>NC_092230.1:16604770-17204770 GCF_036320965.1 Panulirus ornatus | reverse complement strand
AGCACTGCTCTCGCAATAGCTGCCTTAGATTGGATGTGACGGTTCATTCGTAAGCGAACATCACAATTTAGGCCCAGTACAGTGTTGGTATGTCAGATGGGTATGAGTAAATGGCGGTGCATACGGGAGTGTAAGTAGACATTATGTTGTGTCTCTGACGTACGTTAAAGTATATGTTGGATTTTGCAGGATTTGAATTAATCCTCCATTTCACTCATCAAAGCGAGACGTGGTCAATTTCCTCCTCTCCTGAGTTCTAGTTAAGTGTGTGATGGCTCTGGCTCTGATCAGTTGGGTGACGTCATCTGCATATTGTAGAGTGATGGAGTCCGGGTGTGTAGGTTCGGGAAGATCATTTGTGTAGAGTATGTAGAGTTGGGGGCCAGCACGGAGCCTTGAGGTATACCGGCGTTGAGGGAGAAGTAATTTGAATAAGAATTTCTGTACTTAATTCGAGTTTTTCCGTCGCTAAGGTAATTGGAAACAAGTTTAATGGTGGGTCGTGGGAGTTGAAACTGGGTGCTTCGTTTATACCTCAAGTCTTCGTGCCAGACCGTATCAAAGGCTTTCTCTACATCTTTTGTAATGAAGGCAGTCATTCTGTATGGCCAGATATTGTTTTTTATGTAGTTGGTGATTGCATTGAGTTCATCTTGCGTGGAGTGATGTTGTCGAAAGCTAAACTGTTTGTGTGAGAGTAGGTTGCTGTGCGTTAGGTGTTGTCTGAGTCTGTTGTTTATGACCCTTTCAAATGTCATCCCGGTGGATTCAAGTAAGCTAATGGGTCTATAGTTGACTGAGTCTCTGCTTGATTCGTTGGGTTTAGGTGTCATGGTGGTCGTTGCTATTTTGAAAGTCGCGGGGAAATAGCCTGTCGCATAGAAGAGGGATGTTATGGCTTTGATAGTGTTGTCAGGGAGGTGAGTAAGTAATTGGTAACCAATGCCTCAGTTACCTGGGGCTACTTTGGGGAATTTCAGTAGGAGGACTTTGACTTCGTTCGACCTTATGGGAGCTGTGAGTAGGTGGTCGTCTGAAAGGGACTGCAGGTGTATGAATTGTTCTGGATAAAAGTGACTGGGTCTGTTTTGTATGTGTTGTGTGAGAATTGAGTGTTTTCGTATGCCAGAGGATGAGAGGGATGTGGTTGACAGATACCCTCCCAATGTCTTTGGATGTTGGCGATGTCTTATGGGTTCTGATGTAGTGTTGTTGTCATTTAGCCCATTAAAGTCTGTTTTGGGTATTCCTTTGAGTTCCCGGATTCGATTTCAGAACTTCTGAGGGGATCTGATTCGTTGTTGTTCTGTTGTGGTGATGAGTGATTTCCAGTGTCTATTGTGATCTTTAAGGCTGTTGAGTGTGTAGTTGCGTAAGGAGGTGAGGTCCCACCATACTAGAACCAACCGATGTCTGTTATGATCAAACCATCGACGGTAGCACGAGAGGAGTCTTGTTGTTTTGGTAGATGGGAAGGTGTATCTTGTGGTAAATGAGGATTTTGGGATGGATGCGTCAGCTGCGTGTGTGACTGTTTGATGCATATGTTCTATTTCTGTATCTATTAGCGTTATTGGGTGATTTTCTTAGTTTGTGGCGTAAGTGCAATTGGAAAGAGTGCCTTTGAAGTTGTCCCAGTCTGCTTTGTTGTAGTGATAATATGAGAGTGATGGGATGAGGATAGGGGTAGATGAGAGGTGAAGAAGGAGAGGGATGTGGTCGGAACCGCACAGTGGTCCTGGAGACAACAAATAATGAAGATAATTACTGGCTCTGTTGGAGAAGACAAGGTCGGGTCTTCCTTTTCCACCTTGGTCAGTGAAGACGGCGTGGAATTAAGGTCCTAGGAAATTGAGACGTTTGAAGGAGTATAAAGCGAATAGATCATCACCGTGAATATTGTTTCTGTTATGGTGGAATGTTGTGTGTTGAGCGTTGAGGTCAGGTAGAAGAAGGTAGACTGGGATGTGAGTGAGACTGAATACTGTGTAAAGATCATGTAGTGGAAAGTTAGTGTTGGGTCGAGAGTATGTAGTGCAGAAGATAATGGAGCCGTGCAATGTGTTTATCTTTACTGCTAGAAAGTGTTCGCAGTGTCATGAAGTGGTGAGGTATTTATGTTTGATAGTGTTGCCTGTAAGTGGCGACTCCCTCATGTCTATCGTCTGGAAACCGTCGAGATGTATAGCCGTGGTGTCTAATGTTATACGTGTTGGTGATACATGTGATGTTAAGTATCACAACATCGGGTCTTTTCTCTTCAAGGAGAGTGGCAATCAGTTGACGGTATTGTATTAGTTGAGCACATTAAAGTGTAAGATTTTAAGCATTATGGCATTTTTGGAAGTTTACCGTTCTTTTAAGTTTGGGGTCGATGAATACCGTTGGCATACCGTTAACGGTTTTGACTACAATTTTGGCGGAGTTTTGTCTGGTCTTGGGTCGGCAACTTCCTGAGGAGGGGTTAGGAAGGGAGGGAGAGTCATTGTCGACGAATTAAATGTCGATGTTGTAAGCAGGTGCGTTTTGAGGTAAGTTGTCTGGTGAGTCAGCAGGGTTTGGTTCTGAAGCTCCTCTGGGAGGGTTAGGTGCGGGAGGAAGGGAGGGGGAAGGGTTGGAAAGTGGAGGTTTGGGGAGGCTTAGGGGACAGTGGGGGGGGGGGGGGGGGAGTTGTCTCGGTGGATGAGGAAGAGGAATTGGTAGGTGGAGATATGGATGAGTTGGTGAGGTGTTGTTGGATTGGAGGGTGGCGGAGAGAGTTGTGTTAGGGGTTGCGGAGGTGTTTGAAGTGTTGCTTAAGGTTGCCTGGGATGTTACATTTGCATTAGGGGGTCAGGGAGGCGGGTGTGACAGGAATCTGGGAAGGATGGTTGTTGGCGAGGGAAGTGAGGAGTTCGGGTGGAGTTTGTACTGTGGGAAGGTTGTCGTGTGCTAGCAGCAAGTCGAAAATTCTGACAAATTCAGACTGGTCTCCCTTGCTCAAGAATAGTGCTTTGAGGTAGCACGCATGCATCTTTCCTTGTAGAGTGAGGAGGTCGGAGGAGTTTGTGGTTTGGATTGGAGAAGCTTGGATGGAGTTGGTCAGTTTAGCAGTAATTGCTGCGTAGAGGTGAGGTTGGTTTGTGGCTGGGGACGAGCTGGAAGTTTTGAGGGATTGTCGCGCTGTGCGGAGCTGTTCCTTCTTTCGCGGGCATTGCCTAGATATAGCAACGTGTTGACCTTTACAGTTAACACAGGTTGCTGCCTGAGCCTTGCACTCGCGAAAGCTGTGCCCAACTTCCGCACAGTGACTACATGTCTGATGCTGAGCTTTGTAGCTCTTCGTCTCGTGTCCATATTGAAAGTATATGAAAAGTTGTTGGATATCAAAGTACTGGTCGGGTTTGAGGCATTTGGCAGGCACTGAGATCACGGGAAACAGAATTCCTCGTGACAGCAGGCGATCTGCCTCGGTAGGGTTGGAGCATTGTATTTTAAGTGAACGTGACGTGTTCAATTTGTAAACGTTGATGACATTAATGTCAGTTTTCCTGACTGATGGTTTCAACAATGTAGGGTTTAGTGACATGATAGATGCATCAATGTTATTGCCGATGACGGTGCATCTAGCTTGAAGGGGGCCGTCCTGAATGAGCTGAAAATACTTATTAGTTAATTCATTAAGCAATGACTTGGATAGGATCTTACCAAGATCACTATCCTTGCTTAAACATATCCTGAACTGGCATTTGTTTGTAGGGTTTTGAATAACCCTACTGGGACGGCCCTCAGTTGTCCTATATACAACTGTTAAGAGGTCGGTGGTGGAAGGGGAGGGGAGGGGGGGGGGAGACTATCAGGTTTAGTAAATTTCACTCTAATGTCGGGAGGCATGATGTGTCCTAACGTCGAGGAAAAAAGTGAGGGACCATGACCCACGATCACAGGGTATCCTGAAGGCTCAGTGGTACAATAACAGTAGTGTCACAAGACGAAAGAAGGGAATGGTAGGAGAGAATAACAGGCTCTCTACCCGTTAACCAAGAACAGATCCACACCAAGCCTCTGCTCCTTGAGAAATACATTTCCAGAATGGAGTGGGGAAGCTAGGGCAGAAATTGTTCAAGCCGTGCGTTCGAAGAGGATGAGACGAATGGTAAAAAAAAGAAGTGCGTAACGACTGGAGGCGACGTGGGAGTAGAGGATGCGGCGAGGGTGGTGAGGCGGGTCACTGGGGTCTTGTGTAACGGTCTAACGGTTTACCGCGGGAAGGACCAACGCGGGAGGCAATGTTAGTATCCTCTTGTTTCTTCTTTCTCCTTCTTTCTTCTCTCTTCTTCCTTCCTAGTTACTGGTGGTCAAAATCCCTCGTTCGTCAGGGAGCGCAGAAGAATAAGACAGACCGCTTTCGACTCCTTAAGTAATGAAGCACAGCTGGAACCACTCCAGACATGAGAGCAGTACTCCGTACAAGGACTGATCAATTCTGTATATAAACGGGAAAGCTGTTTGGAAGAGAAGAAATTTCGACATCCAAACAGGACTTACAGTTTCTTAGAAGCAGACTTAGCATTTTCTGTGATGTGTTGATTCCAAGAAAGAGTAATGTTTTAGTTATACCAAGTATGTTCACTGAGTCAAGAGGTGGAATTACAGAACAAAGTAGAGACAAGAGTTGTGAGGAGTTTTCGATGGAGAAATGTGTAGAAACTGGGTCTTAGAACATTAAACTTAACCAGATTTCGTCTGTCCCACTGATATATCCTGTCAAAGACTGAGTTAACGAAGGAAGTTACGTCAAGACAAGCTGCATATTGAGTGAGAGAAGAGGGAGAAGTTAAAGGATATGGAGGAATGCATTGTTGAGTCGTCAGCGTATGAGTGCATTTGGTTATTTGTGAAGGAAAGAAATCATTGATAAAATGAGAAAATGTGTATGAGACAGGACAGAACCTTATAGGACACCGCTGTTGATGGAGAAAGGGGGGAAGGCGATCAGTCACCAAAAACGGAAATAGATCTGTCAGAGAGAAAGCTAAATGTGAGGGAGCAAAGTGAGGGAGGGAAGCCAAAATAGGGTAACTTAGAGACGAGACCCCATTGCCACACGGTCAAAATCATTGTATAAGTCAAAGGCAACTACTTAGGATCTCCCATGTATTTCAGGGATGATGACCAGACATTAGTAAGATAGGAAAGAATATAACCAGTGGATCTCGCCTTACGGAAGCCATACTGGTGATCAGTTGGAAGATTGTGATTTTCGAGATTTCTTAAGATATGAGACCTGAGGAGGGATTCAAGACTTCGGAAATGGTAGATATCAAAGCAACAAGACGAAAATTCCAGGAGTTAGAACAGTCACCCTTCTTAGGAATGGGGTGCACCATTGCATGATGCTAAGAAGGAAATTTTTAGTTTTCATACCGAAACGGACCAGATGAGCAAGAACAGATGCAAGTTCAGAGAAACAGTCTATCAGTACACGGGGATGGATGCCATCAGGACCATAAGCCTTGCTTGTGTCCAGAGAAAGAGGATCTTTTTGGACAGTTCGAAAATAGATTACAGGGAAAGGCATAGGATTAGTAAGAGGAGCATCATGGGGTGAGAGAATGTTAGAGACATCTGAGGTGGAGTTAGGAAAAACGGGAACCAAAGAGAGTTGCTTTGTCTTTGGGAAAGACAGCTATAGTACTGTCAGAACGGAAAAGTGAAGAAAAGGTAGAACAATCGTTGTTGGAGATGCCCATAGTTAAAAACCAGAAAGACCTATCAGTGGATGACGAGAGGTTATCACACTTCCTTTGAATAAAGGAACGCTTTGTCTCACGGGTAACGTGCTTGCAGTGATTACGGGCAGTGACAAAAACTGAATGAGAATCGGAGGAACGAGTATTTCCAACCCGATATGCCTAATCCTTTTCCTGAATGGCCTCAGAACAGGAGCGGTTGAACCATAGATTGGAAGAAGTGGGGATAGATGCTTCAATTCCCACAACAATAACGTCTGCCATGTGTTTGGCGAAGATAGATGCATGACCACATATGAGAGTAATTTACCTAAGGCAAGTCAAAGAAGAATTCTCATAAGTTCTTCCAGTCAGCTTTGTTGAGGTGCCAAAGTTTACGTTTAGAAGAAGGGGCTGTTGGACAGGGAGATGCCGTTAATAGATACTTTTCCCTCCACGAAATCGATGGATGATAAAGCTGAGATCACATTCGCTGGAGTCAATTACATTCTCTTCAGTAGTCAAATAGGAAACATGGCCAGGTCTCACCGTGGATAGGAGTCCCTCTCACGCGCAGAGATGATGACGAAAAAGCTCGTTTTACTGATTAATTTCCTTTTCTCGTATTTTTGTCAAATTCACCTTTGTGCGCTGGAAGTAGCAGTCTGTTCAAGATGGGTCTATTTCTTTTTTTCAAAAAAAAAAGAAATATGTTATAAATATATTTCATACTTAATCACCGTTTCCCTACTTAGTGAGATAGCGCCATCAGGGGAGACACAAGAGAGAAATAAAAGTCAATTGATATACATCGAAGAGACGAAGCTAGGACGCCATTTGGTAAACATGTGATTGTCCAAAACATACAACGAGCGTTCATAAACTTATCATTTTACAAATTTTATCAACAACAAAGTTATCTAATTTGTATTTCCATCACTAACAGTAAGATTATAATTCTTTGTATATTTAATAGAAGATTCAATGATATATCTCTTGGTAATAGAGTTAGAGTTAATAACTGATATGGCATTACTCCAGTCAATACAATGATCATAATTTTTAACGTGATTAAACAAGGCATTTGATTCTTGCACAGTTCGTATACTATATTCATGTTGCTTAAGTCTAACAGAAAGATCCTTACCAGTCTGACCAACATAAAGTTTATCACAATTTCCACAAGGCACTTTATAGATGCATCCAAGAGAATTTTCTGGTGAATTCCTGATTAAGATATTCTTTATAGTATTATTGTTGCTAATGGCAACATTTAGCAACAATCAAAGACAACCCAGCTTACTCTACACTCCTGCCTCCTCTCGACACGGTCTCTACCAGAGATTCAGGCGGTCGCACAGCACCACGTCGTAGAACTGGGCTGGACAATTTATCACGCTGATTCTTCGGTAGTTGCTAGGGTGAGTTGTGTCTCCTCGTTTGAAAATGTGAAACAAGTTGACCTTGGCCCACGAATGAGGGCATGATCCAGATACAAATACATTATTAAACAATGTGATGATTCCTGAACATCCACTGGGTTGGCAGTAATGACGTCAGACCTAGGGAAGACCGGTCTGGTCCACACGCTTGCTTTATCAGGTTCCTCTGGCACCGCCAGGATGGTAGTGACCTTACGGACGGCAGTGTCAACCACGCCCGAGGGATTAAGGACATTCCCGGAATGATTTCTGAATTCATTGTCGGTGGGACAGCTGTCATCATCACGTTTAGAGGGATAAAACTCCCTCATGCACATCTACAAATCCTCCTCTTCCTCCTCCTCCTCCTCCTCCTCCTTCTACGACGTCTCCCACCTCCCCAGGTTAACATTAGTATAACAGTTTATTCAATATCTGACCTACATCACACTCTTCTCGGCGCCTAGTTTTTGTCTAGGTACTGGTCACTGATGTGGATGTTGGTCATTTATGAGGCCGCTGGTATTTGATCTCGGTGCTTGACACTGATGTGGGTGCCTGGTCGATAATATCCGTGCAGGTCATTGACCCGGACCTAGCCATCGACCTGGCTGTCTGGTCATTGATCACCCTACTGGTCACTGATCTACCTGTTTGATCACTGATCCACCTGTCTGGTCACTGATCCACCTGTCTGGTCATTGATCTACCTATCTTGTCATTGATCTAACTATCTGTTCATTGATCTCGCTGTTTGTCGTATATCTGAGTGCTGGACATTGATTAGGGTGTGTAATTGATCTGAGATCTGGACAATATAGTCTGGGTGCTTGGTCATTGATCGAGGTCGTGGACATTAATCTAGGCGATGGTGTTTGATCTGCTGGTTATTCATCTGGCCGTCTGGTCAGAGGTCACTAATATACGTTCTGGTCATTGATATGAGTACCTGGGTGCCTCTTTTCACGATGGAGGCTCTAATCACAACCAAATGTCCACATCAAGGCCAGGCCTTAATTGGAGTAAAGAGAGTTTTAATGCAAAGGGGGAAAAAAGGAAGTGATGAGGGAAAGTATTTACGAATTTTGGAGGAAGTGAAAAACCTGTCTTTCAAGAAGTGCCAGGTTGATGTTACTGGGAAAGACGCGAAAGGGTAAAGAGTTCTAAAGCTTCCTAAAGAGTTCCAAAATTTTGAGATGAAAGGAAAAAAAACATCTCTCAAAACAGCCCACCTTTGAGTTGCCGACGGCCACACAGTGATCATGTGACGTAACAGCCGTTCATTGGTCTTTATGCCTGACCATTCACACAGGTACCAGTTCATTGATATGGGTATCTGGTCATTGATTTACATTCTGGCTATTGAGTGACTGGTCGTTGACCGGAGTGGCTGTCACTGACCTCGATATCTGGTCATTGGTCAAGATGCTGATCATTAATTCGGTTCTGGTTTTGTATCCTGCTGAGTGCTTGTATTTGGTCATTAAGCTTAGTGTCGTGACATCAGTTTGCATGCTTGGTCATTGCATACTGGTCGTTGATCTGGTTATCTGTTCGTTGATCTGGGTGCCTATTTATTAGTACGTCCCTATGAGTCCACGGGGAAAATGAAACACGAAAAGTTCCCAAGTGCACTTTCGTGTAATAATCACATTACACGAAAGTGCACTTGGGAACTTTTCGTGTTTCATTTTCCCCGTGGACTCATAGGAATATCTTGATCACGCGCAAAATTGTGATCCTTTCCAACATTATTAGTACGTGTGTCTGTCATTAATTTTCATTCTGTTCATTAATGTAGGTGTTGTTCATTGATCTGGGTGCTGATCATTAATGTGCATGGCTAGCCGTTGACCTGAAGGCACTGATCATTGTGCTGGGCAAATACCCAGGTGCTGGTATTTGATCCCTGTGCTGGTCAATTTCTCGACCAGAGGTGAGATTATTTTTAATTAAACTTGCTTTGTGTTAAGGTCTGTAAGTCGTGCTCCTTTAACGTGTCATTGATGAAACCGCATGCAAAGCCAACTTAATGCCCTCAAAGACAGAGACTTTGACATATACTTTTTTAAAATCCCTTTAAACTATAAACTTCATGCTGATCAAATGGCCAAACGGGCCGTTCTGAGCCATGAATAGACCTCATTCAAAGTATGATCAGTAATGAGATTCGTTTTTATTCGTGATGCCTTAGAAAACCTGAAGACAGAAATGCTGAGGCACCAGATAGCTTGAAGATCAAGCGTTGTGTCAGGTAGTTTACCAGTGACTACACTTATAGTAAGTACAGAGCCAGAAGTATGGACTGTGTTTTTGACATCCAGGATTATCTCAGTATACAGGTATATCCGGCATTTAGGCTATGGTCCTAAACCAGGTATAACTCGTTGTGGGTTATCTAATGTATTGTATAAACCCTCGCATGTACACTGGATAATATCATTTTGTAACCTACTTTAGTCCTTCAGGTTTCAGATTATATTAAGTCTGAAAATACTTCATCGACAGAGACATGATAATGAACTTTAGCTCCTATACTCTTGTTTTGCAAGCCTTTAAACCTCATTAATGTAACTGTAACTTATTACCCCATGATGCAAATAACTTGCTGAAGTACGTTTTCTTACACTCTAACATTTCTTCATTCCTGATATTTACGTATTGAGTGAATGGGGTCTTCAGCCCACCTCTGTAACTTGCCTTATATTCTGCTCTCGTCTTTATACATGCGAAGTGATCCAGCCTGAGATGTGTCTCTGTGTTTTCAAAGTGCATGAGGCCCTTAACCCCTCCCCTCAACCCCCTCTGCGATTTACCTCATCTTCATCGTGATTCGTGTAACTGTATGCGATCAGATCTGTCAAGTGTCAAGCGTCCCATATATATCACGGTAATACTATGATCAAAATGATTAATAATTTTCGAAATGATAGACACATTTCTCCCTGATTTTTCTCTTATGTCGTCAGCTCTGGTCATATACGAGAGTCGTTATCGAGGTCTGGTTTTAGATAAGATATATATAAGGCAAAGATGGCGGAGAAGTAAAGAAAGAAGAGGAAAAATAATCCAAGAATTCTGAAGGGAGCGGAAAACGTCCTTTCAAAAACAGGTCATTCCAGGTGTTAGGAAAGTCATAAACAAAATGAAGAGTTCCAAAGCTTAGCGATGAAGGGAAAGAAACAAATATGGCAACTGACCACCCCTGAATTGCCAACGGCTACACGATGGTTATATAACGCAGTGGTTTGTTGAGAATTACGATATCTAGCTAGTGGTGGAGGCATTCAAGCTGCCAAATTTTGGAATCAGAAACCAAAGTGATATATGTAGTATAAAGAAACAAATTTTACATTGCGGCGGAGGGCAGGTGAATCAAGATTTATTGTGGACATAGAAAAGAGTTGACAAGTCGGATTGCTTTGCATTTGACTCTATCATGCAAGTTCTGCATGTAGAGCGACAACCTATCCAGTTGTGAGAGCGGCACATCATACATAAATGAATCAAACTGTGATACAATAGAAGCAATTGTTCAGCGGAGGAGGATCTTCGACGTCTCCTTAGAGATAGACTTAGCTGTTAGTTCAATGTGGGTTGCATACGTAGGGATATAGACTCTACGTTTAGTCTGTGGGTTTAAATGTGGAAGAGGTACCAAGTACTGTTGTTAAGTGGCGGTAGTGAAAGGGCCATCATTGGTTATGAGAAAGTTGTGATGGGTATGAGAAAAGGAATGGAAAAGACTATCATTATGATTTAGAAGCATAAGTTAAAAACCTTATATATTCAAAGTAAAATTCATGCAACGATACTAGAATCACTGGCCAACATGAGGTAATGTCTGGATAGAAATTAGATCACAGAAATGACGCTGAAACATTTGGTGGCTCGATTGTTGCTGCCGCCGAGAGTTGCTGGGTCTAGTTTTTGCCCAAGTGGTTATGAAGCTGACGCGGCTATCATATGAGTCAGGTTGTCTGTAGTGCAATCATCATGATGTGTAAATTCACCCTCACTGCACCTCATTCTCCTCCACAGTGCGTATCACCTCACCTCCGACAAGCGCAGCTCTCTCCACACGAATTATAAATAGTCTACAAACTGAGGGTTGAATGTAAATAAGCAAAGGTATGCCCGGAGGTGATGGTTCACCTTGACTCCTCCTGACCGCATCATCTTCATTCAGGCTTAAACATCTCCTATGAGATTGAATCCTCTTTCAAGGATTGTCAACAGGATCTTCACTGACGATCAAAAAGAATTTTTCGTGAGTGTAGTGGATGTGTATGTTTATGTTGATGTTACCAGTTGCTTTTATGATATGAAGGCTTGATTATTTCTCTTCACCACATCTTCTTTCTCTCTTGTTTATAAGAGAGTTCATTCGAAGCCTTTCTGCTTCCTTATGCTCAAGTCGAAAACGGTAAGCATTTTCAAGGAGGAATCAATAGCCTCTGTATGTCATTATATCAGTCATCCGTTAGCTCCTGTGATACAATCAAATGCAATTACAACCTTGAGGAACACCTCTTGCCGCTGGCATTGACGATATATCAAACTTTCACTGAAGACAGATGGGGAAAAACGAAAAAGATTTCACATAACCTTTGGGGAAATAATATAATGCTGTCTTACGTTTAGTATGCAAGATTGCAAAGACAATAGCGTCACCGGAAAAAGAAAACTAACCCAAGATGGAGTGTGTTCCAGTCATCCTCCTTGCCCTACTGCTGATGATTCACATTTTCCTTTTGTCTCCAGCCAGCCAGAGTCTCTCATTAAAGCTGCCCTACCAACCTTGTCATCTGTAACGGTATGTGCGTATGTACCCTGTTGAATTTAACAGCTCTACTAGAGCACCAATGGCCTCTGGCTAAACATATCACCATGCCCTCTGGCAAACTATTTCACGACTGGCATGTGGCTAACTACCTCACTATGGCATGATCTCTGGCCGACTATCTCAACGTTGGACTCTGGCCAACACACCAAATAATTTCCAATACAAAGAAGCTGGGTAAGTCTCCAGCCCATAGAGGTTCCCTTGGTCAGTCTTCTCGTATTCCCTTCCTCCTAATTCCTGCAGAGGGGCCTTATCTTTTTATCTTTTGTTTTTACATGAAGGCAGGGCTTAACTGAAACACAGAGACAAAAGGAAAGTATGTTCGAGTTTTGCACGAAGTAAAAAGCCTCTCTTTTAAAATGTGCTGCATCATAGTTACTGGGAAAGACATTAGAGGTTAGAGTTCCAAGCTTCGAGGTGTAGGGAAAGAAACCCATGCCAAAACCGCCTACCCTTGAGTTACCAACGGCCACACAGGACGTATGTGACGAAGCAGCTTGCCGAGTACTGACTGCTTGGTCTACCTAGTGGTGGGGGAACACAAGCACCCAGCTCTCGAGAGCAAAATCGAAAGTAATACATATAGAGGAGGGAATGTGAACCAAATTGCGGAGTAGGGCAAGCGGGTCAAATTTCGAAGGTTAGCCTGCGAGAGTTAATGAGTCGGATGCAGAGTTGAACCACCCCAAATGTGAGAGTAGTACTCCATACAAGGACGAATCAATCCTTTATACAAACGGAAACAATTGATCAGACGAAAAGAAATTTCGATAGCTAAACAGGACTCCCAATTTCTTAAAGGCAATCATAATTATTTCCATACTGTGTTTTCAAGATACAGTGGATGGTACAGTAATACCATTTATGTTCCTTGAGTCAAGAAGTGGAATTGCCGAACCGTTCAAAGAGAGATGAAAGCTATGAGGAGTTTTCGACGGAGGGATGGGCAGAAACTAGATCTAAGAGGCAGTAAACGTAACCAGAATTCGTCTACCCTGCTGAGGTATCCTCTCCAGGTGTTTACTGAGGAAGCTGTGGCGAGACGAGATGCAGATCGAGTGAGAAAATGAGAAACAGACCCGAAGGATGTGGAGGAATGAAGTGTTGAGTTGTCAGTGCATGAATGCATTTGATTATTTATGGAAGAAAGGAGGCCGATGATAAAGAGGGAAAAAGTATGAGACAGGACGGAAACTTGAAGAACACCGTTGTTGTTAGAAAAAGAGGGAGAGGCTGATCTATCAACAACCATTGAGGCCGATCTGCCAGACAGGAAGCCAGATATTAAGGAGCAAAGTGAAGAATGGAAGCCAAAAGAGGAGAACTTAGATATGAGACCCTAATGCCACATCTTACCATAAGCTTTGGATATGTGAAGGGCAGCTACATAGGATTTCCCGAAACCTTTCAGGTCTGATGAATGACATTAATAAGATAGGAAAACTATCACTAATGGAAGTTACTGAAGTGGTGATCAGAGAGTCGAGTGTGAGATTCAACATGTCTGACAATAAGGGAGTTGAGGACGGATTCAAAGACTCTGGAAACAGTAGATGTCAAAGCAATATGACGATAGTTACAGGGTTCAGAACAGTTACCCTTCTTAAGGGATGGGATGTACCAACGCATGCTTCCAGAAAGAAGGAAAAGTTCTGGTTTTTAAAGAGAAGCAGAACAGACGAGCAAGCACAGGCACAAGGTCACAGGCCCACTCTTTCATTACACGGGGGTGGATGCCATCAGGACAATAAACCTTGCTTGTGTCAAGCGAGAGAAGCGCTTCTCGGACAGTTCGAAAAGAGATTACGGGAAGAGACATAAGACTAGTAAGAGGAGCATCAGGGGCTGAAAGAATGTTATAGAGTCATCCAAGATGGAGTTAAAGGAGAAAGAGAGTTGCTTTGTTTACGGAAGAGACAGCTACAGTACCGTCAGAATGGAAAAGTGATGGAAAAGTGTATTGACAGATGTTAGCGATGTTATAACCTGAAGACCTGAATATCTTTTATCAGATAAGAAGCATCAACCGCTAACTCGGTAACTTAGCAGAAGCAGACCAGGCTTTGTTGAGAATAGAAGCATAAGAATATTTGACATATAAAGTTAATATGTCTGTTGGTGAAATATTACCGGACTGCTATAGTGCACAAATACTTTGGATGGATGACGTCCCCTAGGGATAGAAATTCACCTGTGACCAATAAGCTATGGTCAGAACTTGGACATTTATTTGACAGTGAAACGGTTGTGAATATGATGACTTTCACCATGATACATCTGAAAACACCTTCCTCCTTTCACACCAGAAGTTACTCATCATACTGCAGAGGTCCCACTGTGTGGGGCGAGACACTACGTGGGGTGAGATAATGTGTGGGTCGAGACGCTACGTGGGGCGAGACACTACGTGGGGTGAGATAATGTGTGGGGCTAGACGCTAGGTGGGGTGAGATAATGTGTGGGTCGAGACGCTACTTGGGGTGAGATACTACGTGGGGGTGAGATACTGTGTGGAGCGAAACACTATGTGGGGCGAGACATTATGTGAGGTGAGATGCTACGTGGGATGGGATATTTTGTGGGGCGAGACACTGCGCAGGGCGAGACATTATGTGGGGGAGAGACACTACGTAGGGTGAGATACTGTGTGGGGCGAGTCACTGCGTGGGGCGAGACATTATGTTGGGCGAGACACTGCGTGGGGCGAGACATTATGTGGGGCGAGACAGTACGTGGGGCGAGACACTACATGGGGCGAGACACAACGTTGGGTGAGATACTGTGTGGGGTGAGATACTGTGTGGGGTGAGATACTGAGTGGGGTGAGATACTATGTGGGGTGAGATACTGTGTGGGTAACTGGTCTCTTCCGGAACACATGTGAAGGTGATCTGTGAGATTCAGTGGAAGGATCACGATTCCAGCCAATCTTCCTCTGAACTTTCTACTCCCATGTGTATGACTAGGTTATTCTCGTGCCTACCATTGCCTCGTCCAGTCCAGCTATGTCCTACTCCCACACACCGAGGTATAGCTATGTCCTACTCCCACACACCGAGGTATAGCTATGTCCTACTCCCACACACCGAGGTATAGCTATGTCCTACTCCCACACACCGAGGTATAGCTATGTCCTACTCCCACACACCGAGGTATAGCTATGTCCTACTCCCACACACCGAGGTACAGCTATGTCCTACTCCCTCACACCGAGGTATAGCTATGTCCTACTCCCTCACACCGAGGTATAGCTATGTCCTACTCCCACACACCGAGGTATAGCTATGTCCTACTCCCACACACCGAGGTATAGCTATGTCCTACTCCCACACACCGAGGTATAGCTGAGCACATACCAACTCTCCCTTACCCCCCGTTGACTTGTAAACCTCGCAGGGAGGAGGAAGCGGAGGCCTCACCGAACGTTCGGCTATGCACCATGACATCATTACAGTCTTCCTGACTTGACGTGCATGTTCATCAAAGCTCAACTGATCTGCTTCTCTAACCTCAGGAGTGTTCACGGGTTCATAACATTCCATACATAGATGATCAGTGTAATGTGAGATGCTGACTGAATCGCAAATCAAGGATCTAACGCGTAACTATACGTAGGAGAATATTAGCAGTAATATACTCTTATATTCTTGGATACTATTGGCAAATAAGCTATGTACAGAATCTATGAACATCTTACAATATCACGAGAAATAGATATGCCTTTAGCGAGAAAAAAAAAGGGTATTCAGTCTCGTAACAAGAAGTGATATATGAAGGAAGAGATCCTGGCTGACCTGTTGTCCTTGATCCTACTGATGCATCTTGCAGTTACCAAGAAAACCTGGAAAACTGTTTGCAACTCTGTCCGAGGAGGATGTCTCGGCAGCGTCCAGTGTTGCCAACTCAGCGATTGTGATTGACTCGTAACGATCCTGCTGGAGATCACTCTACAATCATCTAAATTACATGGCCACCGTTGCTTGTTACTGGTGGTCACTATTTCTGAACTGTCGTCATGTATCGAAGACATTCTAAAGATAACAAAGAAACATGCTGAGACACAGCAGGGCTGAGACACAGCAGGACTGTGCTGCGTACGGTAAACCCGATGGCCTTCGGGGAGTCCCGCCGAAACCACGTTTAGAAGAGCCTTCGTGGAGGAGACAGCATGTCGACGGAAATTATCGACAAGTGTGTGTGTGAGAGAGAGGGGACAAAACACGTGAGAACCAGACATTTAGAAATGACTGAGCTAAAGTCACACAGCGTCTGACAGCACACACGAGGCTGGTGTTCGACTTGGCTTGTGTTTCGTTTTTTGGGGAAAGAGAAACGAAAACAATATGGCAATATTTCTGTCCTTGGCCGCGGAGATGGGCACGGAGGCATATAGACGGCTCGGTCTACCTCTCGTAGTCACCCACTAATTCTATCTATATCTTTATATTTCTTTACTATACTTAACAGCCGTCTCCCGCGTTAGCGAGGTAGCGCAAGGAAACAGACAAGGAATGACCTAACCCACCCATATAGACATGTATATACATAAACGCCTACACATGCACATATACATACATATACATTTCAACTTATACATACATATACTTACACAGACATATGCATATATACACATGTACATATTCATACTTGCTGCCTTCATCCACACTCGTCGCCACCCGGCCACACACGAAATAGCATCCCCCCTCTAGCGAGGTAGCGCCAGGAACAGACAAAAAAGGCCACATTCCTTCACACAGTCTCTAGCTGTCATGTGTAATGCACCGGAACCACAGCTCCCTTTCACATTCAGGATCCACATGCCTTTCCATGGTTTACCCCAGACGCTTCACATGCCCTGTTTCAATCTATTGACAGCACATCGACCTCGATTTCCACATTGTTCCAATTCACTCTATTCCTTGCACGCCTTTCACCCTCCTGCAAGTTCAGGCCCCGATCGCTCAAAATATTTTTCCATCCATCCTTCCACCTCCAATTTGGTCTCCCGCTTCTTGTTCTCTCCACCTCTGACATATATATCCTCTTTGTCAATCTTTCCTCATTCTCTCCATGTGTCCCAACCATTTCAGTACACCATCTCCTGCTCTTTCAACCACACTCTTTTTGTTACCACACATCTCTCTTACCTTTTCATCACTTACTCGATCAAACAACCTCACACCATATATCGTCCTCAAACATCTCACTTCCAACACATCCACCCTCCTCCTATCTATAGCCCATACCTCGCAACCATAAAACATTGTTGGAACCACTATTCCTTCAAACATACCCATTTTTGCTCTCCGAGATAACGTTCTCGCCTTCCACACATAATTCAACGCTCAAAGAACCTTCGCCCCTTCCCCCACCCTGTGACTCACTTCCGCTTCCATGGTTCCATCCGCTGCCAAATCCACTCCCAGATATCTAAACACTTCACTTCCTCCAGTTTTTCTCCATTCAAACTTACCTCACAAAAGGCTTGTCTCTCATCCATACTAAACTAATAACCTTGCTCTTATTCACATTTACTCTCAGCTTTCTTCTTTCAAACACTTTACCAAACTTGGTCACCAGCTTCTTCAGTTTCTCACATGAATCAGCCACCAGCGATGTATCATCAGCGAACAACAACTGACTCACTTCCTTAGCCCTCTCATCCACAACAGACTGCATACTTGCCCCTCACTCTAAAACTCTTGCATTCACCTCCCTAACAACCCCATCCATAAAAAATTAAACAACATGGAGACATCACGCACCCCTGCCGCAGACCGACATTCACTGGGAACCAAACACTTTCCTCTCTTCCTACACGTACACATGCCTTACATCCTCGATAAAAACTTTTCTCTGCTTCTAGCAACTTACCTTCCACATCATATACTCTTAATACTTTCCACAGGGCATCCCTATCAACTCTATCATATGCCTTCTCCAGATCTTTATATAAATGCTACATACAAATCCACTTGTTTTCCTAAGTATTTCCCACATACATTATTCAAAGCAAACACCTGATCCACACGTCTTCTACTACTTCTGAAACCACACTGCTCTTCCCCAGTCTGATGCTCTATACATGCCTTCACCCTCCCAACAAACTTATACCTCTGTAATTTGAACTCTCACCTTTATCTCCTTTGCTTTTGTACAATGGCACTATGCATGCATTCCGCCAATCCTCAGGCACTTCGCCATGAACCATACATACATTGAATATCCTCACCAACCAGTCAACAGCACAGTCACCCCCATTTTTAATAAATTCCACTGCAATACCATCCAAACCCGCCGCTTTGCCGGCTTTCATCTTCCTCAAAGATTTCACCACCTCTTCTCTGTTTACCAACCCATTCTCCCTGACCCCTCTCACTTTGCATACCATCTCGACCAAATCACACTATATCTGCCACTCTATCATCAAAAACATTCAACAAACCTTCAAATTTACTCACTCCATCTCCTTCTCACTTCACCACTACTTATTATTACCTCCCCATTAGCTCACTTCACCGATGTTCCCATTTGTTCTCTTGTCTTGCGCAATTTATCTATCTCCTTCCAAAACGTCTTTTTATCCTCCCTAAAATTTAATGATACTCTTTCACCCTCTTCTTCACCTCTTGCACCTTTCTCTTGACCTCCTGCCTCTTTCTTTTATACATCTTTTAGTCATTTGCACTATTTCCCTGCAAAACTCGTCCAAATGCCTCTCTTTTCTCTTTCACTAACAATCTTACTTCTTCATCCCACCACTCACAACCTTTTCTAATCTGCCTACTTCCCACCTTTCTCATGCCACGGGCATCTTTTGCGCAAGCCATCACTGCTGTCCTGAATACACCCCATTCCTCCCCCACTCCCCTTACGTCATTTGCTCTCACCTCTTCCCATTCTGCACTCAGTCTCTCCTCAACATATCTTCACCTTTGCCTCCACAAGATAATGATCAGACATCTCTCCAGTTGTACCTCTCAGCACATTGATATCCAAAAATCTCTCTTCGAAGAGACGAAGCTAGGACGCTATTTGGTAAACATGCGATTGTCCAAGACAGATAACAAGCTTGTTACACGAAAGTGCACTTGGGAACTTATCGTGTTTCATTTTCCCCGTGAACTCATAGGAATATCATGATCACGCGCACAATTGTAATCCTTTCAAATATATATATATATATATATATATATATATATATATATATATATATATATATATATATATATATATATATATATATATATATATATATATCAATAAAGAGAGGAATGTATATACACCATGGGTCGGCTTCGAACCCCGGGCAGGGTGTTTGGAGACTAGGGGCCATATATCTGCCGGACTCTATCATGATTATAATAAAAAAACGATTGTGCAGACAGGAGGTGGCAAAAGTACATATGTGAAGAAAGCAAGTGAGGTTTCAGCAGATATATGGTGCCAGTAAGCAGACGCTGGTGGGCTTAGCCTGGCAGCCCAGTTCAGACGAGACAGAATGGAAGACCAGCAATCCTGACATGGCGGATGTACGATGTTCCGGGCACCACTTTAACGCTCATCAGTCAGGTCGGTAGTACCATCCTTGGTGGCTGTTGTTCGACCAAATAGATTGCTCCGAGGGCTGGGGTATTGGGAGGGGCCATTATACTACCCCCTGATCCCTCCCTCTTGCTGATAGGAGAGCCACATGAAAAAGTGTAGCCTTAGGAGTATACCTTAAATTTGCAAGTTTCGTGGGAGGTGCTTTACTGTACTCTCTGAACCCTCCCCCTCGCTGGCAGCAGAGTCACACAAGAAAGTGTAGTTCTTTCATTTGATGGCATGATTGAAAATACAAAAGTAAAAACGATGGACACTGCTTCCGATATTTGTAATGCTCCAACTGCCTTGAGTGAATATGCTTGATTTGCCACCTAAGTGACTGCACAAGCAAGATCCTGCTTCGTCAGAACTGTAACGTCTAGCGTCTGGTGCACTTTGTAGGTACTTATCCAGTGCTCTTTTGAACTTTCCTACCGTGCATCCTATGCTGTTTCTGATGGTAAGTGGCAAAGTGTTGAAGAGTCTTGGACCTCAGGTGTTTATGATGTTGCTCACTTTATGTGCATGTTGTACCTTTGGATTTCAGAAGTAGTGTTTAACCAAGTCTTTTATGCCAATCCTGCCAGGAGGATGTGATTTCCAAATGTAAGTTGTGTATCACACCTTCTAGGATTTTACAAATATAGACACACTATTTGTAGTAACTATATGTTACTGTCTGCTTTTTTAAAGTGTTCGTCTTTACTCATTTTGATAACGAACTGAAGTTGTTGTTGAAAGGAAAAGGTTTTCTAATAAGAAGTGTGTCATCTTTGTCCCCTTCATTGCCATATATGTGTGGATTTATCAAAACATATAGACCAAATTTTCCAGCCAGACCCATAGTGAGTTCAGCGGGCTCCATCACATGTAGATTGTGAAAATGGTTAGTTTCTTTATTAAGCCCATTGATAGGTAAGATATCAAATTCTAATATCATGAACTATGTAGATTTCGTTAACAAGCTTAATTACATCAATGTAGATTTTGATTTCAAACTGGTTAGCTTTGATGTTTCATCTCTGTTCACAAAAGTTCCAGTTGATGACCTCTTAGAGTATTTGATTGTAGTCTTGGACAATATTCATTCACCTGTTTTAAAGTCTGTTTTCATTAAATTGATAAGATTATGTTTAAAAGACTATGTATTTCAATTCAATGGAGAATGTTATGCTCAGAAATTTGGCACGGTAATGGGTAACCCTCTTTCACCTGTATTAAGTAATCTTTACATGGAATTCTTTGAAACAAAGTTACTAAAGGATATCTTTGGTGTAGGTATGTAGATGATCTTCGCTATGTTTGGCCAACAAATGAAAATTTACAAACATTTTCCCCTTAACAATTTAGTACCTTCCATCAAATTTACTATATAAATTGAAAATAATGGTATATTACCATTTTAGGATTGCATGATTCATAGGGATGGAAGCAAGATTAAGTTTAGCATATACAGAAAACCTACCAATGTATGCTCATATATTCATTATTACTCAGCTTAACATGACAGGGTTAGATTATCATCATTCCAGTCTACATTCCTTAGGACATTACGTATTTGCAGTCCAGAGTTTATTGATGATGACTTTAAGAAGATATTTTCTATTGGATCCAAGTTGAAGAATCCTAGATCTTTTCGTGATAAGTCTATTAAGTTGGCAGAGAAATCATTTTATAGAGTTAAACCCGAACATGCCTTTGACACCAAGAATCTTTTAGTTCTCCCTCTTAGTAATGGTTACACATTCCCAAATTGCTTAAATCCTTTAATGTGAATGTTGCCTTCAGCAACAACAATACATTAAAGAATATCTTAATTAGGAGCTCACCAGAAAGTTCCGCAGGGTGCGTTTATAGAGTACCATGTAAAAACTGTGATAAGTTTTACGTTGGGCAGACTGGTTAGGATCTTTCTGTTAGATTTAAGCAACCTAAATATAGTATAAGAACAGGACAAAAATCAAATGCCTTGATCAATCATGTTGAAAATTATAATCATTGTACTGACTGGAGTAATACCGTCTCAGTTATTAACCTAACTCTTGTACCGCGAGAAATATCATTGAATCTTCTACTTTTAAATGCGCAAAGACTTGTAACATTAATATTAGTGAAGGTCTAAACAAATTTGATACCTTTATTGTTGATAGAATGTGCAAACAGTTCCCTTTCTTGCCCAGATGATAAATCTTATGAGACGCATGTCGCCAGACTTGAACGCACCCGACCCACATTCGGGTAGTCACTTGTTTACCAAATGGCGTCCTAGCTACGTCTCTTCGACGTATATCAACTATTATATTTCTTTTCTGTATCTCCTTTGATAATGCGATCGACCACCCTTCTAGGGTAGGAAACGGCTGAGTTTAATGTGGGCTGGCTAGTTACTATCAGTATTCGAACCTATATGACGTAACCCCCGGGTGGCCCGTGAATGCGTCACGGTCAGCAACGCTAACCTCAACACAACGGAGGTTCATTGTTATTGTACTCTCTGAGTTTCTCACATGCCACATTCTTACATAACAGACACTTCCTCCTTAACACATTGCACCATTGTCTTGGTATATTTCTGGAAAATGACCGTCTGCTACGTGTTACTTGGCACAATTTACTGAAACTTCCTGTTTCCGCATCGCTTTCATTGACGAAATCATCCCAGTTTTGCCTTTCAAGAATAATGCGAGGATGATGATAGGCAAGTCTAAAATCTGGTATTTCTTCACGACTTTCATATTGACCAGCGTTACACGAGGTGTTCAAAGTTCCTCAAATGTCACTTGTTGGTGACCACTTATTCCGAACATTTCTCCATCTTCAACATTACGGACAAGACGCTCATCTGTAACTAGAAGTAAATCTAGTGTGCTCACGTCTTGAGTTGGTTTCTCAAAGAGTTGCCTTGTGACGCTATCACGCAAGATGAGGCAGAGCCAAAGCTCGAAGTTATTGGAATTCGACTTTCCTCACTAATCTACTTGTATGTTAAATGTTCCCACTGCAGGAGATTCGTGTTCATTGTAAGTCTCTGGTGTCCAGTCATAAAATCTTGCCTTTAACTTCTACAAAACCAGAATCGATAGCGTCAATAGCTGCAACCATACCTCAGCACAGGATTAAGAGCAGTCTTAACGTAAAACAGGAGAGCTTCGACTATTTTGTATTCACTGTCACTGTTGAGTAACGTCCTTGGAATCGCGTTTTCAGCAAGAGTTTTTGTTTTCTTTAACCTCCTACTAAGACTCAGGTATATCAATCATGTCACAGTTTTGCATTTTGGTCCAGCGTAGTTCTATAACTCTGGAAATTTTTGTTTGGTTATGTTGCATGAATTAACTCGAAAATATTCTGATATACGACTAAGACCTGTTGTTAGAGTACTTATTGAGGTGCCTGCTCCACACGGCCTCCGATTTCTGGCCACAACGTACGTGTCAACTTACTACGGAGCCTGCCATACCACACGACCCTCACTTGGCCCGGGTGTAACCCATCCTCCGCAAATATATCAAGTGTCAAGAAGCTGTGGCAAGTTTACAAATTCAACTCCCTCTAGTGAGCAAACTTTCCATAATCTGATATAAAGACTTAACGTCATACTTAAGAAGACCTCCCCGGGGGCCTAATGTTTATTTACTTATTCATTTACTCGTTTATATTATCGGTATTTACATCACAGCGCGCTCACGCTGATGACGCGAAACTTCGTGGGCAGTGTCCATCTTGCTCAATTATTCCTCCACCCTCCCGGTCGAGGTAGCTGAAGGCAAAGCCTTGTGAAAACCTCTCTTGCAAGTGAACTGGAAGGACGGATTCCAGACCATGAGTTTAAAGGGGCATATTGTAGGGATCCTGGAACGTTGGCGATCAGGAAGAAGTTGGTAAAATTGAACGTGCGTTATCGTAGGAGCTTGGGACTCCGGCCAGGTGTCGAGTTTTTGTGCAGATGGTCGTTAAACTCATCCCGCCTCCCAGACCGGTTAGCTAAACCTTCGTGTAAGAACTATAAAATCATGATTAGGGACGTTAAAAACAAAATCACTTTTCTTATTAGGATATCTTGCGTTAGAATAACAGGCGTGTTCACAAAAATCACGGGAATAAATGAAAGAAAGATAAAGGAAAGGAATATATTTACATAATATTGTTACGATGTTCATGTATGAATGTAGTATCCTCATTTTCTGTGTCAATACAATGAGTAGATATAGTCAGACGAGACCATATTTGTCGGCCGGAGTGCAGCAGCCTTGGCCAAACGACTGTTTCCACGGAACATTACCGCTATGGATTCCCAGGAGGACGTGTGCACGTTGGGTCACCATGATCTCGCCTCGCAGGTTGAGGTAGACCATCCTGTCATCACCAGCTGTTCTTCACGTCTGGCAAGAGTCAAGGTCCGGTAGCCAAGAACACACGCTCCGTCTTGAGATTCAGTTGTCTAACTGTATCTTAAGATCCGACCGCATGCGTCTTATAAGTGTAGTGTTGCAGTTGTTTGTATCAAGGTCTCGTAGAACAACAACAACAACAACAACATCAAAAGCATATATAGTCAGTTGTGTTCCGTAGTCTACAAATATCACCCGAAGAAAGGTTCCACAGCCCAAGACAAACTTCCACAGCTCACATGTAACTAATGTAGACCCCATCGTCCAACAAGTGAAGCTCAAATCAACGTCCCGTAAGGCGAATCGAGATCCTTTATCCCTCAGCGAACCATTTGTTTCACTGGAATTTCTACAGCGAAGTTATCAGTTTGTAGTTGAAGGGTTTCCTTGATACCGCAATTGTCACGATAAATACAATCCTAAGTTCTTCTCACTCAGTGGCTGAATGAATCTGGTTTCGTTGTTTGAGTGTACACCAGCGGTCAACTACCGAGCAGTTCGGGGGAACGTTTCTATTATCATATCTTTCGCGAACCACAAAAAAAAACCCGTAGCGGATATGACGTAGCCCACAACATGCACTCCTACTGCTGGATAAAAGCCTACTTGATGAACTCATTCGAACGAATGAAATTTGTGGTTTGGGCCCAAAAGTTGACTCAAGTTGACGTTACCTTTGCTGGGAAAGGCAGGGTTACAGTATTTATCAAGACTGAGGAAACCAAGGATATGGCGGTCGTTAGTGCTCTTATGGTTAGAGAAAGCCATGGAGCTCAGCAGAAGCTTAGAAGCAACTGTCTACCAGCATCGTAACCCATAACATTCTTATTCCAATATCAGCGGTTGTTTTTGGATTCCTTGTAACTGTATTAAGATGGTGAACGCAACAATCACTTTCATTCCAAGAACCAGCGAGCCTTTAGAATTTTCTGGTCTGCTGGTATCAGAGAAGAGTAACCCCGTTTAACTACGGATCTGAATCAATGTAAATTCTTTCCCATGAACTGTTTCCCTTAATCATTTACCTGGTTAACAGACATCCCCAGTCGGTGTAAGGATGACAAGATATCCGAAATCTAAATCTAGATTCTTGATCGAGCTCCGCTCTATGTGTTGGCGGCGTACAGCTTTACGTCTTCGTACAAACTCATCAGTCTGGGCCGCATGAGCGGGTTGTTCTTCACCATTTTAAGTACACTCTCGCGTTTTTTGACCACGTAGTTGTGCGTGTGCTCGCCGGAGGCAACAGTAAACTCCTGTGCCTCCTTGGCCTCGCACAACAACGCTGGGATGGCCAAGGTGCCGAATATCAAGCCCAATATGGTCTTCTTGTAGAACTCAGCTATGACTTCCTCTAGAGCGAAGGGCACGGTGACTCTTGCAGCCTCCACCACTTCCCTGAGGGCGGCATAGTAAGTGGCCAGCAGGTCCTCCAGCTTGTCATTCCGTTCGGCTGCCGCCATGCTGCTGAACAGGAAGTAGTTGAGATCGACAGCTAGCGAAGCCTTCCTGCATAGTTGAAAGTCCAGCAGCATCACCTCTACGGGCTGCCCCTGAGCGTCGTACCTGCGGCACAGGAAACGCTATTAATGCCTACATGTAGACCCAGTCGACCTGGTGTACATGAACGTTATCAATGATTAAAAATTTATCATAATTGTAGAAGTTCAAAAGATGGGGCCCCTCACTCCTTCCTCATACGGTGAAAATATGTACGTAAATAGATAGGCAACTGCACACACACACACACACACACACACACACACACGTAGATTTCACGATACATATCTCATGAAGGAAACGACTGTTGCCACCATGCAGAAGCTGAGTCATCAGATTACACAAGTGTTGACACGGGCGGACTCATGTTGTCAACGGGCGTGCGTGGGGTGTGGGTGTCAGCCACCACACGTCTCCTTGATCACGTGTGAATAACTTGTACCTCGTAGGAATAACACAGAAGGTTAGAACATATATCTATCATGACTTTGTCTCCTTGTAGCAGTAGCAGTGAACAACAGTAATACGAACGTGATAAGGTAGACACCATCAAACTAGCAAAACTGACATTCGTGAGTGAAAGACATACGTCTCCCTCCTCACTCACCATCATGTTGACTACCATACCAAACGCATCTCAACCATACCGTCATGGTCAGGTCAAACACACCTTCGTTAAAATCTCGTCGCTCACCGTTCTCACAAGTAATTCAGGGTCATATGTTCACCACACCCACGATGCAACTGCCCCTTGACCTGACCCTTGCAGACTAGGTCAAAGACCAGCGGCAGGGTGCTGATTGTGGGAAGGAATACGAAAAGAAAACACAGAATGAATCGCAAGTTTCGCTCTCAGCGAAATATAAAGCAACGATACATTTGTTAGAAATTCCCTTTAAAAGACTTCGTTTCTGAAAAGATGTCTCACTGGTCAATACTTTCATGAGCTGTACATCATACAGATGATATGATGACTAGATTCTACATTTGTACAAGTGCTGACCTGAACAGTATGTTGTTGATCCAGCAGTCCCCGTGACCAATGACGTCAAAGGGCGGGCTGCTCCCCATTACCTGCACCAGCGCCTCCACTGCCCTTGGCCCTAGAGACTCGAACCAGGCTCTCATGTCTTCCCTCTCGACCGCCTCTGCCAGCAAGGAAGCCGTGTGAAGGCTGCCGGTGATGAGCACACGGAAGGCAGTCTTGATCTTCTCTGAGTAATTAAACATCTCCCAGGTGAGAAACGGGAATCTGCTCTCTAGGTCCCCTTCAGGGGATCTGGACTGGAGCAAGAGCGAGGCTGCGTGGAGTCGACCCAGTTCTTGTAGGACAAGAGTTGCGTGGCGCGGGCACAGTGGTTTTCTGCGATCGTATAGCTTGAAACCCAGCGGCCGCAGATCCTCCAGAAATAGTTGACTCTGACTTTCATGCCACGTAGAGTGCAGGCAACGAGGGATCCTCAGAGGAGCCATGCCAGCGTTCGTCAACTCGGCGTTGAGTAGCGGCAACAGCTGGGTGTAAAACCCGCTCTCCTTCATGAAAACCATGTTGTCAAAATCACTGTTTCGGTTTTGTTTGATCTTGACCACATACGTTGCCTCTTCGTCGCGGCCGTCCTTAGAAAAGTTGACGTTGACGCTGGTGATGGCGGCCACGTAGTTGTCGCCCTTGTTGGTGAAGTCGTGGCACGACCAGGAGAGGAGGCGAGCGTCCTGCCCATGGTCGTGCTGGAGCGCCTCCACTACACGAGCCTCCGTCACACCAGCAATGTTTGTCTGTGGACCGACGTACGAGGCATTGACGCCGCCACCATCTGTCGTCTGCCCATCCGTCATCTGAAACATGAGGTGCCGTTAATATTTCCTGCTTGAATACTGGATACGTCAGTAGTAATGAGTACATCAACCCGACACTTAGTAACTTAACAGGTCTCACAGTAATGACAGACTACCAAAATTTTGTTGTAGACATTAATGAAGTTACACGAACACAATCTAAAGTTCTTAATGATATACATAACGTACACCACACACACACACAGAGGAGGATGAAGCCATATTCCAGATCGTCACAACCACTCTTACAACATTCTGGATATGCGATAGCGACATAATCTCCTCCCAAATTTATTCATTAGTTCAGATGACCACACTTAGCAGACCACTCTCAGCAGACCACTCTCAGCAGACCCACACTCAGCAGACCACACTCAGCAAACCACACTCAGCAGACCACACTTCATTTATCCACAGGAAGTGATACAGCCTACCGCCTTCCACCGACAGGCCTATCTGCTCTTTAGCTAAGAGTAGCCCTAACACCTTCTGTCATGCTATCTTTCCCTCGCTTACTTCCAACACACTCTGGCTATCTCTGCCAGTAGCAAAGCAACTCTTTTTGGCTCTCTTTCCTCTCACTTCATCTTGTATAACCTCCTCCAGAAGTAGTTAATGCTACTAGACAAATAGTTAACTGTCATTTCAAGTCATTGAAAATATCCTGAATCCCATGAATTATTCTTTGTTTTTCAGAATCCATGCGTAGAGTAGATTTCATCAAACTGATGGGGTACTTTTTCCAGACCACACCTTCTTCCTTATGCAATTTTCATAGTAGCACTCTCATAAGCTCAAGACTCAACTCTGCTGCATTCCATCACTTTCTTCAAAATCCTCACCATCTTTTCGAGCTAGATGTACGTCATGCCTCCCCTTATCTAACCCCGTGAACTCAGATCGAGGCAAGATGTCACTGCGACAGACGTAACCTATTTTTTTTTTTTTTTCCAAAAGAAGGAACAGAGGGGGCCAGGTGAGGATATTCCCTCAAAGGCCCAGTCCTCTGTTCTTAACGCTATCTCGCTAACGCGGGAAATGGCGAATAGTTTAAAAGAAAAGAAATATATATATATATATATACGTAAATGGTGCATAGGAATGCGCACCACCTTATAACATACTGACTTGCAACAGCATATATATATATATATATATATATATATATATATATATATATATATATATATATACAATGAAGGTGAAATCGCACTTTAGCAGGAGTTTATACAATTTCATCTGACATGTAATTTTTCTATACAAGTGGCACGACATGTTTCATGGAGACAATCCACCTCATCAGGTGACGGCACTTGGTTCTCGCCATCTAACACTAATCTCTCGTGGCCAACTCACTGTCTGCTATGTCTGGTCGTAGCCCTTGTTAGGGCAGAGTGGTTAAGAGGGGTCACGTGGCGGGGGGTTGACCTTGGTAGCTGGGTGTGTCTGAAACAACTTTTTTGTGCTTTTCGTGTTTTGTCATTTCTCTCATAAAGATTTGGTTAATCCTAGGATGAGCTTGAAAATTGCCTGAGGACAAAATGAAGTTCTTACTATTAGCAATTGATACATATTCAATGACGTTACGTGTGGCATAATCAGAGGAGAAGTATCAAATCACGGGATTTTCAAGATCTATGAGGTCATCTTTTTCATGCAATGTTTAGCGATCGCATTTTTGTGGTCATCCCTCTGTACTGAGTGTCGGCGCCAATAACACCTCTCCGTTACAATTTTACCACTCTGGCCAACATAGATATATTTGCATGCCTTGCATTTGACGGCTTAAACACTCCCAATTGTTGCATGATTTGGTCTATCATTTATTAAGATCTTGCTGATGGTCTTATTGTACTGGAAAGCAACATTGTAAGCAGTGATTTTTTTTAAAATATGTCTTAAATTGGCTAAGTTGGGAGAATAGGGCAACACTGAACTTACAGACCTATCCTGATTGGTCATATCTTTGTTACAAGAAGCTTAAAAAAAGTTGTTCATGACACATCCAGCTACCCAGGTCAACCCCTGATACCTGGCCCTCCTTAATCACTCTTCCTTACAAGTCTCACGACCAGACATAGCAGACAGGAATGAGCCTAGATAGACTGGTGCTGTATGGCAGGAACCAAGTGTGATGCTGGGATTCAAGTAAGTTAGTTAAGCACTGGCACCTGATGAAGTGGACTGTCTCACGAAACATGCCGTGCCACATGCATAGAAAAATTACATGTTAGATAAATTTGTATGAACTACTGAAGTGCGATTTCACCCTCATACTATCGTCAACGACAAGTGTGACCATCATATATATATATATATATATATATATATATATATATATATATATATATATATATATATATATATATATATATATATATAACACGGGAGACAGCGACTAAGTATGAAAATATATATATATATATATATATATATATATATATATATATATATATATATATATATATATATATATATATATATATATATATATATATATATATATATATATATATATATATAAAAGAAAGAGACAGGAGGTCAAGAGAAAGGTGCAAGAGGTGAAAAAGAGGGCAAATGAGAGCTGGGGTGAGAGAGTATCATTAGATTTTAGGGATAATAAAAAGATATTCTGGAAGGAGGTAAATAAAGTGCGTAAGACAAGGGAGCAAATGGGAACTTCAGTGAAGGGCGCTAATGGGGAGGTGATAACAAGTAGTGGTGATGTGAGGAGGAGATGGAGTGAGTATTTTGAAGGTTTGTTGAATGTGTTTGATGATAGAGTTGCAGATATAGGGTGTCTTGGTCGAGGTGGTGTGCAAAGTGAGAGGGTTAGGGAAAATGATTTGGTAAGCAGAGAAGAGGTAGCAAAAGCTTTGCGGAGGATGAAAGCCAGCAAGGCAGCAGGTTTGGATGGTATTGCAGTGGAATTTATTAGAAAAGGGGGTGACTGTATTGTTGACTGGTTGGTAAGGTTATTTAATGTATGTATGACTCATGGTGAGGTGCCTGAGGATTGGCGGAATGCGTGCATAGTGTGCCATTGTACAAAGGCAAAGGGGATAAGAGTGAGTGCTCAAATTACAGAGGTATAAGTTTGTTGAGTATTCCTAGTAAATTATATGGGAGGGTATTGATTGAGAGGGTGAAGGCATGTACAGAGCATCAGATTGGGGAAGAGCAGTGTGGTTTCAGAAGTGGTAGAGGATGTGTGGATCAGGTGTTTGCTTTGAAGAATGTATGTGAGAAATACTTAGAAAAGCAAATGGATTGGTATGTAGCATTTATGGATCTGGAGAAGGCATATGATAGAGTTGATAGAGATGCTCTGTGGAAGGTATTAAGAATATATGGTGTGGGAGGCAAGTTTTTAGAAGCAGTGAAAAGTTTTTATCGAGGATGTAAGGCATGTGTACGTGTAGGAAGAGAGGAAAGTGATTGGTTCTCAGTGAATGTAGGTTTGCGGCAGGGGTGTGTGATGTCTCCATGGCTGTTTAATTTGTTTATGGATGGGGTTGTTAGGGAGGTGAATGCAAGAGTTTTGGAAAGAGGGGCAAGTATGAAGTCTGGTGGGGATGAGAGAGCTTGGGAAGTGAGTCAGTTGTTGTTCGCTGATGATACAGCGCTGGTGGCTGATTCATGTGAGAAACTGCAGAAGCTGGTGACTGAGTTTGGTAAAGTGTGTGAAAGAAGAAAGTTAAGAGTAAATGTGAATAAGAGCAAGGTTATTAGGTACAGTAGGGTTGAGGGTCAAGTCAATTGGGAGGTGAGTTTGAATGGAGAAAAACTGGAGGAAGTGAAGTGTTTTAGATATCTGGGAGTGGATCTGGCAGCGGATGGAACCATGGAAGTGGAAGTGGATCATAGGGTGGGGGAGGGGGCGAAAATTCTGGGAGCCTTGAAGAATGTGTGGAAGTCGAGAACATTATCTCGGAAAGCACAAATGGGTATGTTTGAAGGAATAGTGGTTCCAACAATGTTGTATGGTTGCGAGGCGTGGGCTATGGATAGAGTTGTGCGCAGGAGGATGGATGTGCTGGAAATGAGATGTTTGAGGACAATGTGTGGTGTGAGGTGGTTTGATCGAGTAAGTAACGTAAGGGTAAGAGAGATGTGTGGAAATAAAAAGAGCGTGGTTGAGAGAGCAGAAGAGGGTGTTTTGAAATGGTTTGGGCACATGGAGAGAATGAGTGAGGAAAGATTGACCAAGAGGATATATGTATCGGAGGTGGAGGGAACGAGGAGAAGAGGGAGACCAAATTGGAGGTGGAAAGATGGAGTGAAAAAAATTTTGTGTGATCGGGGCCTGAACATGCAGGAGGGTGAAAGGAGGGCAAGGAATAGAGTGAATTGGAGCGATGTGGTATACCGGGGTTCACGTGCTGTCAGTGGATTGAATCGGAGCATGTGAAGCGTCTGGGGTAAACCATGGAAAGCTGTGTAGGTATGTATATTTGCGTGTGTGGACGTATGTATATACATGTGTATGGGGGTGGGTTGGGCCATCTCTTTCGTCTGTTTCATTGCGCTACCTCGCAAACGCGGGAGACAGCGACAAAGCCAAAAAAAAAAAAAAAAATATATATATATATATAATAGCTTATCCCTGGGGATAGGGGAGAAAGAATACTTCCCGCGTATTCCCTGCGTGTCGTAGAAGGCGACTAAAAGGGAAGGGAGCGGGGGGCTGGAAATCCTCCCCCTTTTTTTTTTTTTTTAATTTTCCAAAAGAAGGAACAGAGAAGGGGGCCAGGTGAGGATATTCCCTCAAAGGTCCAGTCCTCTGTTCTTGACGCTACCTCGCTAACGCGGGAAATGGTGAATAGTATGAAAGAAAAAGAAAAAGATATATAATATCTAAATCATTGTTGGGCCACAATTGACACCTCAATACGCTGAAGACAGAGTTTGTGAGTAATACAACATTCATGCATTGTGCTTGTCTGAGCGGGGTTTTCCACCTGGAAATATGCTGGCAGACCATGAACTCAGACCTCCCCACACCGAGAGATCAAGGATCTCCGGGTTCCGCCCCCTTGTGTCGTGTCTTCTCACACCACCGTAGCTTGGGAATCAGTGTTTCCTGTGTGTTTAGAACTAGGTATGTAAAGTGATTTTTTCTCTACGAGATCGGTATATATATATATATATATATATATATATATATATATATATATATATATATATATATATATATATATATATGAAGGCGAAATCGCACTTCGGTAGGAATGAAGGAACGCAGATGATTTTCTTTGCTTGTACAATACAATACACAACACAACATTATTTTGCTGAGACAATCCGCCTCATCAAGTGTAAACAATTCATAAAGTTTTAAAGCGCAGCACCGACGTAAAGGCTTGTGCATCCTGTTACCGCCGTGCCGGAGTATACACTGACCTGGCTGTTAAAAGGTTAAGTGTGTTGCGGTGCCTTGTGGTTAAGCGTAACTTGTGTTCGGTGGCAGGCGGGTTGGCCTGGGTTAGCGAAATGCGTATTCATCTACTCTTCTTGTGTTATCGTGTCTTGAAATTTCTTTCATAATAATTTGGTTGATAATCAGATGTGTTTTAAAGTTTACCTGGGGACAAACTGAAATGATTTATATTAGCTATTAAGACAGTTTTAATGATATTACAGGTAGCGTAATCCGAAGAGAGGTACAATGTGATTGGGTTGTTAAGGTCTACTGGGTGATCGTTTTCTTGCTAATGTATAGCAATAACATTACCGTGGTCACCTCTGCGTATTGAATGACTGTGCCAATAGCATCTCTCAGTTTCCGATTTATCTGTCCGGCCAATATCATACATCTTAGCGTGTCTTCTATCGACAAAAACCATAGTGAGAACCATTCATTTAGTGGTGGTCCCCTAAATGGTTAATGATCTTAACCCGAATGATGATTTCCATCAGTTCATCAGTTACAGACGTCAGTTTGATTGGACGATAATTTCCGTGCGATGATTTATTGCATTTTTGAATATCGATGTTACTTTGGCATATTTCCATTCCCCCGGAACGTTTCCCGCAGCAAGTGACGTACTGAAAAGAGCTGCCAAGGGTGTAATCACCTCATTTTTCACCTCCTTCAGTGTCCTTGGATAAGACTTATCTGACCTGCTGTTTTATTTACTCTGGTCAAGTACAGAGACCATGGTAAGGTACAGTGATATGGTCAGGGACAGGGCTTATAGTCAGGTACAAGGGCCATGGCCAGATACAGTAGCCATGGACAGAGACAGAGATCATTGTGATGAAAAGGGGCGCTGCTCACTTGAGACCCACATTCGGGTGAATGGAATATGGACTGGTGCTAGGCCCATGACCAGGTAGAGGCCGTGATCAAGTACAAGATCAGGTATAGGGACGATAGTCAGCCACATTAACCTTGATCAGGTAAGGATCGTAGTGAGGTACAACGACCATGGTCAGGTACAGTGACCATGGTCAGTTAAAGAGACCATGGTCATGGAGAGGAACCAGGGTCAATTACAGGGACCACTGTCAGGTGCATGGACCATGGTCAGGTACAAGAACCATGGTTAGGGACAGGGAACATGGTCTAGGACCATAATAAGGAACAGGGACCATGGTCAAGTATATTGGTTCATGATCAGGTTCAGGGACCATGATCAATCATGGGGGCCATGGTCAGATACAAGGGCCATGGTCAGGTACAGGAGCCATGGTTACCTATCGGAACAATGGACAGGAACAAGGGTTCATAATCATTTACAAAGAGCACTGGTCACGCACAGGGAACAATGTCAGGTGCAGGCGCTATTGTCAGGCTGAGGAACTATGGTCAAATACGGAAAACATGGTCAGGTAAGAAACTTCAGCAGAGTTCTTGGTTGGATTGATTGGTGTGGCATAACTGAGAGAAGAGCACGGAAACATGTCAAACAACAACACTAACACAGGGCAATGGGTTACTGGAGATGCAGGATTATAATGGGAAAGGTTAGCTGTGGCAGGTGGAGAAATACTAGACAGGCTTGGCAGGGGTCGCGTGTTGTAGGTGAGAATGCCAGATGAAGCAGATGTACGTTGGAGAAAGTGCGTGGCTGCCGAGTCGACGCGGAACCCCTGTTAGAGAAAGTGGGTGTGGCACGAATCGCGGCTCCTGGAGTGTGCTGCGGCTGCCGGTTTGTGCTTGGGTTGCAGGAAGGTCTCTGGAGTGAGTGGCGACTGCCGGTTTGTGCTTGGCATGCAAGAGGTTCCTGGAGTTGTGCTAGGGTTTCAGGAGTGTCGCGGGCGTGGCCGTAGGTCCCTTGTTACAGCTGCTGCTCGTGACGGGCGAAGGCGATGTCTCACGTGAGTCCTGCTGAAGGCGGACGTCGCAGACGAGGCACCGCAATGCAACCTGCTTGGAAGACGAAATCTAAGAGTTAAGGTAGGAGATGAAATGACGGAGGGGACACCCTAAGGGCGGCTGAGTCTGGAGTTACATCGCCAAGACTTTAGGGTACCGGAGTGGTACTCTTGTCTAGTGGTGAGTCGACTGCCTCTGTGACTTGCTTACGGTGATACCCAGGTATTTAAGAGACGGCGAGGTCAAGTCTGGGAGGGGTAGCCAATTCCCAAAAGAAATCAGAGACGTCGAAGCCAAATATCGCAAGCTTCTGACCTCTCTCCATGCTGTTGGACTTAAGGCTAAGTCCGTAAGAGTGGCAGCTTGTGATCTGCTAACACCGAACATCGACTGTAGGTGTGAGGGATTAATACTACAGGTGCAGCTGAAGGATGGGCCACCAAACACATTTCTCCGAGGATGACAAGGTCAGGTGAGGTCACAGGGTATCACCTGCCACCCGGTCAAGGCGTCGTCAGTAAGGAGTGACAGAATCGCTATAAACCTGTCAGGTTCAATGACCTTGGTCAGGTAGAGTGCCATGGATGGGTACAGGGTTCATAGTTTAGTGACCATGACTAGGTGCAGGACCTGTGATTAGATACAACGACCGTGCGATAGTACTTGGAACATGATTATGTGCAAGGACTATCATGAGGCACAGGATTCAAGGTCTGATACAGTGTTCTGTAAATGGTATAGGAACTACGGTTCAGAACAGGGGCCATAGTTATGCACAGGGACTATGGTTAAGTATAAGGACAATGGTCAGGTACCAAAGTAAGTCCAGGGACCATTGTCAGGTACGTGGATCATGGTTAGGTACATAGATCATGATCAAGCACAGGGACAATCGTCAGGTAAAGGGAACATGGTCAAACGAAGAGCCATAGTCAGGTTAAATGGCCATGGTCAGGTAGAGGAACTGTGATCAGGTACAGGTACTATGGTAAATATAGCAGAGAGACCAGCGTCAGGTACAAAGACCTTGGTTCAGATGCAGCGATCGTTGTCAGGCACAGGGGTCATGAAAAGGTACTAGATCCTTGGCCAGGTACTGAAATCATGGCTAGGTACCGGATCCCTGGCCAAGTACTGGGCTCATGATTTTGTCTACAGGATCAGGAACTGAGAGACAGCAAGGTTTTAGTGAGAGGTCATGTGAAATGTTAAGTTATCTCCCCCATTTACCAGTAAATGTTATAGTTACCCATTTATCTAATTCAGTTTTCTTTGAGAAATTGTATAGAAACTGGAAGATGGCGAAATTCAAGCTGTCTCTAAGGAATGGCCACAAGAAGAAAGACGTGATACAAAGCTGTTGGTAAATGTATGATGTACTCTGTACACATCTCAGTCATTTCAAACACTTATATAATTGAGGCTAGTAAATCTGCCAAATGTTAAGTAAAGTAATGTAGAGAGATATCTATGTATCAAGTATAAATTGTATTATTTATGTAACGAGAGAGCCATGTTTATTTTGCTATTGTAAATATATTTCTATAGATCTTTCTGTGTTTGGTATTTGACCAACTTTAGAAGGGAAAAGCAGGTGTATCATTACTGCAGTCAGCTGTCAGATGTTATTCAGATGGTAAGGGAATCTGTCTAGCCCAAATCTATCTGTTAACAGAAGCCGTTATTTCAAGAGTTATCTGTTTTAATGGGCCTATGGGCTGAGTATACACCCTTTAATGTGTAAGGGGTAGAGGCAGAACGTAACATGGGGGCCAGTCCGGGATTTTGAACTGTGAAACCTGCTGTCCGGGATCTTGAACTGAGACACCTCTGTCTGGGATTGTCAACTGGGAAACCTGCTGTCAAAGAGCTGATTATGTGGAAGCCTGCCGTCCAGGATATGTGAATAGGTGAAAACACAGTCCGACCACCTACCCTATGTATAAGCGATATTTCGTATATAGTTTGTATCCAGGTATTGCTAACTCGGCGATTAAGCGTTTATTCACAGTGTTTACCCACGTTTCTAAGATGGCAATAATGTTCATTTTTTCAGTAACTGCTTAGGATACAAGTTCATCGCGTTCAGTAATGATGCACCAGGCATTTGTGTATACTAATCTTACTTTTCTTGGAGTTGATTTCCGAAGTGAATTTTCCTTTTATTTTTTGTTCTTATACTGTCAGTATGCGCGTTTATATCATCACTGTTAATGTCTGCGTGTGTAGCAGCGGGAGACAGGCGGTTCTCCATCCACCACCGATACCTTTATAGTGGTCAAACTGGACGCCTTGTTCCTCAGATCCATTTCACACTCAGGTTCCTCCCCGCACCGGCCCACCTCCCACATCTTCCATAATCAGGTAGACACCACACCGGGGTATAGGAACAATGGTCAGATAAAGGGATCATGGTCAGTCACAACAAACTGTTTAAGTGCAGGAGCCATTGTCGGGTACAGGGACCAAGGTCAGTTAGGGACCATGATCAGGTAAAACACCTTGGAGAGATTTAAGGGTCATGGTCAGGTAGGGACCATGATCAGGTGTACGAACAAGGTCAGGTACAGCGGCTTGATCAGTTATATGGACCGTGATCAGGCACCGGGACCATGGTCAGTTACAGGAACCATGGGCAGTATCGTGTTTAAACTATTTTTCCCCTTTCATATCATTTATCATTTCTTCTATTCATGAACTAACATCGAGGATCTATCAACAGGACGATCGTATATTTTTTTCTTCCAGAAATGTAATGTAGAGTTTATTGACGTATCGCGAATTAATCATCTCGTATGTTTATATGTCGTTTGAGAAGACAGATCTCTGTGATAACAGCGCGAGGCAGGAAAATAAAGGCGTGATCAAAGTACTGGCCAATCGAAACGTGACGCATTAAGTCTCGTGGAATGTCAGTTTTATAGGAATATGTATAACCAGCAAACTATCAGAGGAAACAAGGGACTGCGGCAGTTAACCAACCGACTATGCAGTTTTCTGAGTTCAGGGTCCATAATACCAGAGAATACAAGTACGTAGGAACAACTCGAGGGTAAAAAGCTGATTGGCTGATGTGGAACTTCGCTAGAGATGTGATTGGCTGAAGTTCCAAACAAGAGTTGATAGTGGAGAGCGCGGGCAGAGGTGGGCAGTGAGTCGTTCACGCTCTTGGCAATCAGGTAAACCTCACGTCCTTCAGTCTCTCGTGACTGTAGGGAGGGTGAGGCATGCATCATCACGAGGGAGTTTGAGAAGTGAGTGTTGGCCACGCCTGACTGAAGCCTACCTGCTGGGCAACTTTACTTTTCATGATTGCAGATAATTATTTTGTTGTTGTTGTTGTAATGAGAATTTCTACCTTACATTTTGTTTCAGTGATGAGATATAAATGCTGTTTCGTCTTAGGTAAAAGTGACATGTGATTTCTTAAATAGTTTGCATATAATTTTTTAACTTAGTTTGGCTGGTATGGTTTTTACATAGGATAAGTTACTTATTTTAAGTTAATTTGGCTGGTATGATTTTTATGAAGGATAAGTTACTTATTATGTTAAGGATATCCCTTTCCTTCTTACCACCCTAGCACACTATAATGGATGATCACTTGGGAATTTCAGTCCTGGGCGTGACGTACAGTCAGGTGCAGAGGCCATGGTCAAGGACACTGACGGACATAATGGTCAGCTACACACCCACCTACCCCTCCGGCTCAACTACCATCGTGGAAAAGATAAGAAATAAAGTACCAAGCAATATGGGGAGGTACTACTGACATGGATATTTCATAAAAAAAGTGTGGACTGGAAGAAGTGCCCTCATCACTTTGACAACGTCTGCTCTTCGGATGAGTTCTGGAAAAGAAAGACACGATGAATTGCCGGTAAGTTTTTTTTTTTTTTTCTTATTTGAAGGCATTTATGGTTTTAGCATTTATGACATCGGGAATTACTTCATTCCAGTGCTATTTGCCACGGTGTTGTAACATCTTTTATTTTCGTAGTTAGAATTCTGATCGCTGAGTCTCTTTTCAAGTTAAGAAATTTTCGTATGGCATATTAGAATCGTATATATTTCTTAAAATTCACTTCAACTCTGAATCTGCCCCTTTATTCACGTAATTATTTTAGGTATTTGAGTCATTTTTCGTATGAGGGATTGGTTGCTCATCTTTGAATTTGCTCAAAATTTTCTTCATCTTTGACGGAGTTTGTTACCAAGGTCCGAGCTGAACGGTGTACTACGGGTGAAGACTTTTAACCAACGTGTTATATTCCTAGCGATGAAAGCTGCCATCGTATTGGCTTTGTGTGTGTAGGAAGGCACTGTACACGTTTCTATTACTGATTGCAAATTTATTAATGATGATTACTCCAAGATTTTTCTGGTACTGGTTTGATATATATATTCATTTTGCTCTATCGCTGTCTCCCGCGTTAGCGAGGTAGCGCAAGGAAACAGACGAAAGAAATGGCCCAACACACCCACATACACATGTATATACATACACGTCCACACACGCAAATATACATACCTATACATCTCAATGTATACATAAATATACACACACAGACATATACATATATACATATGTACATAATTCATACTGTCTGCCTTTATACATTTCCATCGCCACCTCGCCACACATGGAATAACAACCCCCTCCCCTCTCATGTGTGCGAGGTAGCGCTAGGAAACGACAACAAAGTCCCCACTCGTTCACACTCGGACTCTAGCTGTCATATATAATGCACCGAAACCACAGCTCCCTTTCCACATCCAGGCCCCACAGAACTTTCCTTGGTTTACCCCAGACGCTTCACATGCCCTGGTTCAATCCATTGACAGCACGTCGACCCGGTATACCACATCGTTCCAATTCACTCTATTCCTTGCACGCCTTTCACCCTCCTGCATGTTCAGGCCCCGATCACTCAAAATCTTTTTCACTCCATCTTTCCACCTCCAATTTGGTCTGCCACTTCTCCTCGTTCCCTCCACCCCTGACACATATATCCTCTTGGTCAATCTTTCCTCACTCATTCTCTCCATGTGACCAAACAATTTCAAAACACCCTCTTCTGCTCTCTCAACCATACTCTTTTTATTTCCATACATCTCTCTCACCCTTACATTACTTACTCGATCAAACCACCTCACACCACATATTGTCCTCAAACATCTCATTTCCAGCACATCCACCCTCCTGCGCACAACTCTATCCATAGCCCACGCCTCGCAACCATACAACATTGCTGGAACCACTATTCCTTCAAACATACCCATTTTCGATTTCCGAGATAATGTTCTCGACTTCCAAACATTCTTCAAGGCTCCCAGAATTTTCGCCCCCTCCCCCACCCTATGATTCACTTCCGCTTCCATGGTTCCATCCGCTGCCAGATCCTCTCCCAGATATCTAAAACACTTTACTTCCTTCAGTTTTTCTCCATTCAAACTTACCTCCCAGTTGACTTGACCCTCAACCCTACTGTACTTAATAGCCTTGCTCTTATTCACATTTAGTCTCGGCTTTCTTCTTTCACACACTTTACCAAACTCAGTCACCAGATTCTGCAGTTTCTCACATGAATCAGCCACCAGCGCTGTATCATCAGCGAACAACAACTGACTCACTTCCCAAGCTCTCTCATCCACAACAGACTGCATACTTGCCCCTCTTTCCAAAGCTCTTGCATTCACCTCCCTAACAACCCCATCCATAAACAAATTAAACAACCATGGAGTCATCACACACCCCTGCCGCAAACCTACATTCACTGAGAACCAATCACTTTCCTCTCTTCCTACACGTACACATGCCTTACATCCTCGATAAAAACTTTTCACTGCTTCTAACAACTTGCCTCCCACACCATATATTGCTAATACCTTCCACAGAGCATCTCTATCAACTCTATCATATGCCTTCTCCAGATCCATAAATGCTACAAACAAATCCATTTGCTTTTGTAAGTATTTCTCACATACATTCTTCAAAGCAAACACCTGATCCACACATCCTCTACCACTTCTGAAACCACACTGCTCTTCCCCAATCTGATTCTCTGTACATGCCTTCACCCTCTCAATCAATACCCTCCCATATAATTTACCAGGAATACTCAGCAAACTTATACCTCTGTAATTTGAGCACTCACTCTTATCCCCTTTGCCTTTGTACAATGGCACTATGCAAGCATTCCGCCAATCCTCAGGCACCTCACCATGAATCATACATACATTAAATAACCTTACCAACCAGTCAACAATACAGTCACCCCCTTTTTTAATAAATTCCACTGCAATACCATCCAAACCTGCTGCCTTGCCAGCTTTCATCTTCCGCAAAGCTCCCACTACCTATTCTCTGTTTACCAAATCATTTTCCCTAACCCTCTCACTTTGCACACCACCTCGACCAAAACACCCTATATCTGCCACTCTATCATCAAACACATTCAACAAACCTTCAAAATACGCACTCCATCTCCTTCTCACATCACCAATACTTGTTATCACCTCCCCATTAGCCCCTTTCACTGAAGTTTCCATTTGTTCCCTTGTCTTACGCACTTTATTTACCTCCTTCCAAAACATCTTTTTATTCTCCCTAAAATCTAATGATACTCTCTCACCCCAACTCTCATTTGTCCTCTTTTTCACCTCTTGCACCTTTCTTTTGACCTCCTGCCTCTTTCTTTTTTACATCTCCCACTCATTTGCATTTTTCCCTGCAAAAATCGTCCAAATGCCTCTCTCTTCTCTTTCACTAATAATCTTACTTCTTCATCCCACCACTCACTACCCTTTCTAATCAACCCACCTCCCATTCTTCTCATGCCACAAGCATCTTTTGCGCAAGCCATCACTGCTTCCCTAAATACATCCCATTCCTCCCCCACTCCCCTTACCTCCTTTGTTCTCACCTTTTTCCATTCTGTACTCAGTCTCTCCTGGTACTTCCTCACACAAGTCTCCTTCCCAAGCTCACTTACTCTCACCACTCTCTTCACCCCAACATTCTCTCTTCTTTTCTGAAAACCCCTACAAATCTTCACCTTCGCCTCCACAAGATAATGATCAGACATCCCTCAAGTTGCACCTCTCAGCGCATTAACATCCAAAAGTCTCTCTTTCGCGCGCCTATCAATTAACACGTAATCCAATAACGCTCTCTGGCCATCTCTCCTACTTACATACGTATACTTATGTGTATCTCGCTTTTTAAACCAGGTATTCCCAAACACCAGTCCTTTCTCAGCACACAAATCCACAAGCTCTTCACCATTTCCATTTACAACACTGAACAACCCATGTATACAAATTATTCCCTCAACCGCCACATTACTCACCTTTGCATTCAAATCACCCATCACTATAACCCGGTCTTGTGCATCAAAACCACTAATACACTCATTCAGCTGCTCCCAAAACACTTGCCTTTCATGATCTTACTTCTCATGCCCAGGTGCATATGCACTAATAATCACCCATCTCTCTTCATCAACTTTCAGTTTTACCCATATCAATCTAGAATTTACTTTCTTACACTCTATCACATACTCCCACAACTCCTGTTTCAGGAGTAGTGCTTCTCCTTCCCTTGCTCTTGTCCTCTCACTATCCCCTGACTTTACTTCCAAGACATTCCCAAACCACTCTTCCCCTTTACCCTTGAGCTTCGTTTCACTCAGAGCCAAAACATCCAGGTTCCTTTCCTCAAACATACCACCTATCTCTCCTTTTTTTCTCATCTTGGTTACATCCACACACATTTAGACACCCCAATCTGAGCCTTCGAGGAGGATGAGCACTCCCCGCGTGACTCCTTCTTCTGTTTCCCATTATAGAAAGTCAATATATATATATATATATATATATATATATATACATATATATATATATATATATATATATATATATATATATATATATATATATATATATATATATATAATTCATACTTGCTGCTTTTATTCATTTCCGTTGCCACCCCGCCACACATGAAATGACAACCCCCTCCCCCAGCATGCACGCGCGGTAGCGCTAAGAAATGACAACAAAGTTCACACTCAGTCTCTAGCTGTCATATATAATGTACCGAAACCACAGCTCCCTTTCCACATCCGGGCCCCACAAAACTTTCCATGGTTTACCCCAGACGCTTCACATGCCCTGGTTCAATCCATTGACAGCACCTCGACCCCGGTATAACGCATCGTTCCAATTCACTCTATTCCTTGCATGCCTTTCACCCTCCTGCATGTTCAGGCCCCGATCGCTCAAAATCTTTTTAACTTCATCTTTCCACCTCCAACTTGGTATCCCACTTCTCCTCGTTCCCTCCAACCCAGACACATATATCCTCTTTGTCAATCTTTCCTCCCTTATTCTCTCCATGTGACCAAACCCTTTCAAAACACCCTCTTCTGCTCTCTCAACCACACTCTTTTTATTACTACACATCTCTCTTACCCTTTGATTATTTACTCGATCAAACCACCTCACACCACATATTGTCCTCAAACATCTCATTTCCAACACATCCACCCTCCTGTGCACAACTCTATCTATAGCCCACGCCTCGCAACCATATAACATTGTTGGAACCACTATTCCTTCAAACATACCCATTTTTGCTTTCCGAGATAATGTTCTCGCCTTCCACACATTTTTCAACGCTCCCAGAACTTTCGCCCATTCCCCCACCCTGTGACTCACTTCCGCTTCCATGGTTCCATCCGCTGCCAAATCTACTCCCAGATATCTAAAACACTTCACTTCCTCCAGTTTTTCTCCATTCAAACTTGCCTCCCAGTTGACTTGACCCTCAACCCTACTGTACCTAATAGCCTTGCTCTTATTCACATTTACTCTCGGCTTTCTTCTTTCACACACTTTATCAAGCTCAGTCACCAGCTTCTGCAGTTTCTCACCCGAATCAGCCACCAGCGCTGTATCATCAGCGAACAACAACTAACTCGCTTCCCAATATCTCTCATCCACAATAGACTGCATACTTGCCCCTCTCTCCAAAACTCTTGCATTCACCTCCACAACAACCCCATCCATAAACAAATTAAACAACCATGGAAGTAAGCTTGAATAGAGAAAAACTGGAGGAAGTAAAGTGTTTTAGATATCTGGGAGTGGATTTGGCAGCGGATGCAATCGTGGAAGCGGATGTCAGTCACAGGTTGGGAAGGGGGCGAAGGTTTTGGTAGCGTTGATGAATGTGTGGAAGGCGAGAACGCTTTCTTGGAGAGCAAAAATTGGTATGTTTGAAAGAATAGTTGTTCCAGCAATGTTATATGGTTGTGAGGCATTTGCTATGGATAAAGTTGTGCGGAGGAGGGACGGATGTGTTGGAAATGAGATGTTTGAGAACAATATGTGGTGTGAGGTGGTTTGATTAAGTAATGAAAGGGTAAGAGAGATGTGTGGTAATGAAAAGAGTGTGGTTGAGAGAGCAGAAGAGCGGGCATAGAAAATCGTTTGGTCACATGGAGAAAATGAGTGAGGAAAGATTGATGAAATGGATATATGTGTCAGAGGGAGAGGGAACGAGGAGAAGCGGGAGACCAAATTGGAGGTGGAAGGATGGAGTGAAAAAGATTTTGAGGGATCGGGGCCTGAACATACAAGAGAGTGAAAGGCGTGCAAAGAACAGAGTGAATTGGAACTATGTGGTATACAGGGGTGGACGTGCTGTCAGTGTATTGAACCAGTGCATGTGATGCGTCTGGGGTGAACCTTGTAAAAGGTCTGTGGGGCCTGGATGTGGAAAGGGCGGTGTACTTTCGGTGCATTACACATGACAGCTAGAGATTGAGTGTGAACGAATGTGGCCTTCATGTCTTTTCCTAGCGCTACCTCGCGTGCGGGGGAAGGGGGTGGGGGCGATTTCATATGTGGCGAGATGGTGACGAGAATGGATGAAGTCAGCAGGTATGAATATGTACATATTTATATATGTATTTGTCTGTGTATGTATATGTATGTATACGTTGAAATGTATAGGTATGTATATGTGCGTGTGTGGGCGTTTATGTATGTAAATGTGCATGTGGGTGGGTTTCGATTTTCTGCTGTTGATGCATGATCTTGAGGCCATGAACGCAGGTGATAACAAGCCAGTTAGGATGCTGCGTTTCTTTGTTTACCGTTGGAGATCCAGTCTGCAATCCACACACAAATTCGATCTCTTATGGCGTGAGCTTTATCATCATACAGCGATCTTTTATGTGGTGATTCACTACAGGCTTCGCGAAAGTCCAAATAGATGACATTAGAGGGTATTTTGGATTCCCGGTTATCGTATATATGACGAATGAATTCAATCAGTCTCGAAGGAACCAAATGGTCTGTTGCGGTTTGAATGCCTTTGTATTCCCTTGTATGTTGATGGTCTGTTATCATTCTATATTCTGGGAACATAACAAATTTGTCTCTGATTATCGTTTCAAACGCTTTACCTCGACCCGAAGTGAAGCGGTGGCAATTCTAAGCACATTTTCTATCTTCTATTCTGTCCTGTAATGATTTGTTGCATAATTTGATCAGAAAAGATAATTGTAGGTTAGCTTCTGTCATTGCTCTGGGGAAGATATCGCTCTCACCGGATGATGTCTTCGTGTTTCGTTACTCTAGGTATTTAGATACTTTGTGACATTCAGTATCTTTAATGCGTTTTGTTTTTGTTTGTCTGTCAGTGCCCAGAAATACGTTTGGTGCTTGTGATATGGAAGACAGATTTTCTATGGAAAATACAATGGAAATGCTTATTGAGAGGAGTTGCCATTTCTTTATTGTTGCTCCTTAATGTACGATTATAATTTGATAACAGGCCAATATTATCCTTAATTTTTTTTTCTTATTTTCTTTTTAGTAAAAGATATTTTAAGGTTCTTTTCTTTATTCAGAGTTTTCTTCCTGGGTCTGATTTTCTTACAATACTCTCTGCTAATCTTGATTACATTTCATGCTCCTGGTTTTCACCACTTAGATGAACTTTAAACCTTCCTCTTACGTTTAAGTCATTCATTCATCAAGCCAACCTGGCCCTTTCCTCTGACAATTCCTTTTCACCTTTCTTACGACACTAATCCTTTAAAGAAGTGTTGCATTCTTTATGTTTCTCTGCGTCTTCATACTTATAACCACATCTAAGAATGCTTTACTTCAGGTAAAAGAACCGTGTTCAGATACAGGGACCATGGTCAAGTACATGAATCCTGGTTAAGTACAAGGACCATGGTCAGGTACAAGGACCATGGTCAAGTACAGGAATCGTGGTCAGGTACAGGGACCATGGTCAGGTACAAGGACCTGGTCAGGTACAAGGACCGTGGTCAAGTACAGGAATCGTGGTCAGGTACAGGGACCATGGTCAGGTACAGGGACCATGGTCAGGTACAAGGACCGTGGTCAAGTACAGGAATCGTGGTCAGATACAGGGACCATGGTCAAGTACATGAATCGTGGTCAGGTACAGGGACCATGGTCAGGTACAGGGACCATGGTCAGGTACAGGGACCAGTGTCGATTACAGGACTGGTGGTCAGGTACAAGGACCATGGTCAAGTAGAGGGACCATGGTCAAGTACAGGAATCATGGTCAGGTACAGGGACCATGGTCAAGTACATGAATCGTAGTCAGGTACAGGGACCATGGTCAAGTACAGGTATCGTGGTCAGGTACAAGGACCATGGTCAAGTACATGAATCGTGGTCAGGTACAGGGACCAATGTCGATTATAGGACGGGTGGTCAGGTACAAGGACCATGGTCAAGTACAGGAATCGTGGTCTGTTACAAGGACCATGGTCAGGCACAGTGACCATGGTTAGGTACAGGAACCATGGCCAGGTACAGGGACCATGGTCAAGTACAAGAATCGTGGTCAGGTACAAGGACCATGGTCAGGTACAGGGACCATGGTCAGGTACAGGGAACGTAGTCAGGTATAGGAACCGTTGACAGGTATAGGGACCAATGTTAGGTATAGGGACAATAGTCAGGTACAGAGACCATGGTCAGGTAAAGAAACCATGGTAAGGCTCAGGTACCATGGTCAGATAGAGAGACCATGGTAAGGCTCAGGGACCATGGTCAGATAGAGAGACCATGGTAAGGCTCAGGGACCATGGTCAAGTAGAAGGAACTATGTCAGTATTACGCATTTGTTCCATGTTGTTCATACTCTTGGTCTTACGTGATGAGGATGGCCTGAGATCCCTTATAAGGTCTATCAACAGTTGTCTTACTGATGGTCAGCACGTGATTTAAGGTGTTTATTAACACTGTTGCTCTTCTCATGATCAATGCAATGGTATACGTTTTTTTTTATCTTCGTAGTTTCGTTACGCATCAGTGCACTTCAATATTTAACAACAGTTAGAGTCAAACAGTTTAGAAACGACGCTAAATTTGTGTATAGTCTACACCACACAAGGGGACTTCATTCGTTTGTAGAAATGTTGAATTAATAATAAGACGATAGTTGATGCCCAAGCTAACCCCAGTTCCACCGTGTACAGAGGGCGTTGCCTTGTCTGGGAAGCCTGGGCCAAGACCTTTGGCTGACAGCTGTATTACAGTCAACGTCACCGTCACTATTACTCTGTATTTCACGTGCGACCAACAGTAATGGCTGAATACTCGGCAAGACGACATCCTTCAGCAGAAGGAGCAGAACACGGCAGCGGTGTCTACCTGGAAGAAACGAAAAACATTGACAGTGATTCAGGTACTCACCACCATAATACACTAACAACCCTTTATGACGGACGTGGTGAGCATTCCTCGTGTTCAAGGTCTCACGTTCAGCTCGGAAAAGTGAAACTCAACTTCCCATCAGACAAAGGCATGGAGGCCGAAAACGAGTGGCTGAGACACGTGTGGCGGAAATATCAAAGAGCTGGATTTCACTTGGCACCAACACCTTGAACCATACCACTTTGAAACATGATCAACGAATAGTTTAAGAACGAACCAGCAAGTTCTACTGCAGGCATACATAACGACCCATCCACACAAGGTCACCCATCATCATCTTAGGATTGGGCAACTTCCAAGACCCCACAAAAGACTCATTTGGAGAGTGGATAATTGGAGGGACAGCTCAGTAGTGGGGGAATGGTGGATGGGATGAGCAGCCCAGAAGTAGGTAGGTGGACAGGAGGAGGAGCAGTTCAGCGGTGGTGAGATGTACCATAGTACGAACAACAGCGAAGTAGCAGACTGAAGAAACAGACAAGAAATCATGAGTAGGAGAAACAGCCTATTAGTTAAGGATGGACATCCGATGGAACAGCCTAGTTGTGGGGAGGTGAGTGGTATGAGGAACAGTGCAACAGGGACGAGGTGGACAGCTAACGAGGAACGGCTGCAGGGATGTTGGTCAAGAGACAACTAAGGAGTACCACCAGATGAGAGTCATGTTATCTCTAGCCAGTAAGTATAAAAGATAATTTCGGCCAATGAGAGTGTGATATTCCTGTTGAAATATGGAAATCTTTCGGTTGTTAAATTTAGTCAAAGAACATCTGCTATAATGGAATGATGTGTATCACATATCCCAGTATTCATATCCACGTACTCCTTCCTTCATTTCGAAGCCCTTCTTGTAAACAGCCATGATTCTCAGAGTTCCTATGTTGACCACAACACTGGTGTTTATAACTTTGCACTTGGTGCTTTGCGTAACTTCAACCCCTACGTCCCTCCACAGCCCCGAAACTTCGCAGTCATCAGTCACACCTAAAATAATGTGAAGGAACCCAGTGTCTTGCGAAACCTCAAGTATTGCACACTTAAGATTCATAGGAACACCAAGTTATCGTTCAGTTTATCACGAACCTCGCAAGAGATCTCAAACCACCATGACTTCGACCAAGACTCAAATCTCCTCCAGCTAGATCAAAAAGCCCCGACCACGCATTCTTTCTACTGTAGCATAAGCCAAGGATTTCAGCCTCTTCTCATCCCTCTTGCAACACACTTTCGAGTTTTCGGCATCTTCTCGTGCCTTCTGCAGCAGATTCACGAAACCTCGGACGGTAATATCTCAGTCCTGTTGAGAAAAGGTTGACAAAGAGGATATAAGTGGCAGAAGTGGAAGGATCAAGGACAAAGGGGAAACCAAACTGGAGATGGAAGCATGAAGTGAAGTTCATTTTGAGCGATCGAGGCCTAAACATTCAGAAGGGTGAAAGGTGTGCGCGGGATACAGTGAACCGGAACGATGTGGTACACAGAGATCGCTGTGTTGTCCATGGAGTGAACTAACGCATGTGTAGCGGCCGGGGAAAACCATGGAAAAGTTTGCTGGGGCTGGTTGTAGGTAGGATCTTTGGTTTCGACGCATTGCGCATGACAGCTAGGGAAGAGATGTGAGCGAATGTGACCTCTGTTTGCCTGTCCCTGACGCTATCTAACCAACGCGAGAACCGGCGAACAATTATTAGAATGATATTAAGAATATTTGTATTAGTAACTATAATGATAAAGAAGGCACGTGGTCATGTGTTTGACAGCCCCCAGAGCTGGCACTATGTCAGAGATTTGTTGGTATATATATATCTGGGGATAGGGGAGAAAGAATACTTCCCGCGCATTCATCACGTGTCGTAGAAGGCGAGTAAAGGGGACGGGAGCGGGACGCCAGAAACCCTCCCCTCCTTGTATTTTAACTTTCTAAATGGGGAAACAGAAGAAGGAGTCACGCGGGGAGTGCTCATCCTCCTCGAAGGCTCAGATTGGGGTGTCTGATCTTTCCTCACTCATTCTCTCCATGTGACCAAACCATTTCAAAACACCCTCTTCTGCTCTCTCAAACATACTCTTTTTATTTCCACACATCTCTCTTACCCTTACATTACTTACTCGATCAAACCACCTCACACCACATATTGTCCTCAAACATCTCATTTCCAGCACATCCACTCTACTGCCCACAACTCTATCCATAACCCACGCCTCGAAACCATACAACATTGTTGGAATCAATATTCCTTCAAACATACCCATTTTTCCTTTCCGAGATAATGTTCTCGACTTCCACACATTCTTCAAGGCACCCAGAATTTTCGCCCCCTCCCCCACCCTATAATTCACTTCGGCTTCCATGGTTCCATCCGCTGCCAAATCCACTCCCAGATATCTGAAACACTTTACTTCCTCCAGTTTTTCTCCATTCAAATTTACCTCCCAGTTGACTTGACCCTCAACCCTACTGTACCTAATAACCTTGCTCTTATTCACATTTACTCTTAACTTTCTTCTTTCACACACTTTACCAAACTCAGTCACCAGCATCTGCAGTTTCTCACATGAATCAGCCACCAGCGCTGTATCATCAGCGAACAACAACTGACTCACTTCCCAAGCTCTCTCATCCACAACAGACTGCATACTTGCCCCGCTTTCCAAACTCTTGCATTCACCTCCCCAACAACCCCATCCATAAACAAATTAAACAACCATGGAGACATCACACACCCCTGCCGCAAACCTACATTCACTGAGAACCAATCACTTTCCTCTCTTCTTACACGTACACATGCCTTACATCCTCGATAAAAACTTTTCACTGCTTCTAACAACTTGCCTCCCACACCGTATATTCTTAATACCTTCCACAGAGCATCTCTATCAACTCTATCATATGCCTTCTCCAGATCCATAAATGCTACATGCAAATCCATTTGCTTTTCTAAGTATTTCTCACATACATTCTTCAAAGCAAATACCTGATCCACACATCCTCTACCACTTCTGAAACCACACTGCTCTTCCCCAGTCTGATGCTCTGTACATGCCTTCACCCTCTCAATCAATACCCTCCCATATAGTTTACCAGGAATACTCAACAAACTTATACCTCTCGAATTTGAGCACTTACTCTTATCCCCTTTGCCTTTGTACAATGGCACTATGCAAGCATTCCGCCAATCCTCAGGCACATCACCAACCTTACCAACCAGTCACCACCTTTTTTAATAGATTCCACTGCAATACCATCCAAATCCGCCGCCTTGCCGGCTTTCATCTTCCGCAAAGCTTTTACTACCTCTTCTCTATCTAGCCAATCATTTTCCCTAACCCTCTCACTTTGCACACCACCTCGACCAAAACACCCTATATCTGCCACTCTATCATCAAACACATTCAGCAAACCTTCAAAATAATCACTCCTTCTCCTCACATCACCACTACTTGTTATCACCTCCCCATTAGCCCCCTTCACTGAAGTTCCCATTTGCTCACTTGTCTTACGCAATTTATTTACCTCCTTCCAAAACATCTTTTTATTCTCCCTAAAATTTAATGATACTCTCTCACCCCAACTCTCATTTGTCCTCTTTTTCACCTCTTCCACCTTTCTCTTGACCTCCTGTCTCTTTCTTTTATACATCTCCCACTCATTTGCATTTTTTCCCTGCAAAAATCGTCCAAATGCCTCTCTCTTCTCTTTCACTAATAATCTTACTTCTTCATCCCACCACTCACTACCCTTTCTAATCAACCCACCTCCCACGCTTCTCATGCCACAAGCATCTTTTGCGCAAGCCATCACTGCTTCCCTAAATACATCCCATTCCTCCCCCACTCCCCTTACCTCCTTTGTTCTCACCTTTTTTCCATTCTGTACTCAGTCTCTCCTGGTACTTCCTCACACAAGTCTCCTTCCCAAGCTCACTTACTCTCACCACTCTCTTCACCCCAACATTCTTTCTTCTTTTCTGAAAACCCCTACAAATCTTCACCTTAGCCTCCACAAGATAATGATCAGACATCCCTCCAGTTGCACCTCTCAGCACATTAACATCCAAAAGTCTCTCTTTCGCACGCCTATCAATTAACACGTAATCCAGTAATGCTCTTTGGCCATCTCTCCTACTTACATACGTATACATATGTATATCTCGCTTTTTGAACCAGGTATTTCCAATCACCAGTCCTTTTTCAGCACATAAATCTATAAGCTCTTCACCTTTTCCATTTACAACTCTGAACACCCCATGTATACCAAAAAATTCCCTCAAGTGCCACATTACTTACCTTTGCATTCAAATCACCCATCACTATAACCCGGTCTTGTGCATCAAAACCACTAACAAACTCATTCAGCTGCTCCCAAAACACTTGCCTCTCATGATCTTTCTTCTCATGCCCAGGTGCATATGCACCAATAATCATCCATCTCTTTCCATCAACTTTCAGTTTTACCCATATCAATCTAGAGTTTACTTTCTTACACTCTATCACATACTCCCACAACTCCTGTTTCAGGAGTAGCGCTACTCCTTCCCTTGCTCTTGTCCTCTCACTGACCCCTGACTTTACTCCCAAGACATTCCCAAACCACTCTTCCCCTTTACCCTTGAGCTTCGTTTCACTCATAGCCAAAACATCCAGGTTCCTTTCCTCAAACATACTACTTATCTCTCCTTTTTTCTCATCTCGGTTACATCCACACACATTTAGACATCCCAATCTGAGCCTTCGAGGAGGATGAGCAGTCCCCGCGTGACTCCTTCTGTTTCCCCTTTTAGAAACTTAAAATACATGGAGGGGAGGGTTTCTGGCCCCCCGCTCCCGTCCCCTTTAGACGCCTTCTACGACACGCGAGGAATGCGTGGGAAGTACTCTTTCTCCCCTATCCCCAGGGATATATATATACATATATATATATATAATGGGAAGGTGATAACAAGTAGTGGTGATGTGAGTAAGAGATGGAGTGAGTATTTTGAAGGTTTGTTGAATGTGTTTGATGATAGAGTGGCAGATATAGGGTGTGTTGGTCGAGGTGGTGTGCAAAGTGAGAGGGTTAGGGAAAATGATTTGGTAAACAGAGAAGAGGTAGTAAAAGCTTTGCGGAAGATGAAAGCCGGCAAGGCAGCAGGTTTGGATGGTATTGCAGTGGAATTTATTAAAAAAGGGGGTGACTGTATTGTTGACTAGTTGGTGAGGTTATTTAATGAATGTATGACTCATGGTGAGGTGCCTGAGGATTGGCGGAATGCGTGCATAGTGCCATTGTACAAAGGCAAAGGGGATAAGAGTGAGTGCTCAATTTTCAGAGGTATAAGTTTGTTGAGTATTCCTGGTAAATTATATGGGAGGGTATTGATTGAGAGGGTGAAGGGATGTACAGAGTATCAGATTGGGGAAGAGCAGTGTGGTTTCAGAAGTGATAGAGGATGTGTGGATCAGGTGTTTGCTTTGAAGAATGTATGTGAGAAATACTTAGAAAAGCAAATGGATTTGTATGTAGCATTTATGGATCTGGAGAAGGCATATGATAGAGTTGATAGAGATGCTCTGTGGAAGGTATTAAGAATATATGGTGTGGGAGGCAAGTTGTTAGAAGCAGTGAAAAGTTTTTATCGAGGATGTAAGGCATGTGTACGTGTGGGAAGAGAGGAAAGTGATTGGTTCTCAGTGAATGTAGGTTTGCGGCAGGGGTGTGTGATGTCTCCATGGTTGTTTAATTTGTTTATGGATGGGGTTGTTAGGGAGGTGAATGCAAGAGTTTTGGAAAGAGGGGCAAGTATGAAGTCTGTTGTGGATGAGAGAGCTTGGGAAGTGAGTCAGCTGTTGCTCGCTGATGATACAGCGCTGGTGGCTGATTCATGTGAGAAACTACAGAAGCTGGTGGCTGAGTTTGGTAAAGTGTGTGAAAGAATAAAGTTAAGAGTAAATATGAATAAGAGCAAGGTTATTAGGTACAGTAGGGTTGAGGGTCAAGTCAATTGGGAGGTAAGTTTGAATGGAGAAAAACTGGAGGAAGGAAAGTGTTTTAGAAATCTGGGAGTGGATCTGGCAGCGGATGGAACCATGGAAGCGGAAGTGAATCATAGGGTGGGGGAGGTGCGAAAATCCTGGGAGTCTTGAAGAATGTGTGGAAGTCGAGAACATTATCTCGGAAAGCAAAAATGGGTATGTTTGAAGGAATAGTGGTTCCAACAATGTTGTATTTTTGCGAGGCGTGGGCTATGGATAGAGTTGTGCGCAGGAGGGTGGATGTGCTGAAAATGAGATGTTTGAGGACAATGTGTGGTGAGAGGTGGTTTGATCGAGTAAGTAACGTAAGGGTAAGAGACATGTGTGGAAATAAATAGAGCGTGGTTGAGAGAGCAGAAGAGGGTGTTTTGAAATGGTTTGGGCACATGGAGAGAATGAGTGAGGAAAGATTGACCAAGAGGATATGTATGTCGGAGGTGGAGGGAACAAGAAGAAGTGGGAGACCAAATTGGAGGTGGAAAGATGGAGTGAAAAAGATTTTGTGTGATCGGGGCCTGAACATGCAGGAGGGTGAAAGGCGTGCAAGGAATAGAGTGAATTGGATCGTTGTGGTATACCGGGGTTGACGTGCTGTCAGTGGATTGAATCTGGCATGTGAAGCGTCTGGGGTAAACCATGGAAAGCTGTGTAGGTATGTATATTTGCGTGTGTGGACGTGTATGTATATACATGTGTATGAGGGTGGGTTAGGCCATTTATTTCGTCTGTTTCCTTGCGCTACCTCGCAAACGCGGGAGACAGCGACAAAACAAAACAAAAATTAGTGAAAGAGAAGAGAGAGGTATTTGGACGATTTTTGCAGGGAAATAATGCAAATGAGTGGGAGATGTATAAAAGAAAGAGGCAGGAGGTCAAGAGAAAGGTGCAAGAGGTGAAAAAGACGGCAAATGAGAGTTGGGGTGAGAGAGTATCATTAGATTTTACGGAGAATAAAAAGATATTTTGGAAGGAGGTAAATAAAGAGCGTAAGACAAGGGAACAAATGGGAACTTCAGTGAAGGGGGCTAATGGGGAGGTGATAAAAATTAGTGGTGAGGTGAGAAGGAGATGGAGTGAGTATTTTCAAGGTTTGTTGAATGTGTTTGATGATAGAGTTGCAGATATAGGGTGTTTTGTCGAGGTGGTGTGCAAAGTGAGAGGTTAGGGAAAATGATTGGGTAAACAGAGAAGAGGTAGTGGGAGCTTTGCGCAAGATGAAAGCCGGCAAGGCAGCTGGTTTGGATGGTATTGCAGTGGAATTTATTAAAAAAAGGGGGTGACTGCATTGTTGACTGGTTGGTAAGGTTATTTAATGTATGTATGATTCATGGTGAGGTGCCTGAGGATTGGCGGAATGCTTGCATAGTGCCATTGTACAAAGGCAAAGGGGATAAGAGTGAGTGCTCAAATTACAGAGGTATAAGTTTGTTGAGTATTCCTGGTAAATTATATGGGAGGGTATTGATTGAGAGGGTGAAGGTATGTACAGAGCATCATATTGGGGAAGAGCAGTGTGGTTTCAGAAGTGGTAGAGGATTTGTGGATCAGGTGTTTGCTTTGAAGAATGTATGTGAGAAATACTTAGAAAAGCAAATGGATTTGTATGTAGCATTTATGGATCTGGAGAAGGCATATGATAGAGTTGATAGAGATGCTCTGTGGAAGGTATTAAGAATATATGGTGTGGGAGGCAAGTTGTTAGAAACAGTGAAAGGTTTTGATCGAGGATGTAAGGCATGTGTACGTGTAGGAAGAGAGGAAAGTGATTGGTTCTCAGTGAATGTTGGTTTGCGGCAGGGGTGTGTGATGTTTGTTTAATTTGTTTATGGATGGGGTTGTTAGGTAGGTGAATGCAAGAGTTTTGGAAAGAGGGGCAAGTATGCAGTCTGTTGAGGATGAGAGAGTGTGGGAAGTGAGTCAGTTGTTCGCTGGTGGCTGATTCATGTGATAAAATTGCAGAAGCTGGTGACTGAGTCCGGTAAAGTGTGTGAAAGAAGAAAGTTGAGACTAAATGGGAACAAGAGTAAGGTTATTAGGTACAGTAGGGTTGAGGGTCAAGTCAATTGGGAGGTAAGTTTGAATGGAGAAAATCTGGAGGAAGTGAAGTGTTTTAGATATATGGGAGTGGATTTGGCAGCGGATGGAAGAACCATGGAAACGGAAGTGAATCATAGGGTGGGGGAGGGGGAGAAAATTCTTGGAGCCTTGAAGAATGTGTGGAGGTCGAGAACATTATCTCGGAAAGCAAAAATGGGTATGTTTGAAAGAATAGTGGTTCCAACAATGTTGTATTTTTGCGAGGCGTGGGCTATGGATAGAGTTGTGCGCAGGAGGGTGGATGTGCTGGAAATAAGATGTTTGAGGACAATACGTGGTGTGAGGTGGTTTGATCGAGTAAGCAATAATAGGGTAAGATATATGTATATATATATATATATATATATATATATATATATATATATATATATATATATATATATATATATATATATATATATATATATATATATATATATTTTGCTTTGTCGTTGTCTCCCACGTTAGCGTGGTATCGCAAGGAAACAGACGAAAGAATGGCCCAACCCACCCTTACACACATGTATATACATATACGTCCACACACGCAAATATACATTCCTATATCTCTCAGCGTATACATATACATATACACACACAGACATATACATATATACACATGTACATAATTCATACTGTCTGCCTTTATTCATTCCCATCGCCACCTCGCCACTTATGAAATAACAACCCCCTTACCCCTCATGTGTGCGAGGTAGCGCTAGAAAAAGACAACAAAGGCCACATTCGTTCACACTGAGTCTGTAGCTGTCATGTAATAATGCACCGAAACCACAGCTCCCTTTCCTCATCCATGCCCCACAGAACTTACCTTGGTTTACCGCAGACACTCCACATGTCCTGGTTCAATCCATTGACAGCACGTCTACCACGGTATACCACATCGTTCCAATCCACTCTATTCCTTGCACGCCTTTCACCCTCCTGCATGTTCAGGCCCCGATCACTCAAAATCTTTTTCACTCCATCTTTCTACCTCCAATTTGGTCTCCCACTTTTCCTCGTTCCCTCCACCTCTGACACTTATATCCTCTTAGTCAATCTTTCGTCACTCATTCTCTCCATGTGACCAAACCATTTCAAAACACCCTCTTCTGCTCTCTCAATCACACTCTTTTTATCATCACACATCTCTCTTACCCTTACATTACTTACTCGATCATACCACCTCACACCACATATTGTCCTCAAACATCTCATTTCCAGCACATCCACCCTCCTCCACACAACTCTATCCACAGACCACGCCTCGCAACCATACAACATAGTTGGAACCACTATTCCTTCAAACATACCCATTTTTGCTTTCCGAGATAATGTTCTCGACTTCCGCACATTCTTCAAGGCTCCGAGAATTTTCGCCCCCTCCCCCATGCTATGATTCACTTCCGCTTCCATGGTTCCATCCGCTGCCAGATCCACTCCCAGATATCTAAAACACTTCACTTCCTCCAGTTTTTCTCCAATCAAACTTACCTCCCAACTGACTTGACCCTCAACCCTACTGTACTTAATAACCTTGCTCTTATTCACATTTAGTCTCAACCTTCTTCTTTCGCACACTTTACCAAACTCAGTCACCAGCTTCTGCAGTTTCTCACATGAATCAGCCACCAGCGCTGTGTCATCAGCGAACAACAACTGACTCACTTACCCAAGCTCTCTCATCCACAACAGACAGCATACTTGCCCCTCTTTCCAAACTCTTGCATTCACCTCCCTAACAACCCCATCCATAAACAAATTAAACAACCATGGAGATATCACACACCCCTGCCGCAAACCTACATTCACTGAGAACCAATCACTTTCCTCTCTTCCTACACGTACACATGCCTTACATCCTCGATAAAAACTTTTCACTGCTTCTAACAACTTGCCTCCCACACCATATATTCTTAATACCTTCCACAGAGCATCTCTATCAACTCTAACATATGCCTTCTCCAGATTCATAAATGCTACATACCAATCCATTTGCTTTTCTAAGTATTTCTCACATACATTCTTCAAAGCAAACACCTAATCCACACATCCTCTACCACTTCTGAAACCACACTGCTCTTCCCCAGTCTGATGCTCTGTACATGCCTTCACCCTCTCCATCAATACCCTCACATATAATTTACCAGGAATACTGAACAAACTTATACCTCTGTAATTTGAGCACTCACTCTTATCCCCTTTGCCTTTGCACAATGGCACTATGCAAGCATTCCGCCAATCCTCAGGCACCTCACTTGATTCATACATACATTAAATAACCTCACCAACCAGTTAACAATACAGTCACCCCCTTTTTTTTTAATAAATTCCACTGCAATACCATCCAAACCCGCTGTCTTGCCGGCTCTCATCTTCCGTATAGCTTTTACTACCTCTTCTCTGTTTACCAAATCATTTTCCCTAACCCTCTCACTTTGCACACCACCTCGACCAAAACACCCTATATCTGCCACTCTATCATCAAACACATTCAAGAATCCTTCAAAATACTCACTCCATCTCCTTCTCACCTCACCACTACTTGTTATCACCTCTCCATTAGCCCCCTTCCACTGAAGTTCCCATTTGTTCCCTTGTCTTACGCACTCTATTTACCTCCTTCCAAAACATCTTTTTATTCTCCCTAAAATCTAATGATACTCTCTCACCCCAACTCTCATTTGCCCTCTTTTTCTCCTCTTGAACCTTTCTCTTGACCTCCTGCCTCTTTCTTTTATACATCTCCCACTCATTTGCATTTTTTCCCTGCAAAAATCGTCCAAATGACTCTCTGTTCTCTTTCACTAATAATCTTACTTCTTCATCCCACCACTCACTACCCTTTCTAATCAACCCACCTCTCACGATTCTCATGACACAAGCATATTTGCACATGGCATCACTGCTTCCCTAAATACATCCCATTCCTCCCCCACTCCCCTTACCTCCTTTGTTCTCACCTTTTTCCTTTCTCTACTCAGTCTCTCCTGGTACTCCCTCACACAAGTTTCCTTCCCAAGCTCACTTACTCTCACCACTCTCTTCACCCCAACATTTTCTCTTCTTTTCTGAAAACCTCTACAAATCTTCACCTTCGCCTCCACAAGATAATGATCCCTCCAGTTGCACCTCTGAGCATATTAACATCCAAAAGTCTCTCTTTCGCGCGCCTATCAATTAACATGTAATCCAATAACGCTCTCTGGCCATCTCTCCTACTTACATAAGTATAGTTATGTATATCTCTCTTTTTAAACCAGACATATATATATATATATATATATATATATATATATATATATATATATATATTATCCCTGGGGATAGGGGAGAAAGAATACTTCCCACGTATTCCCTGCGTGTCGTAGAAGGCGACTAAAAGGGGAGGGAGCTGGGGGCTGGAAATCCTCCCCTCTTGTTTTTTTTTTTTTTTAATTTTCCAAAAAAAGGAACTGAGAAGGGGGCCAGGTGAGGATGTTCCCTCAGAGGCCCAGTCCTCTGTTCTTAACGCTACCTTGCTGATGCGGGAAATGGCGAATAGTTTGAAAAAAAAAGAAAAAAAAAAAAAATATATATATATATATATATATATATATATATATATATATATATATATATATATATATATATATATATATATATTTTCTTTTTTTTTTTTTTTTTTTGCTTTGTCGCTGTCTCCCGCGTTTGCGAGGTAGCGCAAGGAAACAGACGAAAGAAATGGCCCAACCCACCCCCATACACAAGTATATGCATACCTACACAGCTTTCCATGGTTTACCCCAGACGCTTCACATGCCCTGATTCAATCCACTGACAGCACGTCAACCCCGGTATACCACATCGATCCAATTCACTCTATTCCTTGCCCTCCTTTCACCCTCCTGCATGTTCAGGCCCCGATCACACAAAATCTTTTTCACTCCATCTTTCCACCTAAAATTTGGTCTCCCACTTCTCCTCGTTCCCTCCACCTCCGACACATATATCCTCTTGGTCAATCTTTCGTCACTCATTCTCTCCATGTGCCCAAACCATTTCAAAACACCCTCTTCTGCTCTCTCAACCACGCTCTTTTTATTTCCACACATCTCTCTTACCCTTACGTTACTTACTCGATCAAACCACCTCACACCACACATTGTCCTCAAACATCTCATTTCCAGCACATCCATCCTCCTGCGCACAACTCTATCCATAGCCCACGCCTCGCAACCATACAACATTGTTGGAACCACTATTCCTTCAAACATACCCATTTTTGCTTTCCGAGATAGTGTTCTCGATTTCCACACATTCTTCAAGGATCCCAGAATTTTCGCCCCCTCCCCCACCCTATGATCCACTTCCGCTTCCATGGTTCCATCCGCTGCCAGATCCACTCCCAGATATCTAAAACACTTCACTTCCTCCAGTTTTTCTCCATTCAAACTTACCTCCCAATTGACTTGACCCTTAACCCTACTGTACCTAATAACCTTGCTCTTATTCACATTTACTCTTAACTTTCTTCTTTCACACACTTTACCCAACTCAGTCACCAGCTTCTGCAGTTTCTCACATGAATCCGCCACCAGCGCTGTATCATCAGCGAACAACAACTGACTCACTTCCCAAGCTCTCACATCCCCAACAGACTTCATACTTGCCCCTCTTTCCAAAACTCTTGCATTTTTCCTCCCTAACAACTCCATCCATAAACAAATTAAACAACCATGGAGACATCACACACCCCTGCCGCAAACCTACATTCACTGAGAACCAATCACTTTCCTCTCTTCCTACACGTACACATGCCTTACATCCTCGATAAAAACTTTTCACTGCTTCTAACAACTTGCCTCCCACACCATATATTCTTAATACCTTCCACAGAGCATCTCTATCAACTCTATCATATGCCTTCTCCAGATCCATAAATGCTACATACAAATCCATTTGCTTTTTTAAGTATTTCTCACATACATTCTTCAAAGCAAACACCAGATCCACACATCCTCTACCACTTCTGAAACCACACTGCTCTTCCCCAATCTGATGCTCTGTACATGCCTTCACCCTCTCAACCAATACCCTCCCATATAATTTACCAGGAATACTCAACAAACTTATACCTCTGTAATTTGAGCACTCACTCTTATCCCCTTTGCCTTTGTACAATGGCACTATGCACGCATTCCGCCAATCCTCAGGCACCTCACCATGAGTCATACATACATTATTTAGCCTTACCAACCAGTCAATAATACAGTCACCCCCTTTTTTGATAAATTCCACTGCAATACCATCCAAACCTGCTGCCTTGCCGGCTTTCATCTTGCGCAAAGCTTTTACTACCTCTTCTCTGTTTACCAAATCATTTTCCCTAACCCTCTCACTTTGCACACAACCTCGACCAAAACACCCTATATCTGCCACTCTATCATAAAACAGTCAACAAACCTTCAAAATACTCACTCCATATCCTTCTCACATCACCACTACTTGTTATCACCTCCCCATTCCTGCCTGTGGCGCAGGGATCCCGGATTCGATCCTGGCTGTTGGAGGTTTATATATATATATATATATATATATATATATATATATATATATATATATATATATATATATATATATATATATATATATCCCTGGGGATAGGGGAAAAAGAATACTTCCCACGTATTTCCATATCATAGAACGCGACTACGACTGAAAGTGGAGGGAGTGGAGGACTGGAAATCCTCCCCTATCGTTTTTAATTTTCCAAAAGAAGGATCAGAGAAGGGAGCCATGTTAGGATATTCCCTCTGTCCTCTGTTCTTAACGCTACCTCACTAGCGTGGGAAATGGCGAATAAGTATGAAAATATATGTATGACTGTCAAGTGTCCGTCCATAGACTACATTTAAGGTCTGATGGACAATATCTGATTCACAAAGCCAACGACAAACTTGTCAAGTCTGTCCTGCTTAGCTTTGGAAAAAGACGAAGAAATAACACTCTACAAACTAACTGAATCACCACTTATCAAAAATATGAGATTGTGAAAAAATTGTAATAGTTTTACATCTATAAGTCAAAGTGTATGATAATTCAATAGATACAAACAGAATATATCAAACGAAAAAAGAAAAATATATATCAATTTCGTCTCCGTCCGACGCAGGGGGGTGTGTGGGTCAAAATGATGAGTCGGTTTGTATTACTCTCTAAATCGAGGCGTCTTTAAGAGCGATTATCCTATTCTTATCTGAAGCAGACGCACGTCTTATGAGCCGGGTGGAGCTCTAGCCTCCTCCCTCCAGCCTGAGTGACTAAGAGGAATGCCTGTCACTCATCGAGAGCTTAAAAACTACGTCAGAGAGAATGTGGTACAGTGAGGCCCTGTTAATCGGGAGCCCACTCCCCCAAGTATCACCGCGCCACCAGACAACTGGAGAGATGTATGAACACAGTACAGTCAGCCCTAGGAGTGAGGAGACGACACATGTCTTATGGAACCTGTTCGGAGTTTTTGCCATCGGTTCGATTACAGAGAGTACGAAGCTAATTCTTGCTTCTCGACTGTAATATACTTATCATTAGATGTATATTACCATCGCTTTCTATTAGTTGTATGTTTGGCTCTTTCTCAAGGGGCGACCCATTCACTGTACCTGGTCTTGTAAATCTGCGTAAGTTTAACACATGAACTTGTAAATGAAAAAAACAATGAACATTGTAAATAAAGAAAAAAATGAACATTGTAAATAAAAAAAAAAATATCTACGTTTCGAAACGGCGAATATAAACTCTGGAACAAACACTTTTCAATTTGAATTGATACATATATTAACTTCGACCGACCGTTCACATAACGTGAAATCCATTCTGGTAAATAAAAAAACATTTCAAAAAATCTAGTGACTGTACTTTGCGTAAGTTGTCATGTGAGGGTGCCAGCGTTCTCCACTAACATCCCAGTCACGTTCACCACCGAATTGAGATGGACAACATTACAGGGTCTGACAACCTCGTACCCAAACACCAACCCAAACGCTGCAGCGGTGGCGCCCGAGCTACTGTCTCGAGTCGTGACCTGGGTTCTTACTATTCTTAATGATCTTGTGAGCAAAATGTTTATGGAAGGTACAAGGAGCACTTCGATGTGAGAGTAAGCACAGAGCTGTAAGTGAATAAGAAAGATCAGTTTCGTAATACAGCTTGCCCTCAGGGCAGTTTGCGTTCATTTGCAACCGCTGCTTCCTCAGCGATTTATCCACTATGAACACGAATCAACCCATGAAAACTATAAAATCTCGATTTTATGAATCAGACATACCAGGAACTGATAGAAATAGACGAAATGAATCTAACAGTCCTTCCCGCCATGGACTCTTAAATTCATCCCTCTCGAAAGACATGCGGGTCAACAATTTACACACACCTCCTGTGCAAGAATCGTCACTGTAAACAAAACTCCCACACAGCGAAGACATCGGTTCTGACCTAGGCAGGCCGGCAGCTGCCTTCATATTGTAAGTTCCCTCAAAGGCTCAGTCCTCTGTTCTTAACGCTACCTTGCTAACGCGTGAAATGGCGTATAGTATAATATATATATATATATATATATATATATATATATATATATATATATATATATATATATATATATATATATATATATATTATCCCTGGGGATAGGAGAGAAAGAATACTTCCCACGCATTCCTCACGTGTCGTAGAGGGCGACTAAAGGGGACAGGAGCAGGGGGCCAGAAACCCTCCCCTCCTTGTATTTTAACTTTCTAAAAGGAGAAACAGAAGAAGGAGTCACGCGGGGAGTGCTCATCCTCCTCGAAGGCTCAGATTGGGGTGTCTAAATGTGTGTGGATGTAACCAAGATGTGAAAAAAAGGAGAGATAGGTAGTATGTTTGAGGAAAGGAACCTGGATGTTTTGGCTCTGAGTGAAACGAAGCTCAAGGGTAAAGGGGAAGAATGGTTTGGGAATGTCTTGGGAAGGAGACTTGTGTGAGGAAGTACCAGGAGAGACTGAGTACAGAATGGAAAAAGGTGAGAACAAAGGAGGTAAGGGGAGTGGGGGAGGAATGGGATATATTTAGGGAAGCAGAGATGGCTTGCGCAAAAGATGCTTTTGACATGAGAAGCGTGGGAGGTGGGCAGATTAGAAAGGGTAGTGAGTAGTGGGATGAAGAAGTAAGATTATTAGTGAAAGAGAAGAGAGAGGCATTTGGACGATTTTTGCAGGGAAATAATGCAAATGAGTGGGAGATGTTTAAAAGAAAGAGGCAGGAGGTCAAAAGAAAGGTGCAAGAGGTGAAAAAGAGGGCAAATGAGAGTTGGGGTGAGAGAGTATCATTAAATTTTAGGGAGAATAAAAAGATGTTTTGGAAGGAGGAAAATAAAGTGCGTAAGACAAGGGAACAAATGGGAACTTCAGTGAAGGGGGCTAATAGGGAGGTGATAACTAGTAGTGGTGATGTGAGAAGGAGATGGAGTGAGTATTTTGAAGGTTTGTTGAATGTGTTTGATGATAGAGTGGCAGATATAGGGTGTTTTGGTCGAGGTGGTGTGCAAAGTGAGAGGGTTAGGGAAAATGACTTGGTAAAGAGAGAAGAGGTAGCAAAAGCTTTGCGGAAGATGAAAGCCAGCAAGGCAGCGGGTTTGGATGGTATTGCAATGGAATTTATCAAAAAAGGGGGTGACTGTATTGTTGACTGGTTGGTGAGGTTATTTAATGTATGTATGATTCATGGTGAGGTGCCTGAGGATTGGCGGAATGCTTGCATAGTGCCATTGCACAAAGGGAAGAGGATAAGAGTGAGCGCTCAAATTACCGAGGTATACGTTTGTTGAATATTCTTGATAAATTATATGGGAGGGTATTGATTGAGAGGGTGAAAGCATGTACAGAGCATCAGATTGGGGAAGAGCAGTGTGGTTTCAGAAGTGGTAGAGGATGTGTGGATCAGGTGTTTGCTTTGAAGAATGTATGTGAGAAATACTTAGAAAAGCAAATGGATTTGTATATAGCATTTATGGATCTGGAGAAGGCATATGTAGAGTTGATAGAGATGCTCTGTGGAAGGTATTAACAATATATGGTGTGGGAGGCAAGTTGTTAGAAGCAGTGAAAAGTTTTTATCGAGGATGTAAGGCATGTGTACGTATAGGAAGAGAGGAAAGTGATTGGTTCTCAGTGAATGTTGGTTTGCGGCAGGGGTGTGTGATGTCTCCATGGTTGTTTAATTTGTATATGGATGGGGTTATTAGGTAGGTTAATGCAAGAGTTTTGGAAAGAGGTGCAAGTATGCAGTCTGTTGTGAATGAGAGAGCTTGGGAAGTAAGTCAGTTGTTGTTCGCTGATGATACAGCGCTGGTGGCTGATTCATGTGAGAAACTGTAGAAGCTGGTGACTGAGTTTGGTAAAGTGCGTGAAAGGAGAAAGTTGAGAGTAAATGTGAATAAGAGCAAGGTTGTTAGGTACAGTCGGGTTGAGGGTCAAGTCAATTGGGAAGTAAGTTTGACTGGAGAAAAACTGGAGGAAGTAAAGTGTTTTAGATATCTGGGAGTGGATTTGGCAGCGGATGGAACCATGGAAGCGGAAGTGAATCATAGGGTCAGGGAGGAGGCGAAAATTCTGGGAGCCTTGAAGAATGTTTGGAAGTCGAGAACGTTATCTCGGAAAGCAAAAATGGGTATGTTTGAAGGAATAGTGGTTCCAACAATGTTGTATGGTTGCGAGGCGTGGGCTATGGATAGAGTTGTGCGGAGAAGGGTGGATGTGCTGGAAATGAGGTGTTTGAGGACAATATGTGGTGTGACGTGGTTTGATCGAGTAAGTAATAATAGGGTAAGAGAGATGTGTGGTAATAAAAAGAGTGTGGTTGAGAGAGCAGAAGAGGGTGTTTTGAAATTGTTTGGTCACATGGACAGAATGAGTGAGGAAAGATTGACAAAGAGGATATATGTGTCAGAGGTGGAGGGAACGAGGAGAAGTGGGAAACTAAATTGGAGATGGAAAGATGGAGTGAAAAAGATTTTGAGTGATCGGGGCCTGAACATGCAGGAGGGTGAAAGGCGTGCAAGGAATAGAGTGAATTGGAACGATGTGGTATACCGGGGTCGACGTGTTGTCAATGGATTGAACCAGGGCATGTGAAGCGTCTGGGGTAAACCATGGAAAGTTGTGTGGGGCCTGGATGTGGAAAGGGAGCTGTGGTTTCGGTGCATTATTACATGACAGCTAGAGACTGAGTGTGAACGAATGGGGCCTTTGTTGTCTTTTCCTAGCGCTACTTCGCACACATGAGGGGGGAGGGGGTAGTTATTTCATGTGTGGCGAGGTGGCGATGTGAATGAATAAAGGCAGACAGTATGATTTATGTACATGTGTATATATGTATATGTCTGTGTGTGTATATATATATGTATATATTGAGATGTATAGGTACGTATATTTGCGTGTGTGGACGTGTATGTATATACATGTGTATGTGGGTGGGTTGGGCCATTCTTTCGTCTGTTTCCTTGCGCCACCTCGCTAACGCGGGAGAGAGCGACAAAGCAAAATAAATAAATAAATAAATGAATAAATGTATATATTGGAAAGAATCACAATTTTGCGCGTGATCAAGTATATTCCTATGAGTCCAGTGGGAAAATGAAACACAAAAAGTTCCCGAGTGAACCTTCGTGTAATAATCACATCATCAAGGGAGACACAAGAGAGAAATGTAACAGTCAGTTGATATAAAATGAAGAGACGTAGCTAGGACGCCATTTGGTAGACATGTGATTGTCCAAGATGTATATAAACTAGTTCAAGTAAAACTTTTTAAAAGACCTACAAATGTCTACACAGATATTCGGTTCTTGAAGCGTTTCCGAGGCGTATTCCTCCGGACGTCGGAGGCATTTCCTCCACATGATTTCCCGGCCCCAGATGGTTTCCCTGTGTAGGTGACGTAATGTTAATGTGGCCGAATAATGAAGACATCGGCGATTTGCCCTCAAGACTCGACAGCCCCGTCAGTCACTTCCTTGAAATTTACCTGTGAATACAAAATTAAGGTCACTTCACCTTTCTTGGATGTCAGTGTGCTACACGTATAGAAACTAGTTCAAGTAGAACACTTTTTACAAGACCTACATATGTCTACTCATATATTCTGTTCTACTCCGCTCACCAGAATACCTGGTGAAGTCTTCGGAGGTCTTCACCCACAAAGCCCGGGCTGGGCCAAAGCTGCAGGATTAAGTCAGTTGCCGACCAAGGTGTTGGAAGCCGCAGTTCGCAGGCCCACATAGCCCCCACAGCCAAGTTGGTCTTGTACACTTTATGGGTACTTGTCCAGTAGATCCTGTTTTTGACGATAGCAGGCAGGGTGTTGGAGAGTCTTGGGCCCCTGATATTCATGGTGTTCTCTCCTTTTCTTCATATCACATCTTTAGATTTCAGAGGAAATATTCTACAAAGTCTTCAACGCCTGTCTTGGCAGTAGGATGCTATATCCTATCGTAAGTTGGGAACCATACCTTCAAGGGTTTTCCAGATATAGATGATGATAAAGTAAAACAATCCGTGTGTACTTCAGTGTTACTTCGTGCGTACCGTACCCAACTGTAGTCCAGAATTTCTTGATGACGAAATCAGCAAAATGTATGAAATTGAATTGTCCTCAAAGTTAGCAAGACCTTCACCGACAAACTTCTGTATAACGCGAGGAAGATATTTTTCAACTTGAAAGCCATACGACCGTACAGCATTAAACACCATCTAACACTACCGTACCAAACAGATTTCTAGGTCTGCCCTAAAACTACTTCAGGAATTTGAAAATCATTGTTGCATTCATGAACAGCAATACAGTGAGACACTTGGTCTATCAAAACTCACCCAAATATTCAGTTGGTTGTGTTTACCAGATACGACGAAAACAGTGCAACAAAGTTTACTGAGGACAGACTGGAAAAGAAATGAGTCTAGAAAACAAACAGCATCAGTGTAGTGGTCCTTACCGGGAATGAATCCAGCGTTCTGCTCCTGCATGTGCGAGACTTCAGCCATCCGACTGACTGGAACAACGCTCAGAAAATTGTATCTTGTCGTTCAGTTGTGGCAATTGTCGTTCAGTTGTGGCAAGAAATATCAGAATCAAGCACTGTCAAACACAGTTTTTATGATAACCTCAACATCCATCATCATCATCATTATTCATAAATCAGTCACATCATCAATAGTATCGTCAACATGTACAAGTTTATTAGCTAATCCACGACCTGACCCTTACCTTAGGTGGCCACTTTTCCTACTGGACCTTCGTCTGATCCTTAGCTGACAAGGTTATGTGCCCTTCCTATCATATATTTGTGTAAAACATATCTATGTTCAGAAACTCTGTATCCCTGATGAAGTGAATACTTACGAAAACGTGACGTAGGTTCAGTGGCAGGGGATGAAGGCGGGAAACTAGAACCATCCAAAGTTATATTAAAGTAACGCAAGTTACCAAATGAACATCTTTATCAGTTGGAGAATTAGCGACAGATTGATCAAATCGGAAGACAAGAGGAAAGGCAGAATTACAGAAGTTTTTGAGGATGTTTTTGGTTAAGGACCAGAGAGATTTGCCAGTAGTAGTATTCAAATCAACACATTTTCTTTTTCCTGAAAGTTTGCTTAACTTTATGGGACGACGGCAGAGTCGGTTTCAGTGGAAGGAAGGAGTTTCGTGGTCCGTTGCGCTTCGTCGCTGATGCGACAGCCATCAGAGCTGAAGCGATCAAGCCATGACTTGAGGAAATGAAATGTAGGCCTCCATGCCAGCCAAGATAACTTCTGCTGAACATTGATCACAACACGAGACATCCCGGCCAGCGAAGCGGTACCCATCCCACGGGGAGTCAGTAAGGAAGGCGCCCAGGGGAGGATCGCTGAGCACTCCCAGACTGGCCACAGTTGGCGTTTCGGGAGACGGGGGCAGAAGGTGGGTGTCCCCAATTAGAACTGATAGAGATAAGATCGTAGTCGAAGGATCCTAAAGGAGCATAAATGATGTAACTGCTGTGAGAGGGTCAAGAAGTTAAAAACATATGGAGTTAGTTGGACGAGTAGTCGGGAATCTATGTTAAAGGTTTGGTTATCTGTTCCAGATCGTTAAGGAGATGACAAAGAAAAGTCCTCATCATCAGCAAGATCATCCTGGGTAGAGCATAATCATGTTTTCTTTGCGGAGTACAGTGAAATCCCCGGCATAGAGTACTTCAGCGCATGACTGTAAAACTACGTAGCAATGCTCTTCGTCAGGAAGTGAAATAGTCATAGAGTTGTACACAGTTTGTGGAACTTGGGAGAGGGGGATATACAAAACATAACAGCGGAGCTAAAGAAGGTGGAGAAATTCTGAGCCAAACAGCATCAAAGTTGGGAGACTCATGATCCACGAGGCGAGCTACGGGAGTTTTTGTTTTACAGATGTAAACACCAAACCCTTAGAGCGGAAACGATGGCAGGGATTGAAGCTAGAGACCTGATACGGTAGAGAGGAATCAGCCGCGGAAAGCTGGGCTTTAGAGAGAAGTGGAGGATGGTGTTGTCCAGAGGGAAGGTTAGATTTGAGACTGCAAATATTGCAGAAATCAATCAAGAAAGAGTCAGGTCTGGGAGATGTGTCCTGAAGAATGGGTACGTCAAAGTCGCTTGATGTCGGTCGGCGGAGCCGTTTCCATTCAGTACCTGAGAAACTGATCCATGTTGAACACTAATGAATTTCTTTTGTTTGAAAAAAAATAGAAAGGAAAACCTAGGGAGGTTGTGAGTGTTATGTGTTGTTCCATGTTGCGTTAGAGGTAGAGAAGGTATGAGTTAGCGGAGTGAATGCCAACAACTCACATGTTAGCGAGGCAAAACGAGCGAACGAAAGACAACGACCTGGACCAGGGTGAGGCAGTGCTGGCTGGCTCGCGGCGTCTTCACCAACTTTCCCGAAACCCAAGCGGCGCGGTACTACTGCCCTGGACGGTGGATGCCTCTCACCTATTATATGGTGTCGTCTGCTACACCCTTGGTATATACGTGTTACTAAATGCCCTCCAGTCTAACCGGCATGAAACCTACCTAAGCCTTTTACACGGGATTTTGTACATGCTACCAGTTGGATGAGGTTTTGCGCTGTACTTTTTTAAATGAAAGTTACCTGGACATAAGTTCTCTGAGAGCTAGAACAGTTTCAGGAAAGTATGAAATGGTAAAACAACCAACTTAAGTTTACTGCTGTGTCTGTATTGTGTATCATTATCAAAACTTTTTAGGTTATCATTCGAGCATATTACACACACACACACACACACACACACACACACACACACACACACACACAAAGAGGGACAGACATTATAATATATTTTGATAACGACAATGAAAATGAACATGGGATGGAATGGATGTGTGAGGGATTTCGGTACGCTTTAGCTTTTTCGTTTTAGAATACTTTAACGTAACATACTTTAGAAAAGAACAGCTCAATATCTTAATAGACTTGCCCAAAACGTAAGATGGCATCAACGTAGCTGAACCATCATACACTATTATCTGGTTTTATATTAACCATCCAGTTTCAAGACATTCCATGTATGAGTTAGCAAGAACAGAAAAGACTAACAATCTAGTTTCAAAATATTCCATGAACAAGTTCGCAAGAACAGAATTTACCAATAAAGTGAATCATGAATGAGCGGCACATAGTTTAATCAATTCATCACTGATATGTGTAGGAATTCCATCAATTTTTAGAATAACATCTGTGGGAAAATACAATACGTCAACGGTTTGAACTTTTGTGAAGAGATGTAACGTCGAAACTCACGAGTTTCTACTCATAGTCAACATTTAGAAACACGGGTTTGCTGACCACACCTACACTATGACGAAGGAATGGGTCAGATAGTGTACCAACAGAGGATGACAAGAGTTTGAATGAAAAATTTGTTAGTTTGGGTGTTACTGATCCTGCTGAACACGCAAGCAGTCGGTTTTATGTTAGTTAGGTGAGAGAGCACTGGCCACTTAGTCCTAATTAAGGCCATCTCATTAACGCTCTCTCTCTCTCTCTCTCTCTCTCTCTCTCTCTCTCTCTCTCTCTCTCTCTCTCTCTCTCTCTCTCTCATATATATATATATATATATATATATATATATATATATATATATATATATATATATATATATATATGTGAATGTGAAATCGCACCTCCGTAATTCATATAATTATATTTAACATGTAATTTTACTGTACATGTGGCACGACATGTTTCATGGAGAAAGTCCACCTCATCAGGTGCTACTACTTAAGAAAGTTATTTAAATCCCACCATCACACTTGATTCCCGCCGTCCAACACCAGTCTTTATAGACCAAGCACTGTCCGCTTTGTCTGGTCGTAACCGTTCTAAGGGAGAGTGATTAAGGGGGGTCACGTAGCGGGAGTTGACCTGGGTAGCTGGGTGTGTCTTAAACGACTTTTTTTATGTTTTCGTGTTTCGATAATTCTCTCATAATGATTTGGTTAATGCTAGGATGGAAAAAAAAAATAAAAGTTCGTAGTATTAGCAATTAAGACAGATTCAATGACGTTACTTGTGACATAATCAGCAGAGGGCTGTTAAAATGACGGGATTTTCATAACAGTGTTTAGCGATTGCATTTTTGTGGTCATCCTTTCGTACTGAATTTCGGGGCCAAGAAAAATGCTGATTCGAGTGAGAAACTGCAGAAGTTGGTGACTAAGTTTGGAAAGGTGTTTGAAGGGATAAGTTGAGAGATAAAATGCGAACAAGGTTTTCGTGTTCAGCAGGGTTGAGGGACGTGTTAGTTGGGATGTAAGTTTTAGTGGAGAAAAACTGGAGGAAGTGAAGTCTTCCAGATATCTAGGAATGAACTTGGCGGCCAATGGATCCATGGAAGCGGAAGTGGGTCATAGGATGGGGGAAGGGGCGAAGGTTCTGGGAGATGGGAAGAATGTGTGGAAGAGAGAACGTTATCTCGGAGAGCAAAAATGGTTATGTTTGAAGAATTGGTTGTTTCAGCTATTATATGGTTGCAAGGCTTGGGCTATAGATAGGGTTGTGCGGAAAAGGGTGGATGTGTTGGAAATTATATGTTTGAGGACAATATGAGGTGTGAGATGGTTTGATTGAGTAATGGAAGCCTTCCAATTCTGAGTTATATTCATTATTTTTCAGTACGTGATACTTCTGTAAAACTGTCTGTAGTTATGTCTATGCTTTTAAGAGCACTACGGATATGTGATCCCAAAGGCCTGGTAGATGAACGTAGTCATATAAGACGCATCTTTAGGCAGTTAAATAATCCCAATTAGTTTGTGAACAAAGCTTACTGGAAAGCCAGGAAGACATTTTATGCTTCTTGTAACAAAGAAGTCACAAATATGGATAAGTCTATAAGTTTAGTGTTGCCCTATTCTCTCAACTTAGCAAATTTAAGGCATGTTCTAAGAAACAGTTCTTGTTCCTTTCTAGTGCAATAACACCATCAGCAAGATCTTGATGAATAATAGACCAAGTCATGCAACCATTCGGAGTGTTTACGCCGTCAAATGCAAGGTATGTGACCATATTCATGTTGGCCAGACTGGTAAAACTGTAATGGAGAGGTGTTATTGGCTGCGACATTCAGTAGAGGGATGTGGTATACCGGGGTCGACGTGCTGTTAATGGATTGAACCAGGGCATGTGAAACGTCTGGGGTAAACCATGGAAAGTTTTGTGGGGCCTGGATGTGGAAAGCAAGCTGTGGTTTCGGTGCATTGTACATGACAGCTAGAGACTGAGTGTAAATGAATGTGACCTTTGTTGTCTTTTCCTAGCGCTACCTCGCGCGCGTGCGGGGGGAGGGGGGTGTCATTTCACGTGTGGCGGGGTGACGACGGGAATGATTAAAGGCAGCAATCATACACACACACACACACACGCATATATATATATATATATATATATATATATATATATATATATATATATATATATATATATATATATATATATATATATATATATATTGATACCTTACCCACTAAAGGGCTTAATAAAGAAACTAGCCATTTTGACAATTTATATGTGATGGAGCCTACTGAACTCACTATAGGTCTTGCTGGAAAATTCTGTTTGTATGTTTTGATAATTCCATACATATATGGCAGTGAAGGGGACAAATATGACAAACTTTTGATAAGAGAAGTGTTTCCTTTCAACAACAACTTCATTTCTTTATTGAAATGAGAATTAACTGCTTCTAAGGGATTTTTACTAAGTTTAGAATATGTTGTGTCATCATTTAGATCATTCATTTCAGATAAATAGCTACTTTTGTCTAAATTCACAACAGAGTTAGCCTTATCTGCTTTAGTAATATGTATATCCTTGTCTTTTTTTAAGGTGTTAATAGCTCTTATGAATCTTTTAGGGCAATTAGCTACCACTGGTCTTGACAAACTGGCATATACTAAACCCTTACAGATAATACTTAAATTACTGTATTTTTCAAAATTACAAAAAGACTTTGTGACATCAACACAGCTGGCTTCCCTGTTAGAGCACACAAAACTTAAACCATAGCCTAATGCACATTAGGAAACTTTATATGATATATATATAGCGTCTGGGGTAAACCATGGAAAGCTGTGTAGGTATGTATATTTGCATGTGTGGACGTATGTATATACATGTGTATGGGGGTGGGTTGGGCCATTTCTTTCGTCTGTTTCCTTGCGCTACCTCGCAAACGCGGGAGACAGTGACCAAGCAAAAAAAAAAAAAAAAAAAAAAATATATATATATATATATATATATATATATATATATATATATATATATATATATATATATATATATATATATATATATATATATTCGCCATTACCTGCTTCAGCGAAGAACCACCAAGAACACAGGACTGAGCCTTACAGGAAATATCCTCACTTGGCCCCCTTCTCTGTTCTTTCTTTGAAAAGAAAAACGGGAGAAAGGGATTTCCTGTCCCTAACACCCCCCCCCGTCCACACACACACACACACACACACACGCACACACACACACACACACACACACACACACACACACACACACCTTTAGTCAACATTTACGACATGCAAGGAGTACGTGGGAAGCATTGTCTCTCCCTGTCCCCAGGGATGTATTTAAGGAAGCAGTGATGGCTTGCGCAAAAGATGCTTGTGGCATGAGAAGCGTGGGAGGTGGGTTGATTAGAGAGGGTAGTGAGTGGTGGGATGAAGAAGTAAGATTATTAGTGAAAGAGAAGAGAGAGGCATTTGGACGATTTTTGCAGGGAAAAAGTGCAAATGAATGGGAGATGTATAAAAGAAAAGGCAGGAGGTCAAGAGAAAGGTGCAAGAGGTGAAAAAGAGGGCAAATGAGAGTTGGGGTGAGAGAGTATCATTAGATTTTAGGGAGAATAAAAAGATTTTTTGAAAGGAGGTAAATGAAGTGCGTAAGACAAGGGAGCAAATGGGAACTTCAGTGAAGGAGGCTGATTGGGAGGTGATAACAAGTAGTGGTGATGTGAGAAGGAGATGGAATGAGTATTTTGAAGGTTTGTTGAATGTGTTTGATGATAGAGTGGCAGATATAGGGTGTTTTGGTCGAGGTGGTGTGCAAAGTGAGAGGGTTAGGGAAAATTATTTGGTAAACAGAGAAGAGGTAGTAAAAGCTTTGCGGAAGATGAAAGCCGGCAAGGCAGCAGGTTTGGATGGTATTGCAGTGGAATTTATTATAAAAGGGGGTGACTGTATTGTTGACTGGTTGGTAAGGTTATTTAATGTATGTATGATTCATAGTGAGGTGCCTGAGGATTGGCGGAATGCGTGCGTAGTGCCATTGTACAAAGGCAAAGGGGATAAAAGTGAGTGCTCAAATTACAGAGGTATAAGTTTGTTGAGTATTCCTGGTAAACTATATGGGAGGGTATTGATTGAGAGGGTGAAAGCATGTACAGAGCATCAGATTGGGGAAGAGCAGTGTGGTTTCAGAAGTGGTAGAGGATTTGTGGATCAGGTGTTTGCTTTGAAGAATGTATGTGAGAAATACTTAGAAAAGCAAATAGATTTGTGTGTAGCATTTATGGATCTGGAGAAGGCATATGATAGAGTTGATAGAGTTACTCTGTGGGAGGTATTAACAATATATGGTGTGGGAGGCAAGTTGTTAAAAGCAGTGAAAAGTTTTTTTTCGAGGATGTAAGGCATATGTACGTGTAGGAAGAGAGGAAAGTGATTGGTTCTCGGTGAATGTTGGTTTGCGGCAGGGGTGTGTGATGTCTCCATGGTTGTTTAATTTGTATATGGATTGGGTTGTTAGAGAGGTGAATGCAAGAGTTTTTTGAAAGAGGGGCAAGTATGCAGTCTGTTGTGGATGAGAGAGCTTGGGAAGTGAGTCAGCTGTTGTTCGCTGATGATACACCGCAGGTGGCTGATTCGGGTGAGAAACTGCAGAAGCTGGTGACTGAGTTTGGTAAAGTGTGTGAAAGAAGAAAGCTGGGGGTAAATGTGAATAAGAGCAAGGTTATTAGGTACTGTATGGTTTAGGGACAAGTCAGTTAGGAGGTAAGTTTGACTGGAGAAACACTGGAGGAAGTGAAGTGGAGTGGATTAGGCAGCGGATGGAATCATGGAAGCGGAAGTGAATCATAGGGTGGGGGAGGGGGCGAAAGTTCCGAGAGCGTTGAAAATGTGTGGAAGTCGAGAACGTTATCTTGGAAAGCAAAAATGGGTATGTTTGACGGAATAGTTGTTCCAGCAATGTTATATGGTTGCGAGGTGTGGGCTATAGATAGAGTTGTGCAGAGGAAATGAGATGTTTAAGGACAATACGTGGTGTGAGGTGGTTTGATCGAGTAAGTAATGAAAGGGTAAGAGAGATGTGTGGTAGTAAAAAGAGTGTGGTTGAGAGAGCAGAAGAGGGTGTTTTGAAATGGTTTGGTCACATGGAGAGAATGAGTGAGGAAAGATTGACAAAGAAGATATATGTGTCAGAGGTAGAGTGGACGAGAAGTGGGAGACCAAATTGGAGGTGAAAAGATGGAGTTGAAAAGATTTTCAGCGATCGGGGCGTGAACATGCCGGAGGGTGAAAGGCGTGCACTGAATAGAGTGAACTGGAACGATGCGGTATACTGGGGTCGACGTGCTGTCAATGGATTGAACCAGGGCGTGTGAAGCGTCTGGGGTAAACCATGGAAAGTTTTGTGGGGCCTAGATGTGGAAAGGGAGCTGTGGTTTCGGTGCATTATACATGACAGCTAGAGACTGAGTGTGAACGAATGTGGCCATCGTGTCTTTTCCTCGCGCACATGCGGGGGTAGGGGGTTGTCATTTCACGTGTGGCGGGGTGGTGACGAAAATGAATAAGGGTAGACTATGAATTATGTACTTGTGTTTATATGTATATGTCTGTGTATATATATGTATACGTTGAGATGTATAGGTATGTATATGTGCGTGTGTGGACGAGTATGTATATACATGTGTATGTGGGTGGGTTGGGCCATTCTTTCCTCTGTTTGCTTGCGCTAATTCGCTAACGCGGGAGACAACGGCAAAGTATAATAATTATTATTTATATAGATGAAGGTGAAATCGCAGTTCAGTAGTTCTCTGTAGGTTATCACGGCCGCTCAACACTTTAATCATCATCTTATTGGAATCACTCTTGTTCGTGCCAACTTGTCACCCATTATGATGTAATTACGATATTCCTCTTTTTTCCGTTTTTTTCTTTTGTGGGCAAAGCACTATACCCTGTAGAAAGTCTAAGGTCGCTATTGTCATCGTTGCTTCTCTCCATCTGAAAGAGACATTACTCCTCATATCGGAACCATCTTTCCACTTTGGGCAAACGAGATACCATGACTTAGAAAACAGCGAGCGTGATGTCTTCATTTCTCCCAGAGTTTCATGACGCATTCTGGGTTGAAATTCGTTGCTCTCCAACGCCTGTTTATTGTTAGGCTCAAAACACTGTCCAGTATAGTTTGGGTGAATTGTTCAATCTCTCGTCAACATAATCGTCAGCCACTTCAACACATTGTTAAGGGTCTGCTGTTTGTTGTCATCAAACGGTTGGCCGTCCATATTCATGAGCCTCTCTGAAGGATTTCAGATATGAAAAGTACACGTAAACATTCCTGGCGACTCTCAAGTCGTTATTTTGCCTCGTGTGGAGGCTCTTGAGAAGACCTGGAACTGCGATACAGTTCGTAAAGTTCGTAAAGGCGAGGCTCATCTTCCAGGAAATCCCTGCAGGCGTAAGTAATTGTACATATTTCACGATGTTATCGCAGTTTTGTGCATTGTAAATTCATAAAAAAAGCAAATAAGAAAATTTGGGAGATCTTTCGTACATTAAGTATTTAGGCACAGTTACAAGAAACTGAATGCAGACTTAATACTGTATCTTAGCTGCTGTTTGTAGTTTTCTTCGTTCGCAGTAGTATCTTATGTGAGGTTTGTTACCTGCATTCATGACGTGACTTACGAATATTGTGAAAGATTTCAATAATCTATGTGAAAACTGACTTCTTGTTTACGTATTCATATCAGTGAATCTATTGCCTATAATGATACGATACCAACTGTTGGTTGGACGACAATCATGGTTGGACGACAATCATGGTTGTGAGCCAGTCCCAGAACGAGAGAGAGAGAGAGAGAGAGAGAGAGAGAGAGAGAGAGAGAGAGAGAGAGAGAGAGAGAGAGGTAAAAGCCAGTGGTCAAGGGACTGTAGTTTGTTTCATAAACTGTACTCACGACAGCGTGCGGCACAGTAGGCCATCCTTTTTCCTACTAACGTACGTCTACGGCAGGAGCATCTATGCTACAGTAGGCACACTTCATTCCCTTGACGGAAGTCAACCTGGCTCCGAGTGAAAATGAAATTCAAAGCCGAAGCAAACTTTAACAATGGGCAAAAGGAGAGGAAAATCAGATTACTGGAGCTCCTTCCTAAAGGGAACATACTCCCTCCCCGGACAGCTTTGGAGGAGGAAATCTTTACCTTGATTTTGTCATATCAAAGGATTCAATGCTCAACAACAAAGTCACATAAGGACTGGAAAAACGAAGGATTTACAAGCCAATTTCCCCCAGACATCCACAGTCATAAGTCTATCGTACTGAAGGCCATCAGATCCCTATAAGACTATGGCCTAGATTCTAACACATCAAAATGCCAGAGAAAGACATCACACCTGGGCACGAGTTCGGTATATGTAGATCCCAGATCAAACACATACAGAATTCAGTTTACTTCGGTACATTTAATTGATCAAGCCTTTCCGGATGAACTCGAACTATTCTATCTGCTCATCCCCGGCCAGCAAGTTGAACCGAACCAAATGATCTCTGCTTCCCGACTACAAAAGAATATGACAGACCTAAAAAGGACGAGCCTCATGTGGTAGTGGCGCCAAGAAAACTACGAACAAATGCCATAACGGGGAAAAAAGAAGAAGAAAAAGCTACGGCAAATAGAAACATGAACAAGTGAACCGAAATAAGACCAGACCAAACCTTCCTTTCTCAAAGGTCACAAAACACCCCAGGCACGAACATACTCTCCCTAAATACTCATGAAAACAACTAAAGGCCGTCAGCCCAATAATACGTCTTGAGAGAAGATTTAAAATAAACTCTGGCTCATATCCTGCAAGGCAGAGCAACTGTTTAACTCAGGCATGTAACAAAGCGTCAACAAGCATTCAGCAAACGAGGCTCGACTCACAATGGCACGCACGTAACGTGGACCTACACAGATCAAGTGGACTCGATATACCAGAACCCAGACACATGACACCAGCTGTGATCTCCGTGCCTTCTGCCTCCCTCAGTCAACCCCGCCCACCCACTGAACCGACCCCCCGTCCCTCACCACGCTGAGGATGTCCGAAGACATACACAACCTCAGGACCCCCACCACATGGGAACACGACCAGCCAACCTCAAACCACCCGCCTCCGAAGAAAAAAGATTATTTCTCAACCTCACGAGACAATACATAAACCTCCACCCCACCACGACAGGCCAGGAATGTACCACACAACTCCACACTAGTGGCTCAGCACTAACTCACAAATAAGTGAAACTGAATAAAAACGGTCATAATTTTCACCCATTATATCTCAGTAGTATGAATAATCCAACATAATGTGCAGCACTGAACAAACAGACCCTCTGACTTTATAAACGACTACGTGATGGAAAAGCCAGACATTGTTGTCCTGATGAACAGCCGTGATGTCTCATACCACACACCAGTCATCATCCCGGCCGACACAACCCACCAACTCAACCACAGTAGCCAGTTACACGCAGGAGTGGCCAGAGCCGTCAGGATGAGCCTACAGCATAAAACCTCCCATGATTTTTAGTTTTCTGACGCCTTATCAGTTAAGCTCATGACTTCACTAGCCCTAGTTAACACTGCTACAAGCTATATCTCCCCAAGGCGGGGATATTTTATGTTACCCGATTATCACAAAATTCTCAGGATGTCAGAACCTGCCCTATATCATCGGCGAATATAATGCTAGACACACACATCTGGGACGCCATACCATAATCACCATAATTAGAAATATATCAAGATTAATACAATATCTTGACGCCTAACATCTGGGGCCAAACTCCTGACCATACAGGATATGATACTTGGAAACTGTAAAACTTACCACAAAATCCACGTCAGACAAGGTACACTCACAAGCAGATATCATACTCCCATGATAATCACTATATCAACGGTTCCAGTCCTCATTCCCGCTACACAGCAGCTGGCTACCCAGAAAGCAATTAAAACCCATTCGTTGAAAAAGTCATCCTTTCAATTCGACCTTCAAGGAAAGCAAACTGATGATACACACAAGGTGGTATGAACTGAACACAAAAGCGTAATTAGCTACAGCGCCCATCAACACATACAAGACATTATCACATCCTCCGCCCACTCAAGAAATAACAGAAACTAAACACAGTTTCAGTAATATTCTGACTTACACCAACTCGTACGGCGTAGGAGTTGATAAATGAATCAGTGTAAAGATCTTCAACACGGAAAAGATAAGAGGACAACATAACCATCGCTCGCTTAATACGACAATCTCCCTACAGCAGAAATAGAGTGATCCGAAAGCATTCCGGGAAGGAATCAATGACTGGGGGATTCGAGGTAACATTACATGTGTATCTGAAGGTCAGCAATAACAAATCTGACGATCAAGGTATGGCCAACAGAAATTCATGAACACATGGAAAACAAGGTCGTAAAACAGAAATAACCTATTGGCTGACATGGACCAGAAACAGAACCATCCTACACCCAATCATAGACTCAGCCTGAGTCTCTCAAACTGCATGTCAGTGGTAATTAACTTGCTGGAGCTTCGAACAACCATCCACAAAGCCAACAACTCATCCCTGGAGAAAGTACAATAGAGAAAGGCAAATCAGCAGTACCTTTTCAGTATCATCAGCTTTACGCTAAACACAAGATACTTTCCCCGAGCGTCCATAGAGGCCAGAGTAACACATAAGCCAAATTAAGCAATGCCAGAAACACGTCCGATGAACTGCTGCCCCATTTTCTCTTAGAAGTCCCACGGAGACTTTCTTAAAGAATTACAACCTTATGCTAAGGAGACACCTCGAGAAAAATGTCTATAACCCTAACCAATACGGCATCCGGAGGGGTAACAGCACCACCTCAGCAATCACAATTGCGGCAGAAAATTTGTATTATGTCCAGAGGACGGGGAAAACAGCACAATTATACATACAAACATAAGGAAATCTTTTGCACAGTGTTGACAAATGTCCTACAATACAAACTACGACAGCTGGGTATATCAAAGATCATAGAAAGATTACTGTAAAACTTTCTAAACCAACGCACAGCAGAAATCATCAGCTCTCCAAAGTCACCAAGATTCCCCCTAATATGGGGGGTGCCAGAGGGCAGTGTCCTATCATCATCGCTATTCATAACTTGCACAGCTGACATTCCCCACAAATTAGTTCCATGAGCATGGACATCTATGCTGATGACGCCACTCATATAGAAGTCTCAGACAACTCGCACCAGAATATACCCGTTTAGTACAGTTAGAGGCAACTACACTAATCAGAAAACTAGACTAATTCGAAAAGAACTAGAAGATAAAGAGAGGTGTAAACAAATTTACATTAGTGGCGCCTGGAAGAAAACCCAACGATACAATTACAAAATAACAAGACAGCACATTTACGTCACACATTTTCACACATTAACATCAAGAGGTTTGATAACAGATCACATCATCAAAAGATTCGCAGCCCTGACCAGTCTGTACATATTCTGGCACCTTCCAGAAAACCAAAGTTCAAAGCCATGATAATATATATCCTAACCTACTCGCTTATAACAACATTCCTCGTCTTCAAATCACGCATGCTGAAGTTACAGAGGATACAATATGACTACACCATTTGTCACAAATGAAAAATACCCCTACATCGAAAAAAATGAAGGCTAGTACGAACGACTGAATATTACACCACACGGTTCATATCTAAGAAAAACAGCCCAAAAAGTATGGCAGAGACTTGAAGACAATGATGATATAAACCACTAACAAATCCGACACCTCGAAAACAGTGCAAGCATGGAACATCCTTAGTTCCCTTGAAACCTCTAAGCATTTAGGGAGGCTTCAGTCACCCACTAACGCACAGAATGAACAATGTTTATCTTAGCTTAGCGAGTCCTCTCAAAACCCAAAAGATGCGACGTAAGTGCATATACGCCTGAAGTTTGCCAGGAGTATGTATACATGCCACCAGAAACTCGTTTCAGGAAAATTACCCACAGGCATCAAATATTTCGCCAAAAACCCTTGTAACACATCTTTTTCCTTCACTTTAACCACCCTAAAATACAGCAACCAGCTAATGCGCGATTCCGCAGCAAAGAAGCACAGAACTAACGTGGACAGTTGTCATAACACACCTGGATGATGTAGCTGTTACTGAGTCATCTTAGTCCGGTGATATATATTTATACTAGGGTGGGAACATTCAGTTTTTCACTGTCTAAATTTCCCGCTGAAACAACGACATGCAAGTTCATGATAATTTTGAAGTATACATTGAAAACCGTCATGAATGCCTCAAAGACCCAGTTCCTGTCCATCTCTCTATCGAAGATTAAAACTTTCCTCTACCCTTTGACGGTTCTGCAATTCCACCTCTTAACTGTTTGTGCGCCCCCACCACCAGCTAGATCATGCAGTAATCGGCAAGCTGCTGCGTCACATGATTACTGTGTGGCCGTTGGCAACTCAAGGGTGGGCCGTTTTGATAACTGTTTTTCTCCATACACTTCCAGACTTTGGAACTCTACCTTTTCATGTCTTTCCCAATAACTATGACCTGGCATATCTCAAAAGATAGGTTTTTCACTTCCTCCAAAATTCGCAAATACCTCACATCGTCTCCTTTTCCCTTTCATTAACCTCCATATATTTCACTTGATGCGGACTTGTGTCCGTGACTGGAGCCTTAAACATAAAAAAGCAGAATGAAGAGTCACCTTAGATGGTCTTATAATGGCAAAATTTCAACAACATTTATGGGAATAATTCATCGTAGTTTGGTAACTTATTAGCTATAAAGATGTTTCACGTTTCAGATGTCAGCTAGGATTAAGTCTGTTCAGGCAGTCTCTTTTTACAGTTTCAAGTTTAGATATTGAAATGACACAAGGCTCTTTCTGATATTCACTGCAGTCTATCAGTTTTCGCAGTTTCAAATTTTGATCTCAAAATGACAATGGCTCTTTTTTCCTGATATTGGAAAATTGATTCAGGAAGCATGAAGTACTGTTAGCTGCTCTGCTGCTGCCTGCCCAGCATGAACTGTTGGTCCCATGTAGGCGAAGCAAAGGAACACTTCCTCATAACATTTCTGTGAAAGTGTTTTTCAGGTATTAACTATACGCAGATTACCTAGTACAGAAACTGTGAAAGTGTTCTCTAAAAATGGATACATCCTTTCTTTGCTTATTATTGGCTTTTGGTAGAGGTGGATGAGGCAGTTGCCTTGGGCCCTTGCTTCGGATGGTCCTGTACGTAGGTAAAACAGATAACAGAACACCTGTTAGCCTATGACGTATCTATTTGTTGATATCTTTCTCACTATGATTGTTCTAGATTCCTGAGGTAAATATACAACATTAAGAGGGATCTCTCTTCTGCTACTTTCCCTTTGGCAGTACAACCTATTAGGGAAAGGGCCGAAACGATCAATGCATTGCCGAAACGAAGCAAACACGGAACTTTACCAGACAAATTTGAAGTGCAATACCCCCTGCCTACTGTCTGTACTATCCAACTACATTATACTGTTCTATACTACGCTGCGCTGAAAGAAAACATATTTGTATGAATGTGTATCCTTATATCTGTTTCATAGTTTCAACCGAAGATTTATCAATCAACCCGTATTTTGAGGTGTTTAGAATCTTTACATTAATATTCTTTGTTGGTAACGTGTTTCAGTGTTCAATAGTTCTATTTGGAAAAACATTTCTTACACTATTACATCTTCTAACTTTGTTTTAATCCATTTCTCCTGACGACTGTAATGCCTTACATTTCGAAAAAGGGTTTTATTACTTATAACTGTCCAATTCATTTAGAGTTTTGAAAACTTGTATCAAGTCCCCATGAATTCGGTGCTTCCTAAAAAAAAAAAAAAGTAAGTTCGTCTCATTAGCCTCTTCTCACAGAGGAAGTGCTATATAGCTGGAATTTGTTTTGTGGCTTCTTTGTAGGTCAGTTTTTTCTTTCTTTTATGAGTTAAAGACCAGAAGTACACAGAGTATTCAAGATGCTTCTGTTATGCAGTGTTTAGTGTACTTTAGACTGATAATGACATCGAACCCAAGATCCTTTTTCCCCATTTACTGTGAATAGTGGACTTCCGAACATTTCTTAGTCATGTTATATACCTAATTACTTTGCATTAATCACTGTTGAATTTCATTTGCCATTCATCTAGTCACTCTTCTTAGTTGAAAATGTAAGTATGTCACTTGCGAAGCTATCAATTTCATCCCACTTGTCATATTACAATTGTAAAACATAAGATTGTTAGACAAGGACTTTATTTGCAAACGTCATCTGATTGTCCGATATTATATCGTTATCTAGAAAATTATGGTTTCGTGTAATTATTTTTGTGCTTGCCTTACCTTGAGTCAATGTAAGGTTAATATGGTTTCAACTTAAGGCACAATTCTTACGTTTTGTTATTTCTAAATTCAAAAGTTAACATTTGCCTGCTCCCAGTCTTGTGGTATCTTGACATCGGTTTGAGATTTGTGTATAGCTGTGGTTATGGCGAGTATCAGTTGTCATCTGACCTTTAAGACTCTGTGATATATCATCTGGGTAAGCTGATTTGTTTAATTTGTTCTTAGGGTGTTATTACTTTAAAGTTCTTAATTTCTGCCACTTTTGATTTTTCGTTACCAGTCCCACATAACGTTTGTGGCTGAGGTATGCAAGTATCATCTTCGACTGTTAACTTATAAGTGAAAGATTCATTCGCTGTCTGTAATCGTTTATTTTGTGTGTGTGTGTGTGTGTGTGTGTGTGTGTGTGTGTGTGTGTGTGTGTTCGTTCATTAGCCTTCCGATTGTATCCTTTACTTTGTTGGGGGGGGGGGGGGGGACTGTATTATCTGTATACCTTGTTTTTGGAGCTAGAAACGTGACAACTTTTAACCAACTACAGACACAGGGTGCGAACCCCATGAAAAATGAACCGAAACGAAAGCGATCTGCCCTCACAGTAAACCTCATTGTTTATTTTCTTTCGGAGCAGAGGAGCCATGACTCAGATGACCGCACTCGGTAATCTCTTGAGTCAGGTGGGTACTTCACTTGTTATACTTCCATCTCATGCACGTCTCGTTCGTACTATCCATGCATCACACTTGAATACAAATGGAGCAGGTGTTTCGGGCAACTCAGGACGGACGACCAGTAGTACCCATCAACCGCAATGTCACTGGTGAAGTGGCCTTCATTCGTCTGAACTGTGCCGTAAGCCGAGGGCTTCGCTGTTTCCTTGCGACTCCACCTGTTTCTTACATCCCTTTTTATGTGTTGTTGCCATCGTTGCTGCTGCCTGGAATTTTTTGTGGCCGATTTCATTTTGGTCAACTGTGTTTGTTGAAACTTATTATGTTACTGTGGTTTTGTTCCCGTAGTAGCTGTTTGTCGCGTAGAACCCTATGTTGGATGTCATATCACCCCAAATTTATTGTGGCATTCCGTTTTCTCTGTGTCTTGCAGTTATATTAAATTGTGACTCTTACAATTTGTAAGAGTCATTGTTCCTAGTGTTTAATGTAGCGTTGTTCTTTTTCACGTATCTTAAAATCAGACCACTGGAAGATCTACGATGTATGCCTATATCTATCTATCTATATCTATCTATCTATCTATATATCTATCTATATATATATATATATATATATATATATATATATATATATATATATATATATTATATACCGCTATAATTCCATCCCCTTCTCAACCTACTCGACCTCATACAAACGCCGACACCAATAAATCAAGCCAATGAGGACGTCTTACATATCAACCTCGGAATTCTATCACACCCAAATCTTATTCTGAAACATTTCATTACTATCAAAAGCAAGACAACTTCCCAACATAACTGTAAGTTCAATTTTAACACTGGTGCAGACAAAGTCTACTAATCCAACCTTATGCTGCTGCAGTTCGTCAGTTTAATCTGCCCATAATACAATTCATTTTCAGGATCTCTAACATTAGTTCTAAGGAAAATGGTCTCTAGCCTTAAGATTCTTCTACAATAACAAGTATATATATATATTACATTACCTGTATTGCGTTGGAATAGGCTTGTTATGCGACTAGGATCAAATGGAGAGAGACTGTACGCGCGGCGGTCTTAGAGGGACTGAGGCGACGCTGCCTCAGCCCTCAATTCGCCTTGCGTTTCAGGACGTTTCGTTCGTTTACAAGTTTGTCCCACAACTGTTTCATCTCGCTGTTTTTGGGGTCATAGCCCCAACTGATGCAAAGCCAACCAACTTTAACCGAATCTCATCTTACTAGATAATAAAACTTAACTTTATTCCCATGTGGAACGAAATTTGAAGATAGGAAATTGCGCTGTCTTCATTGGTGGTAGACGTTTTCCACCCACTACAATTTATAGACACTCCCCTGCCTGGCATCTCGTGCTGTGTTGCCAGTCAACTGCCGTTGAGACTCGTGACTTCTATAACCAGAAACAAAACTCAGCAAAGAACTGCCAAGTCATGGTGGCCAGGCGGATCTTGTGGAGACATTGGGTTAACACGCTCATCTAATGAACTTTTTGCGATGAGAGACATAAGATCTCAGCTTCGAAACTAAGAAACGGCTTGAAATAATAACCATGGAAATTAAAGCGTTGACTATCGACTAGTGAAGGCAACACTCACTATGACTTACCACGAAAAATCTAAAGGTAAACCTTTACGCTGATGACTGAAAGTTAAGAAACGGCGCTCAAATCTTTGTGGAAATGTCTGAGTCATGCTTCACAACAGGAATTAGAAGCACACTTTACACGTCGACTGAACTTCGTTTACTGTAAAATGCTGACGATATTGCTATATTTCCGAAATGATTCGATTCATTTGAGTTGTGCTGATAAACTTGGTGCTTTTATCATGAAAGAGCGATGAGTCAGTTTGCAAATTCACGCACAAAATTACCACAGTTAGTAGTAAATCTTACTTACAGGATATGAAAGTGACCACAGTCAGGGTGAAGCTGAACACTTCTAAATTCCCCGAGGACCAAATGATGTTAACAAACCCGCTTTTTGGAAATTCAGAATCCTCAGAAGATACAAGAAACAACGATTTACTGGGAAAGAGAAGAGATATGGGGGATATGCGAGAGCCTTGCTACAGCAAGAGTGGTAGACATTTGGAACAAGTAAAGAGGATGTAAATGCTACCAGCAGCAAGAAATTCGAAGTTCCGTACAGAAAGAATGTGAGGTTAAGTGGTGGAGCCTACGAGTGAAGATAAACAAAGACCACCATTCGTACATGAATGGGGTATGTCTCCTTCCATATTACCTACGGCTTTGATATATTTGTGCTTAGACTCCACGATCTCATTTACAGTACCTGAGTGATTCTCATTAAATTTGGTTGAATGACTGGCGATAGATTTGAGTATCTAGTAGTCTTCGATATCTGAAGACGGCAAAAAATGTTCATCAGGATTTTTTTTGCTGAAATTTCGTGGGATATGTGATGGAAGAGATCTTTTTGTCAATTCTCATGAACATAAGCCAACTCGTGAAAAAAAAAAAAGTTTTTGATATAGATAGCCAAAAACAGTCGCAACACACTTGAAAAATAATGCCTCCCAAAGGAAGGAGACAATAACTGTATGTGACAGAGTCGACCAGTGCAATATCTTAAGAAAACGTGGCTGTTAGACTTTTGACCCCTTCAAATTCAGTAATAAGCCTAAATCTAAGATAAGGAGGGAGTTAAGGCAAACTGAGCCAAGCATATGCATACATGCCCACCAGGTTTCGGCCGAAAAAATATGACTGTGCTTTTGGAAGAATAGGAGTCATAGCAAAAGTTCTGTCTTTTCCAAATGAGTAATTATGAAATTATCATCCCTAAGGAATCATATACACGTTTAGCAACTTTAACACACGTACGCACGCAAAGATATATATATTTAGGCTCAAAACTGAGAAATGACGATCAAGTGTGATACACCATTGTACATTATACAGTGTATTGATGTTCTCTTTCACATTAGGCTTGTAGGTTCTTGTTGAAACTTGTGTGGAAGTCGATATGATCAGTCTGAGGCTTCGTCAAACATCAATGACAAAGCAACACAGATCTTCATTAGAATGATGTATAATGAATTATGTACTCACGAGTGTGCAAGACAGTTACTGATGGGATCCTCTTGGCCTTAACATAATGTATGCGTTTACTTGAAGAGCCAAACCCTGACCACTGTGTGATGCGTCACGCTGACTATTTGCAATTTAGCTGCGTCAAAGCTAGTCGGATGCAACATGACAACTGCTCCCACTGTCCGACAGGCGTTCGAGTCCTGCCCCATATTGGATTTATCGCCACCAATCTTTCAAGAGTTATCAGGATTAGCTTTCCGTTTTATTGCCATAGTCACACATCATTTCGCACCTGATGATCCTCCAAATCTGCTATACACGACGGGACAGTAGGAACATGTGTTAAACAAAAAAATATGAGAGTAGTCGCAGAAAGATTAGTATATGATCACTGGATATTATGAAATATGTTAAAAGATGATAGTATTAAAAGACTAAAAATTTGTTCTTGTATGACTGTCAGATTCCCTGAAAGCATAAGAACTTGCCAGAGGATCAAAGAACGCAAAGGCTCTGCTAAGATATAAGCTTCTGTTGCTGAAGCAGCTACGATAAGCTCTTCGACCTCCAGAGGAAGAGGGAACTCTGGTTTTGCCCAGGAAGATAAGGAAGGTGAATCATGCACACTCGAGTAAGGGCACGTTCCAAGTAATGAATTCACAGCCTAAATTGGTCACCTCCTCCGTCCACCATCCATCCGTCCACCGTCGCCATCTAGCGGCAATCGAAAGTAAGTTAGGCACTGATATCCGTTAGTGTATGCGCACTACTACCGGACCGGTCACTTGAATGTGACACCTTACATGAAAGAACTTCGGCATAGATAGTTTCTGATGGACTGATGCACCAGCAGTGTGAGGTATAACCTACTGATGTGCTGATGGCAAGGACGCACCTATGGTTCATCAGATTCTCCAGTCCCAGGATTGGTCTTCATAGTAGCCAGAAAAGTCCTGAGCCACTGGTGCAACCTAGAAAGACGTTTAAATAGCTGAAGATGGTGGGCAGGTACTGGGAGCAGATCTTCGTTCTCCGCTGACTGTGGCACACGCAGCTCCGCATACGCTGCGTGGCAGCCTAGACAGGGGCTCCTGTGTCTACAAGGAACCGCATGTCCCCTGAACGTACCTTCAACCACAGGAAGAGATGGTTGTGTAAGCATCGTAGATAAGGTCTACTTCCATTACTAAGCTGGAGAGGACTTTACATGTCTCTCCAGATTTATGAAGATTACTTCAGTTTCCAATCAATATCTGTATTCTCTCTATCCAGAACTAAAAGCGCCTTTTGCGAGATACATGGTGTTCATAGGATCTGTTTACCGGGTAATAAAGCGAGGCTTCAATCATCACACGAGGAAGCTGCAAACATATGAACTCATCTGTCTACCTGTATGTCTTTCCGTCTATCCATCTAATCATAATATCTAACTACCTTTTCATATGTACTAAAACACGTCTCTCTCTAGTGATCTTTATATCACTGCAATTACCTGTGGGATATTTTTGTACTTATTGCGAAGATTCTAGGTTTAATATTCTGCCCCAGGGTTATTCATGCCTAGTTGCCACCCCTGTCGCCAATGGATGCGGGACTTTACACAGGACGTAGCGGTCGGTGGATAAAACGTGATTGAGCTTATTGATCTAATGTTGTATAAATGATAGCACGACGGTGATATACCATTCGAAGATAGAGATGGGAGCCCATACGGAGAAGTACTTTATCAGCAGGAAGCCTTGTAATGGCTACCATTGACGTTACATCAACAACGAATTATTTGTAGAAAATTTTGCCTTGTATTGGTAAAGTGCATATGAGATCCATTCTTATTTGTAATGTGTATGGTTGTTGTAAGACGTGTGCTGATGCTGTTTCTATTAAGCCAGAAACATTTCGTACAGTCCATAAACTCGCAGATGTGCTCAAAGGTTATCAATTACTTCTAGATCTTGAAACAGTCTTGTGGTGGCAGGGGTAAACCGTTGAAACTTTAAAACACTACCAACATTACATGTATTATTCTGTGGGTTTTACGGTGATCCTTATTCATTGTTATGCTCGAGAACTCCCAGAAATCCGCATCTCCGTCTTCGTGTTTACTTGCCAAGATACGTATGTGCCTCTCTTAGGATCCTTCTGTCTATATCCTGCACACAGCGGCCCACTGTAATTAGAAGCGCAGCTGCCGAAACCTCCTCCTTATACGCTTATCTCTTAAGATTTCCCCAGATTTATCTGTGTTTACACCGCTCCTTCATTCTGTTTACGTTTTGTTATCGCCAGCTCCCGTTTTTTCTCGCCTTCAAGACATTCGTTCATGTACACTTTCTTCAACAATTTTCCCCACGTATACCCATCCTCCTGTGTTTGAATTCTCAAATCTCGAGTCCGCTTGACTGAAATCTGTAACCACTGCAGCTCCTATATCATCTATGTTGAGGTTTAAGTCTGTCATTGTTGCAAAACTGTGCTATTCTCTCAGTCTGTGTTATTGTCATATCCTGTGTTTACCTTCGTATTCTTGTGTTACTATGACATTCTTGTGTTGCTGTCATGTCTCTGTTACTGTCACATACCTGTGTTGCTGTTACAGCTGTTACAGTCCTACTATTGTTATAGTCCTGTGTTACTGTCACAGTCCAGTCGTAGTGACAGTCCTGTATTACTGTCAGTTCTGTCTTATTGTCACAGTCTTGCATTACTATTACAAACCTGTGTTATTGTCACGGTCCTGTTTTACAGTTCGTCGTGTGATACTGTCCTGTTTTATTATCACATATTCATGTTTCTGTCTCACACCTGTGTTAATGCCGTTTACGTCACAGTTCTGTGGTGCTGTAACAATCCTGTGCTATTGTCACATTCCTGTGTTACTCTGGCCTATGTTACAATCACAGTCCTGAGTTACTGTTGTAGTTTTATGTAACTCACAGACCTGTGTTATTCTCTCAGTCCTGCGGTACTCTCACGGTCCAATGTTGCTCTCACAGTCCTGTGATACAGCCGTACGCCTGCGTTACGGTGACAGTCCTTTGTTACTGTCATAGTCCTGTGTTTCTCTCTTGTGTTAACTGCACTCTCCCAGACATCACACAGTAGCCGAGGTATATTATGTTCTATCTCCACATCTTTCACAAGGGCTTCAGCCCTACCCTCTTCCTTCCCTCTCTTACATGCACCCCACACGTTCCCCTCTCCCTCACATACACCCCAGATGTTTCCCTCTCCCTCGCATATTCCTCTGTCAGCTCGCCCCAATCAAACACTCTCTCGGAGTGTTGCGACTCGCACCTCTGTTCAAGGACGTTAACTCAACAAGCAGGCTACTCTGTAGATCCCAGCCAAGATCACATCCAAAACCGATGCCTCGTCGTATACGGTGCGTTGCTTTGCATTTACAACAGGGTTTGCTGTAGCTATCCGGCAGGTCACAGCTATCCTCTCCTCATTGTCTCAACGATCGCGCACAGTCAAATCCACCACTGTTTTCCAGGCATGTACAGAGCATCAGACTAGGGAAGAGCACTGTGGTTTCAGAAGTGGTAGAGGACGTATGGATCAGATGTTTGCTTTGAAGAATGTGTGCGAGAAATACTTAGAAAAACAGATGAATTCATACGTAGCATTTATGGATCTGGAGAAGGCATATAATAGGGTTTATAGAGATGCTCTGTGGAAGATCTTGAGAGTATATGGTATGGAAGATAAGCTACTAGAAGCAGTGAAAAGTTTTTATCCACGATGTAAGGCATGTGTACGAGTCGAAAAAGAGGAGAGTGATTGGTTCCCAGTGAAGGTGTGTCTGCGGCAGGGGTGTGTGATGTCCCCATGGTTATTTAATATATTTATGGAAGGGGTGGTTAGCGAGGGAAATGAAAGTTTTGGAGAGGGGGGGCGAGTATGCTGTCTGTTCGGGATGGGAGGGCCTGGGAAATGAGTCAGTTGTTCTTCGCCGATGATACATCTCTGGTGACTGATTTGAGTGAGAAACTGCAGAAGTTGGCGACTGTGTTTGGAAAAGTGTGTAGAAGGAGAAAGTTGAGAGTAAATGTGAATAAGAGCAAGGTTATTAGGTTCAGCAGGGTTGAGGGACAAGTTAATTCAGAGGTAAGGTTGAATGGAGAAAAAACGGAGGAAGTGAAGTTCTTTAGATATCTGGGAATGGACTTAGCAACGAATGGAACCATGGAAGCTGAAGTGAGTCACGGGGTGGGGAAGAGGGCGAAGGTTCTGGGAGCGATGAAGAATGTGTGGAAGGAGAGAACACTATCTCGGACAGCAAAAATGGGTATGTTTGAAGGAATAGTAGTTCAAACAATATCATATGTTTGTGAGGCATGGGCTAGAGATGGGTTGTACAAAGGAGGGTGGATGTGTTGGAAAAGAAATGTTTGAAGACAATATGTGGTGTGAAGTGGTCTGATCGAGAAAGTATTGAAAGGGTAAGAGAGATGTGTGGAAATAAAAAGAGCGTGGTTTAGAGAGCAGAAAAGGGTGTGTTGAAATGGTTTGGACACATGCAGAGATTGAGTGAAGAAAGATTGAGAAAGAGGACATATGTGTTAGAAGTGGAGGGAACAAGGAGAAGCGGGAGACCAAATTCGAGGTAGAAGGATGGAATGAAAAAGATTTTGAGCGATCGGGGCCTGAACATACAGGAAGGTGAGAGGCGTGCACGGAATAGAGTTAATTGGAACAATACGGTATACCGAGGTCGACGTGCTGTCAATGGACTGAACCAGGGCAAGTGGAACGTCTGAGGTAAACCATTTCCGACGCCACCCCGCCCCACAGGAAACAGCATCGCCACCCCCTGCATCAGCGAGGTAGCGTTAGGAAAACAGACAAAAAACTGCCACATTCGTTCACACTCAATCTCTAGCTATCATGTATAATGCACCGAAACCACAGCTCCCAATCCACATCCAGGCCCAACAGACCATTCCATGGTTTTATTGGAACTGCGATTTTTTCAAACACCCTTTTTTGTTCTTTGAGAAAACTTTCTCTCTTTCCACATATTTTACATCGCTCGTAGAACTTTCACCCCCTCCCCTTATACTGTGACTTACTTCCGCTTCCATGGTTCCATTCGCCGCCATGTCCAATCCTAGATTTCTTAAACACTTCACTTACGCCAATTTTTCTCCCCTCAAACTCGCATCCCAGTTAGCTTGTCCCTCAACTCTGCTAAACCTAATAACCTTGCTCTTATTCACATTCATTCTCAATTTTCTCTTTTCAAAATCTTTTTCAAAATCAGTCACCAACTTCTGCAGTTTCTCACTCGAATCAGACTCCATCATCGGCGAACAACAATTGACTCAATTCCTAGACCCTTTCATCCCCAACAGAGAGCATACCCCCCCCCCCCTCTCTCTCTCTCTCTCTCTCTCTCTCTCTCTCTCTCTCTCTCTCTCTCTCTCTCTCTCTCTCTCTCTCTCTCTCTCTCCAAAACTCTTGCATCTACCTCCCTAACCACCCCATCCATAAACAAATTAAACAACCATGGGAACATCACACACCCCTGCCGCAGACACACTTTCACTGGGAACCAATCACTCTCTTTTCCTTCTCGAACACATGCCCAACACCCTTGATAAATACTTCATACTGCTTCTAGCGGCTTACCTCCCTCACCATATATTCTTAAGACCTTCCACAAAGCATCTCTATCAAAACTATCATATGCCTTCTCCAAATCCATAAATGCTACATACAGATCCATCTGTTTTTCTAGGTATTTCTCATACATTCTTCACCGTAAACACCTGATCCACATATCCTTTACCACTTCTGAAATCACACTGCTCCTCCCCATTCTGATGCTCTGTACATGCCTTCACCCTCGTTCAATACCTTCCCATACAATTTTCCAGAAGTACTTGACAAACTTATGCATTAGTACTTCGAACACTCACGTCTAACCCCTTTGCTTTGTACAATGGCACTATACTTACATTCCTCCAATCCTCAGGCACTTCATGATCCTTACATATACTGAACATCCTTACCAACCTTTCAACAACACAGTCACTCCCTTTCTTGATAAATTGAACTATAGTACCATCCAATCCCGCCGCCTTACCGGATTTCATCTTTCGCAAGACTTTCACCACCTTTTCTCTCTTCACCAAACCTTTCTCCCTGACTCTCGCTACGCATACCACCGCGACCAAAACGCCGTACTTCTGCCCCTCTGACATCAAACACATTCAACAATCCTTCAAAATACTCGCTCCATCTCTTCTTCACTTCATCACAACCTGTTATCACTTCCCTCCTTGCCCCCTTCACCGATGTTCCCATTTGTTTTATTGTCTTACACACCTTCCAAAACATCTTTTTATTCTCCCTAAAGTTTAATGATACCCTTTCACCTTAACTCTCATTTGCCCTTTTTTCGACTCTTGTACCTTTCTCTTGACCTCCTGCCGCTTTCTCTTATATATCTTCCAGTCATTTTCACTCCTCCCTTGTTAGTACTGTCCAAACGCCTCTCTTTACTCTTTCACTAACAACTTTGCTACTTCATTCCACCACTCACTACCCTTTCTCATCTGCCCACCTTCCACCTTTCTCATGTCACATGAATCTCTTGCACGTGCATCACTGCTACCGTAAATACATCCCATTCCTCACCCACTCCCCTTACGTCATTTGCTCTCACCTTTTGCCATTCGGCAGTCAATCTTTCCTGGTACTTCCTCACACGTCTCCTTTCCAAGCTCACTTACTCTCACCACTCTCTTCTCCCCTACATCGTCTCTTCTTTTTTGAGAAACTCTCAAATCTTCACTTTCTCCTCCAGAAGACAGTGTTCAGACATCCCACCAGCTGCCCCTCTCAGCACATAAGTATCTCTTTTACACGCCTAGGAATTAACATGTAATCTAATAATGCCCTTTGACCATCTCTTTTTATATACTTGTTCGCTGCCTCCTGCGTTCGCAAAGTAGCGCCAGAAACAGACGAAGAAAAGGCCTCTTTTGCCCCTGTCCATTCTCTAGCTTTCATGTGTAGTGCTTCAAAACCACATCAAGCAGGCCCCACAGATGTTTCAGTTATTTTCTCTGATAGCTTCACATGCCTTAGTTCAGTCTGATGGGAGTTTGTCCCTTACATACCACATTAATTCAATATGTCCCTTGCACACCTTACACCGCTTTGCACATTCAGGCCCTGAGCACTCAAGACACACAGATAACACACACACACACACACACACACACACACGCACACACACACACACACACACACACACACACACACATATATATATATATATATATATATATATATATATATATATATATATATATATATATATATATATCCTAGAGAGATGATTTACTGCAGCACATAACTATTCATATAGGAGAGAAACCATAAGAGTATTCACAGTACAAGAAGAACACTTAGAGGATTATGTTAGTGAAGCACATGAATATTCACACAGAAGAGAAACCACATGAGTGTTCCCAATGACAAATTTCTCTCCCTGTTTTGTAATATAATGCCTCGCATAACTATTTATGCAGGAGAGAAGACATTGCCTCGTTCAAGTTGCCAAGTTTTTCTCCTGGAAGAATACTTTAGTAGAGCATATGAGTATTCATACAGGAAAGGAGCCACATGAATGTTACCAATACCAAAAGGCTGTATCCCAAAAGAATGATTTAGGCACATGAATGCTCATAGAAGAGAGAAGCTATTTCAATGTTTGTGGTATCTAAATATCTTTATTGTGAATATTCATCTAATGCAGCACAGAAAAGAAGTTACATAAGTGTTCACATAGGCAGAAGTCCTTCTCCCAGAGAACTCATGCGAACCTCACAACCGTTTGTAAAGGAGACAAACTATATGAATGTTTACAGTACCCTAAGACCTTCTGTCAGAGGAATCACCTGGAGTAGCAGACAGGAGACAAGCCATACGAATTTTCACAGTACCAAGACCTTCTCATAAAGAAGTACTTTAGAGAACCAAAATATATTCATTTACGAAATAAGTTATGATAATGTTCACACAGGCAAAGACCTTCCAGAAAAGTAGTTTAGTAAAGCACAGATATTCATACTGGAAAGAAGCCATATCATTGTTCAGTGTTAAAAAGACATTCTCCTACCGGATTGATTCATTGCATCATATGACGCTCATACAGGCAAAAAGCGTTATAAACGTTACCAGTACCTAATGACCTTTGACTTCAGGAGGTATGTACTGAGGCACTGTATTGTTTAAACAGGAGATAATCTAAGAGAGTGTTTACGTTGCCAAAACACGTTTCGCCAGAAGAGTTATATAGTCCGGCATATGAAGGTTCACATAGGTGAAAAGCCATTCATGAGGCCATTGAGCACTGGTCACGGCTTTACTACAAAGCTGGTCAAACATACCACAGTTCCTGATCTAAGTGAGCTTATTGTGACAAGATGCTGTCCTGCTGACAGATACCTATGGATCATCTGTTACCTCACTTCACGAAAGAGGAGTTTAGTACATCTAAAGAAATAAAACTGTTTGTTGGAGTAACATAATCCAGAAACTGGCGAGAAATGTCTCTCAGTCATTTGTAAAGTCTCGTGTGGTCAACATGACAGGGTTAAAGAGGGGTTCTGAACTCCATAAACGTCATCTCTACTGAAGATGAAAAAAGATAATAATAATCGTACCTCAATGTCATCGTATGATTCGTCAATTTGTGAAGCAAAAACTTACACAATAGTTAATGAAATTGACTATGGATCCCCAAAGTCGGTATCATATATGTGTTGTGTTTAGGGACACCAATGCGGCATCATCACTGTCCAGCATAAAGTGGTAATAAGTTTTTATTCAGATCAGTTTTTGTGTATCTACTGATTGATACACAAACTCAACTTTGAGAAAGACACTTACTAGATCTATGGTAACTATGGTAACTAGATCTATCGTAACTATGATGGTAATTACCTTTAAATCCTTTACTAATGTTATTGATTATATGATGACTACTAGTGTACAGAGTGCAAGAAGCCTCCTTGATTACCGCTTGTTTCATGGCTGATGTATGGATGTAAAATTCAAGTGTGTATGGTTCAGACTTGGTCAGAAATATTAATGATAGAGATGAATAACTTGTTTGATATAGTTGAAACTAGGAGGATAGATAGAATGAATATGTGAGAAGGTCATGTGGTGTGGAGAAGCCAAAGGATGGTGCATGGATGACATGTGATGTAGAACGTGTCAAGAAGGGATTCAAGAGTACAGTAGAAGGTGCAAGAAGGAAAAGTAGAAGGCTGTGGAGATGGACAGATGGAGCAAGAGAATTGTCAAGGGCTTCATATGTTTCAGGTGAAGATGCTAGAGGAATGATAGGGGATGGATGCAACGGAAGAGTCTGGTGTGTGTGTAGGTGGCACGAATGGAAAAGCTTGTTTCAATCGAGTCGATTTGGTGTGTAATGTGAAAAGTTACAAGCATTTGTAGAAGAGTGGGAAAAGTCCGTGTTTCACATATGACGCGATTCTAAGTGAAATAGCAAAACACGAGAGAAAACCAAGGCTACCCCACCACCCGTCAACGTAAGCCAAAAGAGAATACTGGACGAAACTCCTGATACCGTAACCATCTGTACGGATCGCCCCTGACTACCACATACGTCAGTTCTGTATGGACAGCACCTGACTACCACATACGTCAGTTCATCAGGTGTTGAACTATTCACTGGGTCAACTTTGGCCAGCACTTTCCTACCGGCAAATCACATGGAATCATATCTGCTTAGATCAGCAAATCTACGATGAAGAATCGAGTATACCGAACGAACTTCAGTATGAGGGTAATGTTGACTCAAGGAGATTCGAGTACCAGTTGACTGTGCTTTCCGACATGAAGAATCAGGTTGGAACAACTGAGACAACAAAGAACATGAAGGTGGTAGTTAGGCTCATTGATAAACCACCTGTCTTGTTTTGCGGGGTTACTTCCGTGGTATGGGTGTTTAACATCATTCCACGGATGACAGCGACGGCAGAACATAGGTTCAGTGCCCTACACCGCCTCAAGGCGTCCCACGATGGGACAAACATGGTGGCACGGTGTCGCTCGAGGATATATGCGTACACAAAGATAGGCTAGACAAGATGACCCTGCAGCCTGTGGCGCCTGATACATCCACTTTAAGTCACGAGCATCGAAACCTGCAGCAAATCATTGTAGGTGCAAAATTATCTGCTTTGTGAATATCTCCAGCGACCAAGATTTAACATGGACTACTCTGTCGAGAGTACATCGAGGCTCATACTAACTCCAAGTGCTGTCAAGCAATGTTAATGTTGTGTGTGTGTGTGTGTGTGGGTGTGTGTGTAATGTGTGAGTGCTGATATCTCAGTCTATCAATAGGCCAGTCACCCAGTGATTTTAGACGAGACCTATAGTGACATTAGAGTGCCAGGACCAATCAGAAGGGGCACGCCAGTACCCATGTACTGAAACTTGCTAAGAGGCTCAAGGTCAGTTGATTCCACACAGGACCCCACAAGAGACGTGTTCGCCTCTTATACGAGGGGGGCCAAGACCGAAATTTTCTTTTAGCAATTTACGAAGGGAATGACGCCGGGTTGGGAAAAGCATAGACGTCGCCGAGTTCCAGCCGTGTTGGGACCAGCGGACCACGGACGCTATGTTGAAGAGATGCTAAGGAACCCCCACGCGCGCCTCTCAACGATTTCTGGAGGAAGAGTCACCTGCTACAGAGAATCGGATCAAGTGTGAACCGTAACCAAGGTAACAGTCTAAATTCCTCACAACGTCATCATCATCTTGGATAGACGACCAGCAGACGATACTGAGGCCGCTAGTGTCGTGTCACAACCCAGTACCTTATTCAATGATTTCAAACTTTACGCTTAGCAAAGCTACTTCCTCAGGAGCGGATTGTATCATCTATGAAATTTTAAGGTTCCTACGCAACGTACCCGGCGATCCTCTCCTTGTACTGTACAACACGGACTATGGTGACAGGAATTCTCCCTACCTCTTGGAATAACAGGCGTATCATTCCAGTACCCTAACCCAACCAACCTGATGCTATTAGACCCACATCCTTGACAAGTTGCTTTTGCAAAACCTTTGAAAGGATGGTACTCAGTCGTCTTCTACATAGAATTAGAGCGCGTCTGTCGCCCAATTTTTATGGTTGTATATACAAATACGATATACATCACTGCATCATCACTTTTTTAATTCTCCATACAGAGTACAGTTAAACCACCTTCCTTGACCTTAAAGCTGCTTTAACATAGCCAGTCGACACGTATGAACTTACCAAAATAGATATATGGCGCTAACTTTTGCGATGGAGCTCTGGTTACCTGTTAACAGGCAATCATCCGTTTTGTTTCAGGTACACAGAAGTGAAATAAAAGAAATTGAAATAAGTACTCCGCGGGTCGGTTTACTTAGCCCCACCTACTCAATGTTCTAATTAACCGCTTCTTCAGTTCTCGCCCGTGAATACCGAACACCGTAATACATAGTTATACTGCCGATATCATGATTAACACCTCTGCTTATAACAATACACTCACTATACTCAGTCATGTATCAGATACCTGTGAAAAGTTAGGTCTTGTCATCTCTGCTAACAAAACCAAAATCCTCAACAGACATCTCCCTAAAAGAGAGGGTGTCATTAGAGAGATTCGGTTATATAACGGGTCCCTGATTGATTATGTAACAAGGTACCGGTATTTTGGGTTAGAGGCATCAATCCTTGGACATGTCGTAACGAAACTTTACTACTAATGTAGAGAGAGGGTTAAGGCACTCAGAGCTGTAGCTAGCCCCAACCCTCAGCATATTTGGGGCCAATGTAAGAATAGTTTAGAATATGTACATCGATTACATCAGTTCTGTGATTGATTATGCTGCGCCTCTGTTTGCTTTAACGTCTGAGAAAAGGCTTGGAAGGCTTGATAACATGAAAAATGAAGCTATGAGAATCATTCTTTTGCTTCCATTAAAAGCAAAGATTTTACACGTAAGGAAAGAGCTTGGTCTTCCTAGTATCAGAGATAACTGAAATCAGTCTTTTAATTAGGATCCGGATGCTCAGACAAACATATCCCAGTCCATGTAATGAAATCTTCCAGACCTTCTCTCAAATGGGAGACATTCATCCAGATGGGTTACTACAACTTTGGATGGACTTAGAATGTCTGGTATTCATGAACTTTACCATGAGAGACAAGAATCGCACTGTTCTGCCCCACGGGAAATTAACCTGTTTGATATAACTATTATCGCATTCCTCCCAGAACCTCTCAGATCACAGCCTGAGTTAGTGTTAAGAGTAAATAATGACGCTCATTACCAAACTGAAACCATGCACCAACTGTTATCCCCTACAGACTGCAACAAACTACTGGTACTGCCGAAAGTGCGATTGTTGTAACACGTCCTTACAGTTTGTGCTATAGCCTTGGGACTTAGGGTCAATATCTGGGAAGTTACACTCCAAACGGATTTATTTGCCATCCTTATGGCCCTTAAATATGTTGAAAATTTTAAGTGTGATCGTCTCATTGTAAGTTATTCTCTTTCATTAATTAACTGTCTTAAACTCGCTTTGTTATGATTGTAATATGCTTGTGTCTGAAGCACGACATAGGAATAACAAAGTCTAGCTAGGCTAAGAGTCCACTTTCTCTGGGTTCCATCCCATATTGGACTCAGAATGCATGATAAAACAGATGACCTAGCCAAAACATATACCTTGAAAGATGAAGTTGGTTACCCCCTGGGTCGACTTTTGAGTAGCCTTAAAAGCCATCATGAGGAAAGAGCATGAATAATATATTTCTCACTGAAAGAGCAGTGAAATTAACACGAGTAGGTCCACTGACCACCACAGTATCATGGGAAAAGATCCATATACATATAGTTCCACCAAAAGGATCAGTAGACACCTCGATGTTATCGTCGCCTGATTTAGGCTGGGCTATTGATACCCATGGGAGTTTTTGTCCCTCTTGTTGATAAGGAACTACCAAATGTGAACTTTCCCGACAAAGTAATGCTCATACCATGGTGCATGTCATCTCTGATTATTTTAAAATCATTGAGTTCAGAGATAATACTACCAAACATTACAAGATATGTGCAAACATGTCATCCATAGCAATGTTCTTCATAGGATACTTGAAAAGTATCATAGCTTTGCTCATTGTAAATAGTTCTTTTCTTGTCTATCTAGATAGGTAACCCAATCATTGTTGTTCAGCTGTTGTAATCTTCACTTAACGTGTAATTGCCAAATGATTCATTGAGGCCCACCAGTACCTGGACCTTTGCACCCTGTATCCTCTTTCGTGCCACCGTCCACAAGATGGGTGGGTGTGTACAATAAATTTGCTGCTCTTGCGGTAAAAATCATTCAACCACACAGTCAACCATCATCAGCCTTGAGAATGAGCTACGGTATGATTCATTCAAGTGTGTGTGCCATTCTCTACAGCTAACTGTGTCTCATGCTGCAGCAGTGTCTCCTTAGGAACCTGGATTTTATGATCAGAGAGACCTTTAATTGGTTCTCCCAATCTGCCATTCGCCAAGCAAGGTACAAGGAGATCTTTTCTTTGATCAATGATGGTCAAGCCCTATTGAAATCAATACAGTTAAGACAGACTTGATGGATGTCAACTAATCAGCAATTGTCAGCATACTGCAGTAATGGGTTGAACTTCAAACCACTTTGAAAGTTTCATGGCAAGAAATGGTGAAAGTTGTTACACAGCTTACTCTATTGACATATATTGTGACAAGAAAAACTATGCCCTCCTGATATTCCTAAAGCATATTCTTGGAGAAAGTCAGCGTGTAGATAACAGGATCCAACCAAAATGCTAAGTGATCCTATTCAACTTATTGATTCTAAGTTCTAAGGTCCTCATTAAAGGCAAAAAATTAAAGGAAGGAGATTCAGTAGAGAACTACTTAGACCCACATCCGCGCCTGGGGTACGTCGTAGTTTGAAAAGGAGATGGCACAATGTAAGTTTCTTAATGAATATGATATTCGAGGAAGATGAATACAGTTTGTTGCAGTGGAGCTGGTGAAACAGCTTCGTCAACGTTTGCCAGACAATGTCCATGTGTTACAGTCGATGTCATCACTGAGTACAACTGAATGCCTGCAACTCATAAAGCCTGGAATATTGAAATCAGCGAAGACGTTTACTGATAACGAAGAAATTCTCACACGCATTGAGTTCCAGTGGAGGAAGCTTCATCATGTATTGTGGAAACAGAACACTGGCACCTTAGCATCTGGGCTGAAATAGCCTCGTACAGGGATGCAACTGCAGAAAATCCCATCAGTGACTTCTCTGAGTTGGCTTTGACTGTGCTAACATTCCCTCTCCAACGCTGATGTAGAGCGTATCTTTAGTCATATGAACACCGTGAAATGAAAGCTTCAAAATAGACTATCTAAAGCTTAAATGCAATACTAACTATCAAGTATGGACTGAGAAGAATTAGCAGACTGTTGTTATGATTTTAAACTGCCTGAGGAAGTACTGAAAAACATTTGGTCATTGAAACCATACGGGTCATCGCCACCGCCACCACAACCCTCGCATAGACCACCACAACCCCAGGACACCCGAGGACGAAGAGATTGCAAATTGGAAATTAGCAAATCTAGAATAATGGTAGGTGTTTTAGTGTTATAGCAGTCAGTCGTACCTGTTATTCATAATTTGACACGATCAAGAGCAGAAATAATTCGAAGAGCATTTTTTCGCTGTCATTTCAGTAAGTTTAGAGCTTTTTAACGTTTTTCGGGAGTGAATTTAGCGCAAACTGAAATTTTGAGTTGGCAACTCTGAGGCTGCGGAGTAACGTCCCGCTGACATGGCCGCACCGCAGTGTGGTAAATACTGCGGTCACTCGAATCTTGACCTTCAACCCTCAAGTACCAATCGCCTACCACATGAGACAGCTGCTAGCTAGCCCATGACGGCGCTATGGTGGAAACAGTGCGAAGCGAAATTTCTGTCAATTAGTTACGGTGACAGATAAATATAACTATGAAAGACAGGAAACCCATAAGATTAAGTGAACCTGGGTGACATTGAGGATACATAAGACCAAGAAGAGAGACATCATCCCAGAACTTAAGTATTCGATGTTATTTAAAGTAACATCTTACAGTGGGACGAATGTTGACTGAGTTGTGTTCCTGCTACTGGCTCCAGTGAAGTTGTAAAAGCGTGTTAGTGTACTTTTGGAAATTCATTTCACGCCTTTCATTTGATCCATATGTACTATTCACACCAGGCATTGAACAGAACCCATTCCAAATAAGTGGCCCGCCAACCCTTGTCGAGGACTGATGTGCTCGAGCGACGCTCTCGCAGACCCAGTTTCTAACAGGTCATTTTGTGTGCCGCTTAGTGACCCACGTGACTTAGTGAAATCTTTGGATCTTTTTTTGGGTGAAATCTTTAATCTTAGTGAAATCCTCGAAGATAGCTCCAGCTTCTCGAGTTGCCTGCCCTAAATGCCACTGAGATTTCACCAGGGATTTTTCTCCTCAGAGGAGGAGAGCGCATTTCTTGTTTGTTCTTCAACGTGTTTGATAATCTTTTGGTGGGTGTTAAGAAAAACAGCGAAGCCTTGGAAAGAAACTAATGTCAGGATGAAAGGGTAGGAAGAGGAGACTGGGTTCTTAGCGGCGAAAGCGGTTGCGATACAGGAAACAGACACAGCTATATCATCTACGGTAGATAGATAGTAGGATTGCAACTGTTGAGACGAAGTTAGAAGATACTTTCCAACCTGCAAGGAAAATTTGCCGCTGCATTACCAAACAACTACTGGCAACGAACTCTCCACTCATATTAGGTTTAGCGCACTAGATGATGAAGTACAGGAAGATGGTAGCGTCATCCTGGTCGGGGACTCTATAGTCAGACATCACCTGGAGTTCTGTGCGAATGGTAGAAATATTAACAACTAGTGTTACGCAGGTGCTAGGATTGAACACGTCCTTGATAAGTTTGACGACAAGGTCTCAAAACATTCCCCAGGAATGTGATTTTTGTCATTCAGGTGGGGAGAACAATGCAGTTAATGGGGGATCTGAAGAAATATCAGCGAAGTATAGGGAACTTATTAGTAAGTTTAAAGAAAGTCGTAGGAAGCTTATAAAATCGGGATTGCTGCCAAGGTATGACGTCGATTCCTGTACCCTCAGTAGAATGCTGGGATTGAATAGAGGAATCGAAGCTCTTTGTACGGAGGAGGATAGTGTGTTTAATATAGACCTGTGGGACCATTTTAGTCATACGCTTGGAATGGTCTTCACGTAAATGGAATAGGGAAAGCCCGCCTTGGCAGAGTATTAGCTGAGAAAATTAGGCTTTTTTTCCGATACAGATGAACCACTCAAAAGAGAAAATCACGGTTGAGCTAACGAAGGAACTAGGAGAGAGGGGGAGGGTGAGGGAGAGGGTGTGGTAGGTGGTTCGGTGTTGGTTGAGTGTGAAAGGGATCTGAGGAACAAGGCTTCCCATATGACCACTGTAAGGGTAGCGGTAGAGGATGGCTGGGACCTTGACGACAGGGATCCTTGGGGAGTAGCAGTAACCTCACAGGCAGAGGAATTTGCGAAGAAAGGTCGAGCAGGGTCAGTTAGGGACAACTCAGGCAGTATAAGCAGCGGGTTAGCACAGTTACTAAGGCAAGTGAGGTCCTGAAGTAATGCGACGAGCCGCTGCTACACACGCAGACATTAACTGTGATGATACAAACACATACCGACAGCAGAAAAGGCAAATTCAGTCCAATAATTACAACGGAAAATGTGTTTGATATACACAAATGCCCGGAGCATCATTACGAAACACTGAGAACAAACAATCGCCGGGTTAGCAGTGCCCGGATACAAACTATTTACCAAAGATCGCTTATACACAGGGTAGGTGGTGGAGTTTCGCTTTACGTTGATAATTTAAATGGTATTAAGATCAGCAAAATAGACGCACACAAATACTTACGACTCTTTATATTAACATTACCGACAAGTTCAAAATTAAACTACGTCTCAGCGTTATTTACAGACCTTCTGAGCAAAGAGAAGACGACGATAAAAAGCTGTACACTGACATCAATATTATAGTAAAAGGTAAAGAGGTTATAATGGTAGGAGACTTCAACAGGAGACCGAGAGGGAACGGAGACTAATGGAACTGATTGAAGACGCTTTTCTAGAACGGTTGACTAAAAAAGATTAGTAAAAACATTCTTGATCTTGTCCTCGCCAGTGACACAAACTCATCAACTCTTGCGAAGTACGGCCGACAGTGTGTCAAACAGCGATCACCGTTTGATTAGATTAGAGGAAAAATATGATTATGAAATAAATGACAACAAACTCTTGATCCCAGATTAGAGACGAGCAAATTTTGAAAACATTAGACACGAAATTCGCAATTCCCATTGGATAAAACTTCTCGACGTTCGCACAGTAAAGGAAATGTGGAATACTTCTAACACACAACTCAAGATTGAAAATAAACATTCTACAAATTTTGAAGAGAACTTTCAATATTTCAAAGACATCATAGATGAATAGGAGAACAGAAGGACTAATTTGCCAAAATAAGAAAACATAAAAGAAATTCAAATCATGAGAACCGATGAAAATCGCCAGGAATTGATCAAAATCCAAAGAGAGTGTAAGAAGGTCTTAAGAGAGTAAGCGCTAGTAAGAAAAAAAAATTTCCTTGAAAGTTAAGAATAATCCTTAGGAATTCTTCAAATATATAAGACAAAGCAAGACAGTAAGAGAAGGAATTGGACCATTACGAAACCAATATGACACACTAACTACTGACGACAAGGAAATGGCCACCATACTAAAATATCTTTTAAACTCTGTACTCACAATGGAACACCGCAACCAATGAAAATGTTTCAAGGATCTGATGATGAAGAGTTGAAGGTGAGAGAAATAAAGAGTTCTGAAGTACTTGAATGCCTGGACCAATCAAATCTTAACAAATCCAAGGGTCCAAGTAATTTAGATCCAAGATTTTTAAAAGGAGGTCAGGACACAGCTGATATACCCCATATCAAAAAAATTCAACAGATCTCTATCGGATGGTCAGGTGCCAACTGACTGGAAACTAGCAAATTTTACTCCTATGTATAGAGAAAATAAAGGAGACAAAAAGTATGCTTTGAACTACAGTCCAATTACAACCAACACGGTTTCCGCAATAGCAGATTCTTCCCGGCAAATTAGCTGGAATTTCTTATCAATATTATCAGAATTGAGACGATAGAGTACCGTCTGATGTAGTATATTTAGATTTCCAAAAGACTTTTGATAAAGTACTACACAAGAGACTTTTACATAAATTCAAAGCACACTGAATCGGTGGAGAACGCTGTACATGGATCAGAGACTGGCTTACCGGAAGAAAGCAGTGTGTAGTATTAAACGGCGAAGCTTCAGACTGGCTGAACGTAACGAGTGCTGTGCCACAGGGGTCGGTCCTAGGCCCTATGCTTTTCATAATATATATTAATGACCTAGAACTCGGTCTCGTATTTAAGATCTCCAAATTTGGTGACGATACTAAACTAGGAGGTAGAGCTGTAAACTGGCGGGACTGCGAAATGATTCAAAGAAAATTACGTAGAGAAGGGGCCAGGGCCTCTGTTATCTCGGCTTGGGTTTCACTCCCCTGGCCGGGTCATCAGTTCAGGCACTCTCAACCCTTAGGCCTGCCGTCTCTCCCATACACGAGGAACCAGATGGCCGAGGTCAAGAGCAGGGGTCACGCCGGGGCCATTAATTCCAGTCACCCTCAACACTTGGGCCTGTTATTACTCCCCCGTCCGAGGGCACCAGACGACTCGGGGTCAAGACAGGAGGTCAGCTAGGAAATGTGGCTTCCTGTATATCGTCGTTACCGTCAGGACAAGAGGAGCTTGGGCCTTAGGCAAGATTAAGGCCGGACCTAAGACCCTCCAGCCAACCAGGAGTGGCACTATGAGCCACCCTCCTCCAGTCACAGCCGGACCTTAGGAATCCAGCCAAGTAGGAGTGGCACTATGTACCACCCGCCTTCAATTACAATTGGACCTTAGGCCTTTAGCCAATCAAGAGTGGCACTATGGGTCACCCTTCGCCAATCCCACCTGAGACTAGGGCAGCAGGGCGGGGCAGGCTGCTCTTGGCTCGCTCCTCCCTACAATAAAAACCTCTGTCACCAGCTGGGCCACGATTCCTCTCATACCCCGTAGCCCAGCAAGGTAAGTGGGTTTCCCCTTTGTCTCAAGCCCGTAGCCTATGATCATTGTAAAGTGGCACTTTACGAAACTCTACGGTGTTGCACTGCTTCCGTCATTTAGTTCCGAGTGTCATAGCATATTGTAACGTGTCATAGAAGTGTCCAACGAATTAGTGTATCCTGAATCATGTTGCTAGAGTCAAATTGTCATAAAGAGAAGAGATCTCCTTGCTTGAAATCTCACCTGGAATATTGAACTCATGTTCAGTGTTAACGTAAATGATTTTTGCCTGATTAATGTGCTTCTGTTATTTTGTACTCTTTATTTCTTGGATTATAAGTAGTTTTCATACTGGTCTTTGATTTGATCCCATAACACTAAGATAGAGTTATCCGTGTGCGTAGCTGACGACCATTCTCAGCAGGAGGATTCGTAACAAAATCTTAACTTCCTAGCAGAGTGGTCAGACAGATGGCAAATGAAGTTTAATGTAGACAAGTGTAAAGTTATACACTTTAGTGACGAGTATGCGTTATGACTACAAACTATTCGGAAACTCTAACTAAAGTAAATGAAGAAAGGATCTTGGAGTTGTCATTAGCAACAATCTGAAGTACGCTAAACAGTATGATGCAGCATGTAAAAAAGGCAACCAAATGTTAGATTTCATAGCCAGGAACATAGATTACATAACAGCAGAGGATTGGATGAAAGGTATAATTGTTCCTTGATATATTGGAAAAGGTACAAAGGATGTAATCACAAAATATAGGGAAACAGTCTGTTAACTGGACTGTGAAAAGTGTATGCAAGAGTGATGGAAATAACTGCATACAGATTAAAAGAGGAGAAAGGGGTTTTAGAAAAGGTAGGGGATGTATAGTGCAGATTTTTGTTATGAGAAAGACTGTGGAAAAGTATGTACCGAAAGGTAAGTAAGCTGTATGGAGCATTTATGTATCCAGATAAAGCGTTTGACAGAGTCGAATGGAATGCTTTATGAGATGTGTTAGGAATATATATATATATATATATATATATATATATATGGGTGTAGGGGCACAGCTGTTAGATGATGTGAAAGCCTTCTATAGAGTAACAAATTCATTTGTAAGAATGAATTTAGGGAAGAGTACAAGTTTTGGTATACATTTCGGTATGCGATGGAGCTGTGTGGTGCCACTGTGGCGTTTTAACAGCAGTAGAATAAAGTGATAATAGATGAAAGCAAATCAAAGGAACTGGGGTATAGGGATTGAGTGTGGTGGTGAGGTTTCCTGGCAAGTGAAAAGCCTCACTGTGGATGTTACTCTTTTGTTTACTAAGTATGAAGAGTTTCAGAAGTTGTAAGTGCATTTTACATGTGTAAGCAAGGGACTTTGAAAGTAGATATGATCAAAAGTAAAATGAGATGCTGTTTGGAAAGAAACACAGTTAAAGTTTAGATTTTGCGAAGCTCCATACAGTGAGAGAAGAAAGTGTACTAAATTCTGTTATAGATATGGGGAAGAAATAATGAAAAAGGTAAGACAATTTAAGTATTTGGGAGCTGCTTTTGATGAGTTTGGTGGTATAGTAGGAGAGATGCAGAGGGTAGAAGGTACATGAGTTAATAGCTCCCTTAACAGAATAATGAAGGGTAGAGGTGTATGAAAGTGAAGAAGAATTAAGGAACAGCATAGTCCTCTCGACCGTAACCCATGGATCCGAAACATGGGAAAAAATGAGTCACAAAGACAAAGAATCCAGGTTGTGGAAATGAGCTATATGATAGGAGCATGTGGTATGACTTGATGGAGTGAAATATGAAATGATCGGGTGTATGAGAGATCTGGTATGACAGGGAATGTAAAGGAAATGAATTGTGAAGTGGTAGACTAGATGAAACATACTTTGAGGTGGTTTGGGCTCGTGGGTAGAATGTAAGATGTGGAGTTTACAGAGTGTGTGATGGTAGAGTTAAAGAGGTTGATGTGAGAGGAAGACCACATGTGACATGGGGAAAGAGAATGAAAGAGAAGGGTTGGTGTGAAAGGAAGCCCATAACTGGCATGGGGAAATAGAGTGGAAGAGAAATAGTGGAAGAATATGTGTGTGTTATGGTGTATGCGAGAGAGGCAAGAAAGGACAGAGATAAGTGGAGACTTTTGCTGAGGCCACCCCCTTGATGGGAGTTCCTGGTGGGAATAGGTATCAGAGTTATGGACAAATGAAAGATAGAAAGAAAGATAGATTAGATAATAGATAGATGATAGATAATAGAAAAACTTATGAAAATACTCCAACGTAGTAACTTTGGGGTAACACCTTTCACTGTAGACGGGACATATACACCCTACAATTTTGTTTTTTCTTTGGGACTGGGCAAGATTGCATAGCATTTTCTTGTCATTATTTTTCGTTCACTGCAGCGGGGGGTTTTTATAGGGACACAGGGGATTTCTCTATTTACTGCGGGCCCAGTAAAATATTTACAGCCATTTTAAAAATGTACCTTTTTAAGGGTTGGGCCAGGTCAGGGTTGGGGGAATGTTACCCCCTGGGTTTGGGGGACCCTCCCAACAGGGGGGGTTGGGAATTTAACCACAAAAGGTTTGTGGGGGGGATTTTTTTCCCAAAAATCCAAGGGTTTTGGGAAATTTAAAAACCCAAGGTAAAAGGGGGGGGGGAAGGTAATGCCCCAGGGTGGGGGGGGGGAAAATTTACCTTCCAGGGTATGGTACCAAAGCGGGGTGGGGGGAATGGACCTGAGGGGTGGGGGGAAAGGGGTACCAAATTGGGGTGGGGGGGGAAATGGACCAAAGAGGGTGTGGGGGAAGGAAGGGAAAGGGTGTGGGGGAAAAGGGGGGAAGGGTTCGGGTTGTGGGGGGAAGGGCCCATTGGGAGGGAAAACCGGGGGAAGGGGTGGTGGGAAAGGTCCAGGGGGGGGGGGAAATTTGGGAAAAACCGGGTAGGGGGGTAAGAGGGGGGGGGAAGGGGAAACCCAGGAAGGGGTGGGGGAATTTTCCGGGGAAGGGTTTGGGGGGAAGGCCCCCCGGGAGGGGTGGGGGGAATTACCAGGGGAGGGGGTGGGGGGAAGGTACCCTGTAGGGGGTGGGGGGAATTCCCGGGTAGGGGGGTGGTGGGAATTCCGGGTCGGGGTGTGGTGGGAAATTTTCCCATTCGGGGTTTGGGGTTTGGGAAAATTTCCCCCCAATGCATTTGGGGGGAATGGCCCATGTAGGGGTGGTGGGAATTACCATGTCAGGGTTTTTTTTGGGAATGGTACCATTTTGGGGTGTGGGGGGAATGGAAACCAAATTGGGGGTGGGGTTGGGTTTTCCCATTCGGGGTGTGGGGGAATGGCCCCATGAGGGTTTGGGGGGGGGAAATGGTACCATTCAGGGTGTGGTGGGAAGTACCATCTCGGGAAAAAGGGGACCATGTCAGGGTGGGGGGGGAATTTGGAAAACCCTTCGGGGTTTTAAGGTACCATGTCAGGGTGTGGTGGGAATGGTACCATGTCAGGGTGTGGTGGGAATGGTACCATGTCAGGGTGTGGTGGGAATGGTACCATGTCAGGGTGTGGTGGGAATGGTACCATGTCAGGGTGTGGTGGGAATGTTACCATCTGAGGTTGTGGTGTGTATTCTCCCATATCAGGGTGTGGTGGGAATGGTACCATGTCAGGGTGTGGTGGGAATGGTACCATGTCAGGGTGTGGTGGGAATGGTACCATGTCAGGGTGTGGTGGGAATGGTACCATGTCAGGGTGTGGTGGGAATGTTACCATCTGAGGTTGTGGTGTGTATTCTCCCATATCAGGGTGTGGTGGGAATGGTACCATGTCAGGGTGTGGTGGGAATGTTACCATCTGAGGTTGTGGTGTGTATTCTCCCATATCAGGGTGTGGTGGGAATGGTACCATGTCAGGGTGTGGTGGGAATGGTACCATGTCAGGGTGTGGTGGGAATGGTACCATGTCAGGGTGTGGTGGGAATGGTACCATGTCAGGGTGTGGTGGGAATTGTACCATCTCAGGGTATGGTACCATGTCAGGGTGTGGTGGGAATGGTAGCATGTCAGGGTTTGGTGGGAATGGTACCATGTCAGGGTGTGGTGGGAATTGTACCATCTCAGGGTATGGTACCATGTCAGGGTGTGGTGGGAATTGTACCATCTCAGGGTATGGTACCATGTCAGGGTGTGGTGGGAATGGTACCATGTCAGGGTGTGGTGGGAATGGTACCATGTCAGGGTGTGGTGGGAATGGTACCATGTCAGGGTGTGGTGGGAATTGTACCATCTCAGGGTATGGTACCATGTCAGGGTGTGGTGGGAATGGTACCATGTCAGGGTGTGGTGGGAATTGTACCATCTCAGGGTATGGTACCATGTCAGGGTGTGGTGGGAATGGTAGCATGTCAGGGTTTGGTGGGAATGGTACCATGTCAGGGTGTGGTGGGAATGGTACCATGTCAGGGTGTGGTGGGAATTGTACCATCTCAGGGTATGGTACCATGTCAGGGTGTGGTGGGAATTGTACCATCTCAGGGTATGGTACCATGTCAGGGTGTGGTGGGAATTGTACCATCTCAGGGTATGGTACCATGTCAGGGTGTGGTGGGAATGGTACCATGTCAGGGTGTGGTGGGAATGGTACCATGTCAGGGTGTGGTGGGAATGGTACCATGTCAGGGTGTGGTGGGAATGGTACCATGTCAGGGTGTGGTGGGAATGGTACCATGTCAGGGTGTGGTGGGAATGGTACCATGTCAGGGTGTGGTGGGAATGGTACCATGTCAGGGTGTGGTGGGAATGGTACCATGTCAGGGTGTGGTGGGAATGGTACCATGTCAGGGTGTGGTGGGAATGGTACCATGTCAGGGTGTGGTGGGAATGGTACCATGTCAGGGTGTGGTGGGAATGGTACCATGTCAGGGTGTGGTGGGAATGGTACCATGTCAGGGTGTGGTGGGAATGGTACCATGTCAGGGTGTGGTGGGAATGGTACCATGTCAGGGTGTGGTGGGAATGGTACCATGTCAGGGTGTGGTGGGAATGGTACCATGTCAGGGTGTGGTGGGAATGGTACCATGTCAGGGTGTGGTGGGAATGGTACCATGTCAGGGTGTGGTGGGAATGGTACCATGTCAGGGTGTGGTGGGAATGGTACCATGTCAGGGTGTGGTGGGAATGGTACCATGTCAGGGTGTGGTGGGAATGGTACCATGTCAGGGTGTGGTGGGAATGGTACCATGTCAGGGTGTGGTGGGAATGGTACCATGTCAGGGTGTGGTGGGAATGGTACCATGTCAGGGTGTGGTGGGAATGGTACCATGTCAGGGTGTGGTGGGAATGGTACCATGTCAGGGTGTGGTGGGAATGGTACCATGTCAGGGTGTGGTGGGAATGGTACCATGTCAGGGTGTGGTGGGAATGTTACCATCTGAGGTTGTGGTGTGTATTCTCCCATATCAGGGTGTGGTGGGAATTGTACCATCTCAGGGTATGGTACCATGTCAGGGTGTGGTGGGAATGGTACCATGTCAGGGTGTGGTGGGAATGGTACCATGTCAGGGTGTGGTGGGAATGGTACCATGTCAGGGTGTGGTGGGAATGTTACCATCTGAGGTTGTGGTGTGTATTCTCCCATATCAGGGTGTGGCGGGAATGGTCCCATGAGAGGTTGTGGTTGGAATGGTATCATATCAGGGTGTGGTGGGAATTGTACCATCTCAGGGTATGGTACCATGTCAGGGTGTGGTGGGAATGGTACTATATCAGGGTGTGGTTGGAATGGTATCATATCAGGTTGTGGTGGGAACGGTACCATGTCAGGGTGTGGTGGGAATGTTACCATCTGAGGTTGTGGTGTGTATTCTCCCATATCAGGGTGTGGTGGGAATGTTACCATCTGAGGTTGTGGTGTGTATTCTACCATACCAGGATGTTGTGGGAATGGTACCATGTGAGGTTGTGGTATGTATTCTACCATACCAGGGTGTGGTGGGAATGGTACCATGTCAGGGTGTGGTGGGAATGTTACCATCTGAGGTTGTGGTGTGTATTCTCCCATATCAGGGTGTGGTGGGAATGTTACCATCTGAGGGTGTGGTATGTATTCTACCATACCAGGGTGTGGTGGGAATGGTACCATGTCAGGCACCATTGGAGTTTCTTCTGGAACCTGCATGGTCGTGTATTGTTCTCCTATTTCATAACCCTCGGTATATGTGGAATAGTCCACTCTCTGTTGGTGTTGTGATCGTGGTCGTCGTGGTCGTCGTCGTCTTCTTCGGGGATCTCTTTGGGGCTTTGGTTCCAACATTTCCCCAAACCTTGGTCTTTCTATATAACCGATTGTGTCTTGCATTGCTATCGATAATCTCCAACTCTTAACTTGAACAAGATGGAAACCAGTCATTACAAAGTATATCCTGGATACTTTCGGAAATATGGTGAATTTCAATTCTCAGATAGTAGTGAAGTTATATGTTTCAATCAAAAATCACGAAAGATAGACTGAGACTTTCTTAGGTCAATGATGTTTTTTGGTATTGGATCTTTGTGGACACTGGGAGAACGAGAGCAAATAAAGGAAATAACTTCTTTAGGTACTGTGTGTATGACAACCCAGACTGGGAATATATGAATAGATATTTGTTATATGTACACTACTGGCAATGAAAACAAGTACTGCATTGGAGGTATATGAATAAAGTGACTATACCCTAGTTGGTAGTGAAGATATAATCAGGAAGTTATTTGAATCCAGTATCAAGGATATAGAAATGCTGTTACTTTACTCTCAGTGGTAGTGAAGATACAGTTGAACGGTCACTGTTGTCCAGTTGTTAATGAAGATATATTAAGAAATCCAGTCTTATGGATATAGTAATGCATTTAGTGTAATGTTAGTGGTAGTGAAGATACAGTATGACAGTCACTGTTGTCCAGTTGTTTATGAAGATACAGTAACTTTAATGGAATTTTAAGGATATAGTTGTGAAGTTATTGTAATCCCAGTGGTAGTGAAGATACCGTGAGGCGGTCACTGTTTTCCAATTGTTGGTGAAGATACAGTAAGGAAGATATTCTGATCATAATTCTAATGATATAGTAATGCAGTTAGTGTAACCTCAGTGGTAGTGAAGATAAAGGGTATGGTCACTGTAGTCCAGATTTTCGTGAAGATTCATTAAGGAAGTTACTCTAATCCAGTTTTATGGATATAGTAATGCATTTACTGAAATTTCAGTGGTAGTGAAGATACAGTATGATGGTCACTGTTATTTAGTTGTTTATAGAGGAGATACAGTAAGTTACTCTAATCCAGTTTTAAGGATATAGTAATGCAGTAACTGTAATTTCAGTGGTAAAGAAGATACAGTTGGACGGTCACTGTATCCAGTTGTTCTTGAAGATACAGTGATGAAGTGGAATGTTAGAAAGTTAACAGAGGAAAGGAAAGAGATAATCGTTTAGGGAAAATAAGACTGCATTACTATACTATATCCTTAAAACTGGATTAGAGTAACTTACTGTATCATCCTCTATAAACAACTAAACAACAGTGACCATCATACTGTATCTTCACTACCACTGAAATTTCAGTAAATGCATTACTATATCCATAAAACTGGATTAGAGTAACTTCCTTAATGAATCTTCACGAAAATCTGGACTACAGTGACCATACCCTTTATCTTCACTACCACTGAGGTTACACTAACTGCATTACTACATCATTAGAATTATGATCAGAATATCTTCCTTACTGTGTCTTCACCAACAATTGGAAAACAGTGACCGCCTCACGGTATCTTCACTACCACTGGGATTACAATAACTTCACAACTATATCCTTAAAATTCCATTAAAGTTACTGTATCTTCATAAACAACTGGACAACAGTGACTGTCATACTGTATCTTCACTACCACTAACATTACAGTAAATGCATTACTATATCCATAAGACTGGATTTCTTAATATATCTTCATTAACAACTGGACAACAGTGACCGTTCAACTGTATCTTCACTACCACTGAGAGTAAAGTAACAGCATTTCTATATCCTTGATACTGGATTCAAATAACTTCCTGATTATATCTTCACTACCAACTAGGGTATAGTCACTTTATTCATATACCTCCAATGCAGTACTTGTTTTCATTGCCAGTAGTGTACATATAACAAATATCTATTCATATATTCCCAGTCTGGGTTGTCATACACACAGTACCTAAAGAAGTTATTTCCTTTATTTGCTCTCGTTCTCTCAGTGTCCCCAAAGATCCAACACCAAAAAACATCATTGACCTAAGAAAGTCTCAGTCTATCTTTCGTGATTTTTGATTGAAACATATAACTTCACTACTATCTGAGAGTTGAAATTCACCATATTTCCGAAAGTATCCAGGATATACTTTGTAATGACTGGTTTCCATCTTGTTCAAGTTAAGAGTTGGAGATTATCGATAGCAATGCAAGACACAATCGGTTATATAGAAAGACCAAGGTTTGGGGAAATGTTGGAACCAAAGCCCCAAAGAGATCCCCGAAGAAGACGACGACGACCACGACGACCACGATCACAACACCAGCAGAGAGTGGACCATTCCACATATACCGAGGGTTATGAAATAGGAGAACAGTACACGACCATGCAGGTTCCAGAAGAAACTCCAATGGTGCCAGACATGGTACCATTCCCACCACACCCTGGTATGGTAGAATACATACCACACCCTCAGATGGTAACATTCCCACCACACCCTGATATGGTAGAATACACACCACAACCTCAGATGGTAACATTCCCACCACAACCTGACATGGTACCATTCCCACCACACCCTGGTATGGTAGAATACATACCACAACCTCACATGGTACCATTCCCACAACATCCTGGTATGGTAGAATACACACCACAACCTCAGATGGTAACATTCCCACCACACCCTGATATGGGAGAATACACACCACAACCTCAGATGGTAACATTCCCACCACACCCTGACATGGTACCGTTCCCACCACACCCTGATATGATACCATTCCAACCAAACCCTGATATAGTACCATTCCCACCACACCCTGACATGGTATCATACCCTGAGATGGTACAATTCCCACCACACCCTGATATGATACCATTCCAACCACAACCTCTCACGGGACCATTCCCGCCACACCCTGATATGGGAGGATACCAATCACAGCCTCAGATGGTACCATTGCCACCACACCCTAACATGGTACCATTCCAACCACACCCTGACATGGTAGTATTCCCACAATCCCCTCACATGTTCCAGGGTCATATAGAAAGTCCAGGGGTTGGGGAAATACTGGAACCTGAGACCCAAAGAGTTCCCCGAAGACGACGACGACGACGACGACGACGACCACGCCACCAGCAGAGAGTGGACCATCCACCATCCCCTACAGAGGAAGTACTCCCACCACCCCCTCCACAGGAAGTACTCCCACCACCCCCTCCACAGGAAGTACTCCCACCACCCCCTCCACAAGAAGTACTCCCACCACCCCCTCCACAAGAAATAATCCCACCACCCCCTCCACAGGAAGTAATCCCACCACCCCGTCCCCGGGAACTTCCTACACCAACCCGTTCCCAGGAACTTCTCCCTCTACCCCGTTCCGTGGAGATTCTCCCTATACCCCGTCCCCTCTCTCTACTCCCACTACTCCGTTCTCGCCAACTTCCACCACCCCTTCCCCTGGAACTTCTCCCACCACCCACTCCCCTGGTTATCATCCCACCATCCCGTCCCCTGGCTCTCCTCCCATCAACCAGAACCAGTCACCTGTCTCTCCTCCCACTACCCTTTCCCCTCCTTCTCCCAGCACGCCGTCTCTTGGCTCTACTCCCACCACCCCGTCTATTGACTACACTCCCACCACCCCGTCTCCTGGCTCTACTCCCACCACCCAAACGCTTGGAAATCCCAATACTCCTGTCCCAAGGTAATATTTCCACCACCCCGTCCCCTGGCACAACTCCCACTACCCCTGTCTCCCGCCTCGACCTTGGAGTTTCCGGAGAAGCCTCCAGAGGAGACTCTTGCCATGGTCCTAGTGAGTCCAGAAGAAAGCCTCGCTCCACTTTCCGACGTACCTTATCCCGTTGTCTCAAGTGGCTCGGCAGGATCACTTGTCCCTGTTGTGTTGGACGTCCTCGGGTTTCTGGTCATTGAGAGCCAGGCAGGCACTGACAACTTTTAGTTATCCCCAACGCCATGACCTGGCAGCTAAAATGGATATTTCATTTTTAAAATGGCTGTAAATATGTACTGTGGCTGCAGTAAATAGAGAAACTCGACTGTGTCATATACACCGCAGCTGCAGTGAACAGAAAATAATGACAAGACATATGCATATGCAATCTTGCCACAGTCAACAGAAAAAACAAAATTGCAGGTGTATATGTCCCGTCTACAGTGAAAGGTTTACACATGTCTACTACGTTGGAGTATGTCATAAGTATCTATCTATCTATCTATCTATCTATCTATCTATCTGTCTTTCTATCTTTCTATTTGTCCATAACTCTGATACCTATTCCCACCAGGAACTCCCATCAAGGGGGTGGCCTCAGCAAAAGTCTCCACTTATCTCTGTCCTTTCTTGCCTCTCTCGTATATACCATTACACATATTCTTCCACTATTTCTCTTCCACTCTATTTCCCCATGCCAGTTATGGTCTTCCTTTCACTCCAACCCTTCTTTTTCATTCTCTTTCCCCATGTCACATGTGGTCTTCCTTTCACATCAACCTCTTTAACTCTACTATCACACACTCTGTAAACTCCACATCTTCCATTCCACTCATGAGCCCAAACCACCTCAAAGTATGTTTCACCTAGTATACCACTTCACAATTCATTTCCTTTACATTCCCTGTCATACCAGATCTCTCATACACCCCATCATTTCATATTTCAATCCATCTAGTCACACCACATGCCCCTATCATATAGCTCCTTTCCACAGCCCGGATTCTTTGTCTTTGAGACTCATTTTTTTCCCATGTTTCGGATCCATGGGTTACGGTCGAGAGAATGATGCTGTTCCTTAATTCTTCTTCACTTTCATACACATTTACACTTCATTATTCTATTAAGGGAGCTAAGAACTCTTCGACCCTCTACTAATCTCTTGTGCATCTCACTTATCATACCACCAAACTCATCAAAATTAGAAAACAAATACTTAAATCATCTCACCTTCTCCAGTCTTTCTTCCCCCATATCTATAACAGAATTTAGTACACTTTCTTCCTTCACTGTATGGGGCTTTGGAAAATCTATACCTTAACTCTGTTTCCTTTCAAACAACATCACATTTTGCTTTTGATCATATCTACCCTCAATGGCCTACGCTCACAAATATAAAATGCACTTACAACTTCTGGAACTCTTCATACTTAGTAAACAAATGAGTAACATCCACAGTGAGGCTTTTCACTTGCCAGCAAACCTCACCACCACAATCAATCCCTATACCCCAGTTCCTTTGGTTTTCATCTATTATCACTTTATTCTCCACATGATAAAACGCCACAGTGGCATTACACAACTCCACCTCATGACCAAATGTATACCAAAACTTATAATCCTCTCTCACTCCACTCTTACAAATAAAGTTGTTCCTCTATAGAAGGCTCTCACACCATATATATATATATATATATATATATATATATATATATATATATATATATATATATATATATATATATATATATATATATATATATATTCTTTCTTTCATACTATTCGCCATTTCCCGCGTTAGCGAGGTAGCGTTAAGAACAGAGGACTGGGCCTTTGAGGGAATATCCTCATCTGGCCCCCTTCTCTGTTCCTTCTTTGAGAAAAAAAAAAAAAAACAAGAGGGGAGGATTTCCAGCCCCCCGCTCCCTTCCCTTTTAGTCGCCTTCTACGACACGCAGGGAATACGTGGGAAGTATTCTTTCTCCCCTATCCCCAGGGATATATAAATATATATATATATATATATATATATATATATATATATATATATATATATATATATATATATATATATATTTTTTTTTTTTTTTTTTTTTTTTTTGCTTTGTCGCTGTCTCCCGCGTTTGCGAGGTAGCGTAAGGAAACAGACGAAAGAAATGGCCCAAGCCACCCCCATACACATGCCTTGATTCAATCCACTGACAGCACGTCAACCCCGGTATACCACATCGCTCCAATTCACTCTATTCTTTGCCCTCCTTTCACCCTCCTGCATGTTCAGGCCCCGATCACACAAAATCTTTTTCACTCCATCTTTCCACCTCCAATTTGGTCTCCCACTTCTCCTCGTGCCCTCCACCTCCGACACATATATCCTCTTGGTCAATCTTTCCTCACTCATTCTCTCCATGTGCCCAAACCATTTCAAAACACCCTCTTCTGCTCTCTCAACCACGCTCTTTTTATTTCAACACATCTCTCTTACCCTTACATTACTTACTCGATCAAACCACCTCACACCACACATTGTCCTCAAACATCTCATTTCCAGCACATCCACCCTCCTGCGCACAACTCTATCCATAGCCAACGCCTCGCAACCATACAATATTGTTGGAACCACTATTCCTTCAAACATACCCATTTTTGCTTTCCGAGATAATGTTCTTGACTTCCACACATTCTTCAAGGCTCCCAGGATTTCTGCCCCCTCCCCCAACCTATGATTCACTCCGCTTCCATGGTTCCATCCGCTGCCAGATCCACTCCCAGATATCTAAAACACTTTACTTCCTCCAGTTTTTCTCCATTCAAACTTACCTCCCAATTGACTTGACCCTCAACCCTACTGTACCTAATAACCTTGCTCTTATTCACATTTACTCTTAACTTTCTTCTTTCACACACTTTACCAAACTCAGTCACCAGCTTATGCAGTTTCTCACATGAATCAGCCACCAGCGCTGTATCATCAGCGAACAACAACTGACTCACTTCCCAAGCTCTCTCATCCACAACAGACTTCATACTTGCCCCTCTTTCCAAAACTCTTGCATTCACCTCCCTAACAACCCCATCCATAAACAAATTAAACAACCATGGAGACATCACACACCCCTGCAAACCTACATTCACTGAGAACCAATCACTTTCCTCTCTTTCTACACGTACACATGCCTTACATCCTCGATTAAAACTTTTCACTTCTTCTAACAACTTGCCTCCCACACCATATATTCTTAATACCTTCCACAGAGCATCTATATCAACTCTATCATATGCCTTCTCCAGATCCATATATGCTACATACAAATCCATTTCCTTTTCTAGGTATTTCTTACATACATTCTTCAAAGCAAACACCTGATCCACACATCCTCTACCACTTCTGAAACCACACTGCTCTTCCCCAATCTGATGCTCTGTACATGCCTTCACCCTCTCAATCAATACCCTCCCATATAATTTACTAGGAATACTCAACAAACTTATACCTCTGTAATTTGAGCACTCACTCTTATCCCCTTTGCCTTTGTACAATGGCACTATGCACGCATTCCGCCAATCCTCAGGCACCTCACCATGAGTCATACATACATTAAATAACCTTACCAACCAGTCAATAATACAGTCACCCCCTTTTTTAATAAATTCCACTACAATGTATATATATATATATATATATATATATATATATATATATATATATATATATATATATATATATATATATATATACATATGAGTAATGTGGCAGTTGAGGGAATAATTGGTGTATATGGGGTGTTCAGTGTTGTAAATGGAAATGGTGAAGAGCTTGTAGATTTGTGTGCTGTATGCATATATGTGTATGTATATATATATATATATATATATATATATATATATATATATATATATATATATATATATATATATATATATATATATTTTTTTTTTTTTTTTTTTTGCTTTGTCGCTGTCTCCTGCGTTTGCGAGGTAGCGCAAGGAAACAGACGAAAGAAATGGCCCAACCCACCCCCATACACATGTATATACATACGTCCACACACGCAAATATACATACCTACACAGCTTTCCATGGTTTACCCCAGACGTTTCACATGCCTTGATTCAATCCACTGACAGCACGTCACCCCCGGTATACCACATCGCTCCAATTCACTCTATTCCTTGCCCTCCTTTCACCCTCCTGCATGTTCAGGCCCCGATCACACAAAATCTTTTTCACTCCATCTTTCCACCTCCAATTTGGTCTCCCTCTTCTCGTTCCCTCCACCTCCGACACATATATCCTCTTGGTCAATCTTTCCTCACTCATTCTCTCCATGTGCCCAAACCATTTCAAAACACCCTCTTCTGCTCTCTCAACCACGCTCTTTTTATTTCCACACATCTCTCTTACCCTTACGTTACTTACTCGATCAAACCACCTCACACCACACATTGTCCTCAAACATCTCATTTCCTTCACATCCATCCTCCTGCGCACAACCCTATCCATAGCCCACGCCTCGCAACCATACAACATTGTTGGAACCACTATTGCTTCAAACATACCCATTTTTGCTTTCCAAGATAATGTTCTCGACTTCCATACATTCTTCAAGGCTCCCAGAATTTTCGCCCCCTCCTCCACCCTATGATCCACTTCCGCTTCCATGGTTCCATCCCCTGCCAGATCCACTCCCAGATATCTAAAACACTTCACTTCCTCCAGTTTTTCTCCATTCAGACTCACCTCCCAGTTGACTTGACCCTCAACCCTACTGTACCTAATAACCTTGCTCTTATTCACATTTACTCTTAACTTTCTTCTTCCACACACTTTACCAAACTCAGTCACCAGCTTCTGCAGTTTCTCACATGAATCAGCCACCAGCGCTGTATCATCAGCGAACAACAACTGACTCACTTCCCAAGCTCTCTCATCCCCAACAGACTTCATACTTGCCCCTCTTTCCAAAACTCTTGCATTCACCTCCCTAACAACCCCATCCATAAACAAATTAAACAACCATGGAGACATCACACACCCCTGCCGCAAACCTACATTCACTGAGAACCAATCACTTTCCTCTCTTCCTACACGTACACATGCCTTACATCCTCGATAAAAACTTTTCACTGCTTCTGACAACTTGCCTCCCACACCATATATTCTTAATACCTTCCACAGAGCATCTCTATCAACTCTATCATATGCCTTCTCCAGATCCATAAATGCTACATACAAATCTATTTGCTTTTCTAAGTATTTCTCACATACATTTTTCAAAGCAAACACCTGATCCACACATCCTCTACCACTTCTGAAACCACACTGCTCTTCCCCAATCTGATGCTCTGTACATGCCTTCACCCTCTCAATCAATACCCTCCCATATAAAATTACCAGGAATACTCAACAAACTTATACCTCTGTAATTTGAGCAATCACTCTTATCCCCTTTGCCTTTGTTCAATGGCACTATGCACGCATTCCGCCAATCCTCAGGCACCTCACCGTGAGTCATACATACATTAAATAACCTTACCAACCAGTCAACAATACAGTCACCCCCTTTTTTAATAAATTCCACTGCAATACCATCCAAACCTGCTGCCTTGCCGGCTTTCATCCTCCGCAAAGATTTTACTACCTCTTCTCTGTTTACCAAATCATTTCCCTAACCCTCTCACTTTGCACACCACCTCGACCAAAACACCCTAAATCTGCCACTCTATCATCAAACACATTCAACAAACCTTGAAAATACTCACTCCATCTCCTTCTCACATCACCACTACTTGTTATCACCTCCCCATTTGCGCCCTTCACTGAAGTTCCCATTTGCTCCCTTGTCTTACGCACTTTATTTAACTCCTTCCAGAACATCTTTTTATTCTCCCTAAAATTTAATGATACTCTCTCACCCCAACTCTCATTTGCCCTTTTTTTCACCTCTTGCACCTTTCTCTTGACCTCCTGTCTCTTTCTTTTATACGTCTCCCACTCAATTGCATTTTTTCCCTGCAAATACGTCCAAATGCCTCTCTCTTCTCTTTCACTAATACTCTTACTTCTTCATCCCACCACTCACTACCCTTTCTAATCAACCCACCTCCCACTCTTCTCATGCCACAAGCATCTTTTGCGCAATCCATCACTGATTCCCTAAATACATCCCATTCCTCCCCCACTCCCCTTACTTCCATTGTTCTCACCTTTTTCCATTCTGTACTCAGTCTCTCCTGGTACTTCCTCACACAAGTCTCCTTCCCAAGCTCACTTACTCTCACCACACTCTTCACCCCAACATTCACTCTTTTTTTCTGAAAACCCATACAAATCTTCACCTTAGCCTCCACAAGATAATGATCAGACATCCCTCCAGTTTCACCTCTCAGCACATTAACATCCAAAAGTCTCTCTTTCGCGCGCCTGTCAATTAACACCTAATCCAATAACGCTCTCTGGCCATCTCTCCTACTTACATAAGTATACTTATGTATATCTCGCTTTTTAAACCAGGTATTCCCAATCATCAGTCCTTTTTCAGCACATAAATCTACAAGCTCTTCACCATTTCCATTTACAACACTGAACACCCCATGTATACCAATTATTCCCTCAACTGCCACATTACTCACCTTTGCATTCAAATCACCCATCACTATAACCCGGTCTCGTGCATCAAAACCACTAACACACTCATTCAGCTGCTCCCAAAACACTTGCCTCTCATGATCTTTCTTCTCATGCCCAGGTGCATATGCACCAATAATCACCCATCTCTCTCCATCAACTTTCAGTTTTACCCATATTAATCGAGAATTTACTTTCTTACATTCTATCACATACTCCCACAACTCCTGTTTCAGGAGTGCTGCTACTCCTTCCCTTACTCTTGTCCTCTCACTAACCCCTGACTTTACTCCCAAGACATTCCCAAACCACTCTTCCCCTTCACCCTTGAGCTTCGTTTCACTCAGAGCCAAAACATCCAGGTTCCTCTCCTCAAACATACTATCTATCTCTCCTTTTTTCACATATATATATATATATATATATATATATATATATATATATATATATATATATATAAGAGATGTGCGCAGGAGGATGGATGTGCTGGAAATGAGATGTTTGAGGACAATGTGTGGTGTGAGGTGGTTTGAGCGAGTGAGTAACGTAAGGGTAAGAGAGATGTGTGGAAATAAAAAGAGCGTGGTTGAGAGAGCAGAAGAGGGTGTTTTGAAATGGTTTGGGCACATGGAGAGAATGAGTGAGGAAAGATTGACCAAGAGGATATATGTGTCGGAGGTGGAGGGAACGAGGAGAAGAGGGAGACCAAATTGGAGGTGGAAAGATGGAGTGAAAAAGATTTTGTGTGATCGGGGCCTGAACATGCAGGAGGGTGAAAGGAGGGCAAGTAATAGAGTGAATTGGAGCGATGTGGTATACAGGGGTTGACCTGCTGTCAGTGGATTGAATCAAGGCATGTGAAGCGTCTGGGGTAAACCATGGAAAGCTGTGTAGGTATGTATATTTGCGTGTGTGGACGTATGTACATGTGTATGGGGGGGGGTTGGGCCATTTCTTTCATATATATATATATGTATATATATGGTGTGAGAGCCTTCTATAGAGGAACAACTTAATTTGTAAGAGTGGATTGAGAAAGGAGTATAAGTTTTGGTATACATTTGGGCATGAGGTGGAGTTGTGTGATGCCACTGTGGCGTTTTATCATGTGGAGAATAAAGTGATAATAGATGAAAACCAAAGGAACTGGGGTATAGGGACTGATTGTGGTGGTGAGGTTTGCTGGCAAGTGAAAAGCCTCACTGTGGATGTTACTCATTTGTTTACTAAGTATGAAGAGCTCCAGAAGCTGTAAGTGCAATTTATATTTGTAAGCGTAGGCCAATGAAGGTAAATATGATCAAAAGCAAAATGTGATGTTGTTTGAAAGGAAACAGAGTTAAGGTATAGATTTTCCAAAGCCCCATACAGTGAAGGAAGAAAGTGTACTAAATTCTGTTATAGATATGGGGGAAGAAAGACTGGAAAAGATGAGACGATTTACGTATTTGTGTGGTAATTTTGATGAGTTTGGTGATATGATAAGTGAGATGCAGAGAAGATTAGTAGAGGGTAGAAGAGTTATTAGCTCCCTTAATAGAATAATGAAGGGTAGATGTGTATGAAAGTGAAGAAGAATTAAGGAACAGCGAGTATCAAAGACAAAGAATCCAGGCTGTGGAAATGAGCTATATGATAGGAGCATGTGGTATGACTAAATGGAGTGAAATATGAAATGATGGGGTGTATGAGAGATCTGGTGCGATAGGGAATGTAAATGGAATGAATTGTGAAGTGGAAGACTAGGTGAAACATACTTTGAGGTGGTTTGGGCTCGTGGGTGGAATTGAAGATGTGGAGTTTACAGAGTGTTTGATAGTAGAGTTAAAAAGGTTGATGTGAGAGGAAGACCACCGGTGACATGGGGAAAGAGAATGAAAGAGAAGGGTTGGTGTGAAAGGAAGACCATAACTGGCATGGAGAAATAGAGTGGAATAGAAATAGTGGAAGAATGTGTGTAATGGTATATACGAGAGAGGCAAGAAAGGACAGAGATAAGTGGAGACTTTTGCTGAGGCCACCACCTTGATGGGAGTTCCTGATGGGAATAGGTATCAGAGTTATGGACAAATAGAAAGATAGAAAGATAGATAGATATATGGATAGATACTTATGACATACTCCAACTTAGTAGACACGTGTAACACCTTTCACTGTAGACGGGACATATACACCTGCAATTTTATTTTTTCTGTTGACTGTGGCAGATTGCATATGCATATGTCTTGTCATCATTTTCTGTTCACTGCAGCTGGGGTGTATATGACACAGTTGAGTTTCTCTATTTACTACAGCTACAGTACATATTTACAGCCATTTTAAAAATGAAATATCCATTTTAGCTGCCAGGTCATGGCGTTGGGGATAACTAAAAGTTGTCAGTGCCTGCCTGGCTCTCAATGACCAGAAACCCGAGGACGTCTAACACAACAGGGACAAGTGATCCTGCCGAGCCACTTGAGACAACGGGATAAGGTACGTCGGAAAGTGGAGCGAGGCTTTCTTCTGGACTCACTAGGACCATGGCAAGAGTCTCCTCTGGAGGCTTCTCCGGAAACTCCAAGGTCGAGGCGGGAGACAGGGGCAGTGGGAGTTGTGCCAGGGGACGGGGTGGTGGAAATATTACCTGGGGACAGGAGTACTGGGATATCCAAGCGTTTGGGTGGTGGGAGTAGAGCCAGGAGACGGGGTGGTGGGAGTGTAGTCAATAGACGGGGTGGTGGGAGTAGAGCCAAGAGACGGCGTGCTGGGAGAAGGAGGGGAAAGGGTAGTGGGAGGAGAGACAGGTGACTGGTTCTGGTTGATGGGAGGAGAGCCAGGGGACGGGATGGTGGGATGATAACCAGGGGAGTGGGTGGTGGGAGAAGTTCCAGGGGAAGGGGTGGTGGAAGTTGGCGAGAACGGAGTAGTGGGAGTAGAGAGAGGGGACGGGGTACTGGGAGAATCTCCACGGAACGGGGTAGAGGGAGAAGTTTCTGGGAACGGGTTGGTGTAGGAAGTTCCCGGGGACGGGGTGGTGGGATTACTTCTTGTGGAGGGGGTGGTGGGAGTACTTCCTGTGGAGGGGGTGGTGGGAGTGCTTCCACTGTAGGGGATGGTGGATGGTCCACTCTCTGCTGGTGGCGTGGTCGTCGTCGTCGTCGTCGTCGTCTTCTTCGGGGAACTCTTTGGGTCTCAGGTTCCAACATTTCCCCAACCCCTGGACTTTCTATATGACCCTGGAACATGTGAGGGGATTGTGGGAATACTACCATGTCAGGGTGTGGTTGGAATGGTACCATGTTAGGGTGTGGTGGCAATGGTACCATCTGAGGCTGTGATTGGTATCCTCCCATATCAGGGTGTGGCGGGAATGGTCCCATGAGAGGTTGTGGTTGGAATGGTGTCATATCAGGGTGTGGTGGGAATTGTACCATCTCAGGGTATGGTACCATGTCAGGGTGTGGTGGGAATGGTACTATATCAGGGTGTGGTTGGAATGATATCATACCAGGGTGTGGTGGGAATGGTACCATGTTAGGGTGTGGTGGGAATGTTACCATCTGAGGTTGTGGTGTGTATTCTCCCATATGAGTGTGTGGTGGGAATGTTACCATCTGAGGTTGTGGTATGTATTCTACCATACCAGGATGTGGTGGGAATGGTACCATGTCAGGGTATGATGGGAATGGTCCCATGTCAGGCACCATTGGAGTTTCTTCTGGAACCTGCATGGTCGTGTATTGTTCTCCTATTTCATAACCCTCGGTATATGTGGAATAGTCCACTCTCTGCTGGTGGTGTGATCGTGGTCGTCGTGGTCGTCGTCGTCTTCTTCGGGGATCTCTTTGGGGCTTTGGTTCCAACATTTCCCAAAACCTTGGTCTTTCTATATAACCGACTGTGTCTTGCATTGCTATCGATAATCTCCAACTCTTAACTTGAACAAGATGGAAACCAGTCATTACGAAGTATATCCTGGATACTTTCGGAAATATGGTGAATTTCAACTCTCAGATAGTAGTGAAGTTATATGTTTCAAACAAAAACCACGAAAGATAGACTGAGACTTTCTTAGGTCAATGATGTTTTTTGGTGTTGGATCTTTGGGGACACTGAGAGAACGAGAGCAAATAAAGGAAATAACTTCTTTAGGTACTGTGTGTATGACAGCCCAGACTGGGAATATATGAATAGATATTTGTTATATGTACACTACTGGCAATGAAAACAAGTACTGCATTGGAGGTATATGAATAAAGTGACTATACCCTAGTTGGTAGTGAAGATATAATCAGGAAGTTATTTGAATCCAGTATCAAGGATATAGAAATGCTGTTACTTTACTCTCAGTAGTAGTGAAGATACAGTTGAACGGTCACTGTTGTCAAGCTGTTTGTGAAGATATATTAAGAAAGTCATTCTAATCCAGTCTTATGGATATAGTAATGCATTTACTGTAATTTTAGTTGTAGTGAAGATACAGTATGACGGTCACTGTTGTCCAGTTGTTTGTGAAGATACAGAAACTTACTCTAATCCAGTTTTAAGGATGTAGTTGTGAAGTTATTGTAACCCCAGTGGTAGTGAAGATACCGTGAGGCGGTCACTGTTTTCCAGTTGTTAGTGAAGATATAGTAAGGAACATATTCTGATCATAATTTTAATGATATAGTAATGCAGTTACTGAAATCTTAGTAGTAGTGAAGATACAGTTCAACGGTCACTGTTGTCCAGTTGTTAATAAAGATATATTAAGGGAGTTGTTCTAATTCAGTCTTATAGATATAGTAATGCATTCATTGTAATTTCAATGGTAGTGAAGATACAGTATGACAGTCACTGTTGCCCAGTTGTTTATGAAGATACAGTAACTTTAATGGAATTTTACGGATATAGTTGTGAAGTTACTGTAATCCCAGTGGTAGTGAAGATACAGTGAGGCGGTCACTGTTTTCCAATTGTTGGTGAAGATACAGTAAGGAAGATATTCTGATCATAATTCTAATGATATAGTAATGCAGTTAGTGTAACCTCAGTGGTAGTGAAGATAACGTGAGTCTATCACTGTTTTGCAATTGTTGATGAAGATACAGTAAGGAAGATATTCCGATCATAATTCTAATGATATAGTAATGTAGTTAGTGTAACCTCAGTGGTAGTGAAGATAAAGGGTATGGTCACTGTAGTCCAGATTTTCGTGAAGATTCATTAAGGAAGTTACTCTAATCCAGTTTTATGGATATAGTAATGCATTTACTGAATTTTCAGTGGTAGTGAAGATACAGTATGATGGTCACTGTTGTTTAGTTGTTTATAGAGGAGATACAGTAAGTTACTCTAATCCAGTTTTAAGGATATAGTAATGCAGTTACTGTAATCTCAGTGGTAGGGAAGATACAGTTGGACGGTCACTGTATCCAGTTGTTCTTGAAGATACAGTAATGAAGTGGAATGTTGGAAAGTTAACAGAGGAAAGGAAAGAGATAATCGTTTAGGGAAAATAAGACATTACTTTAGAAGGAGGTGACAAAAGGAAAGACGTGGATGTAAGAGTGGAAATAAAAATTTGAGATGTGAGGAAGGTAGTTGCTGAAACAAAAGAAGCAACTAAAATGAAGATGGAAAGACTATATTGAAGAACATATCAGTATGGGAGAAGGCATAGCAACATTTCTTTCATGCATGGGTATGGAGGATAGAAGGGAAAGGATAAAAAAGTGCAGTGGTCTATAGCAGGAAAAGTATATAGCGAAAGGTAAGAAGGTGTATGGAGCATTTATGGATCTGCATAAAGCGTTTGATAGAGTCTAATTGAATGTTTTATGGGATGGATGCTGGGAGTGCCTTCTATGGAGTGGGTGGTGGGAGTACTTCCTCTGGAGGCGGTTGTGGGAGTAATTCCTCTGGAGGTAGCTTTGGGAGTAATTCCTCTGGAGGCAGTTTTGGGAGTAATTCCTCTGGAGGAGGTGGTGGGTGTTCCTCCTCTGGAAGGGGTGGTGGGAGATGGTCCACGAGAGGTGGTGGTGGGAGATGGTCCACGGGAGGTGCTGGTGGGAATGGTACCTGATGAGGGTATGATAGGAATGGTACCATGTCAGATTGTGGTGGGAATGATACCATGAGAGGTTGTGGTGGGAATATTAGCTGATATCATGTTTCTGTTCCCAAGCAACATTTAATCCTGTGGGCTTTGGTGATTTTCTGTACCAACATAGCCCAGTCAATTTCACCCCATTTTTTAATAGTTGCAAGTTTTTCAAATTGAATAAAGAAGTCCGCAGCTTTTTCTTCTATAAACTCAGGTGACTGACTTACTCTATTATCTTATCTCCAATTCTTCTCTCTGTCCCTTTCCTTTCCTCTATTTCTAATTGTCTAAGCCTTACTTCTTTATCAACCTGATTTCTCTCTTTTTCTATTTCAGCCTGTATTCTCTCCCTCTCTGCTTCTGCCTGTATTCTCTCCTTTTCTGCCTCTGTTTGCATTTTCTTTTAAGTTCAAATTCTAACCTTAATCTCTCTATTTCCATTTTTTCTCTTATTTGTCCCGCATGATCTTGAGGTTCCTTCAATATTGATAAGGACACCAACTGATCTATCAATTCTCTTTGCATGTCACTCTTGACATGTGTCAGCAGAGAAATTCAAAAATGAAGTGCCCCCTGGTTCAGCTCATCTTGATTACACTTGTTTGGAGAAATCTTCTTACACTTCAAGAGGGCACAGTAGAGTACTAACCTACAACACTTCGGACAGCTTGAATTACATACAATTAGTTTCACAATTTAAACTTCCTTGACTATTTCATATATTCTTCTCCCGGAAAGCAGGCTTTCACGTATTCAGATCGCGGACTGGCCCCCATGTTACGTACTGCCTCCACCCCTTACATCAAAGGGTGTATAATCACCCTAGGCCCATCAAAACAGAAAACTCTGATATAAGGACTTCTGTTAATAGAGAATTGCGAGCTAGACACAGATTCCCTTTCCATCTGGCTAACATCTCCTGACAGCTGACAGCCGTAATACTATACCTACTTTTGATTTTTGTTACGATGGTCAAATACCAAACACAGATAAAAATCTATAAAAATATATTCATACTAGCAAAAATAAGATGGCTCTCCCGCAACATGAATAATACAGCTCATACTTGATACTTTACTTAACAACTCTTTGGCAAATATACTGGCCTCATTTATATGACATAAGTTTTTGAAATGACTGAGATGTGTACAGATTACAATATAAGTCCACCCAACAGTTTTGTATCACATCTTTTCTCTGTGGCCATTCTGTAAGACAGGATTGACCTTGGCCTTCTTCCAGTTTCTTCATATCACTTCCTTTTGTCTCTTACATATGTTTTGTCCTTCCATGATTTGTAATGGTATTGAAAATATTTACTCTAAATTTGTTAACGCTCTAATAAACAAAATCTCCTATATTAACATACAATAGTAAGACCCTCTAAACAGCATAATGTATCCTGGATAATGAAACTTAGAAAACTGAATATATCATTCCTCAAAGAAAACTGAATAAGATATAATGGAAAACTGGAACTATTATTGGGAAATAGGTGGTAACTGTAACAATCGCTCCCAGAACCTTGTCCCCCTTCCCCACCCTGTGACTCACTTCCGCTTCCTTGGTTCCATCCGCTGCTAAGTCCACTCCCAGATATCTAAAACACTTCGCTTCCTCCAATATTTCTCCATTCAAACGTACATTCCAATGGACTAACCTCTCAACCCTACTAAAGCTAATAACCTTGCTTTAATTCACATTTACTCTCAACTTTCTCCTTTCACACGCTTTTTCAAACTCAGTCACCAGCTTCTGCAGTTTCTCACCCGAATCAGCCACTAGAGCTGTATTATCTGCTAAGAAAAACTGACGCACTTCCCAGGCCATCTCATCCATAACAGACTGCGTATCCGCCCCTCTCTCCAAAACTCTTGCATTCACCTCCCTAACAACCCCATCCATAAATAGGTTAAACAACCAAGGGGACATCACACACCCCTGTCGCAAACCGATATTCACTAGGAACCAGTCACTCTCCTTTCTTCCTACTCGTGCACATGCCTTAAATCCTTAGTAGAAACTTTTCACTGCTTCTAACAACTTACCTCCCACACCATATACTATTAAAACCTTCCACAAAGCATCTCTCTCAACCCTACATACAAATCCCTCTGTTTTTCTAAGTACTTCTCACATACATTCTTCAAAGCAAACACCTGATCCACACATCCTTTACCACTTCTGAAACCCCACTGCTCTTCCCCAATCTGACATTCTGTACAAGCCTTCACCCTTTCAGTCAGTACCCTCCCATATAATTTCCCAGAAATACTCAACAAACTTATGCCTCTGTAGTTTGAACTCTCACCTTTATCCCCTTTGCTTTTGTACAATGGCGTTATGCATGCATCCCGCCAGTCCTCAGGCACTTCGCCATGATCCATGCCTACATAGCCTCACAAACAAATCAACAATACTGTTGCCCCCTTTTTTGATAAATTCTACAGCAATACCATCCAAGCCCGTCACCTTTCCGGATTTCATTATCATTAATTATCATTATTATCATTATTATTATTATTATTATTGTTAGTAGTAGTAGTAGTAGTAGTAGTAGTAGTAGTAGTAGTAGTATTACTATCATTATTCCAGGGCTCCTTGTATAGGGTTGTTCCAACTACAAGGCTTACAGCGAAATGTTCGACTCCTTTGAAGCGAAAAGGTTCTTGGCAAGACTGTATCACTATCATCATGTGATGATGATACAGCCTTGCTAAAGTGTGATCGCTAGCAGGCACAGTCCGTTTACACACACACACACACACACACACACACACAACCACAAATACGCGGGGGACCACAAGTGTAAAACTCCTTTCCTGCACAGTACAAGTAGGTAGTTATACACGCACTCTTACCTTATCCTCCTTCCCCAGAAGTCCATTAAATCTTTATGAGGCTCCTGCAGCACTCAGGTCGGCATCACACGCACACTCACTGAGATGTCTAGGAAAAAAAAACTTACATGGTATTTCAAGGTCTTAACCCATAAAAGGCTCATGGTCGTGATGAAATTTTACTATATGTATGCAGATACACCAGACAACCTCTTGAAATAATGCTCAAGGTGTCAGGGGAGAAAGACAGTGTCAAGAAGCTGAGAAAGGGAGAATGTCATCCTTATCTACAAGACAAGAGACCGAGAAGAGGCACCGATCTATATACCAGCCTCCCTGACTAGTGTGGTCTGTAAGGTTCTGAAACAGATAATCAGAAAGCACATGAGTGACATCTCTATAAAGAAGAAGTTACCTGAAACACAACACAGGTAAACGTCTAGGCTCTGTCATAGACAAAGGGAAGGGTAGATGAATTGGTTGAATTGTCAGAAAGCATTTGACAGAGTATCACAAGGGAGGCTGATTAAGAAGCTGGATCATCAAGCATGATAAAGGGAAGACTCCTTTAGTGACTACATGATTGTCTTAATGGAAGGGAACACAAGATACATGTCAGAAAATCTTTCTCGAAATGGGTTGAGTTCATCAGCGAATGCACATGTTTCCAAGTCTGGACCATTATTCTTCTTTATCTATATAAATGACCGACCAGAAGGAATCGACTTCTATCCGAATATGTTTACATACGATGCAAATGTCACGAGATAGGTTGTGAAATGAAGTAAAGTTGCTGGTGAAAGAGAAAAGAGAGGCGTTTGGGCGGTATTTACATGGGAAAGTTGCAAATGATTGGAAGATGTATATCAGACAGCGGCAGGTCAAGAGGAAGGTGTAAGGGATGAAAAAGAGGGTAAATGAGCGTTGGGGTGAGCGAGTATCATTGAACTTTAGGGAGAATGAAAAAGATGTTTTGGAAGGAAGTAAATAATTTGCGAAAGACAAGAGAGTAGATGGGATCACCGGTAAAGGGGACAAAGGCGGGAAATGATAACAGGCAATGATATATATATATATATATATATATATATATATATATATATATATATATATATATATATATATATATATATATATATATACATATCTTTCAAACTATTCGCATTCCCGCGTTACCGAGGTAGCGTTAAGAACAGAGGACTGGGCCTTTGATGGAATATCCGTACCTGGCCCCCTTCTCTGTTCCTTCTTTTGGAAAATTAAAAAAAAAAAAAAAACGAGAGGGAGGATTTCCAGCCCCCCGCTCCCTCCCCTTTTAGTCGCCTTCTACGACACGAGGGAATACGTGGGAAGTGTTCTTTCTCCCCTATCCCCAGGGATGATATATATATATATGTATATATATATATATATATATATATATATATATATATATATATATATATATATATATATATATATATATATATAATTTATTTTTTATTATACTTTGTCGCTGTCTCCCGCGTTTGCGAGGTAGCGAAAGGAAACAGACGAAAGAAATGGCCCCCCCCCCCCCATACACATGTATATACATACGTCCACACACGCAAATATACATACCTACACAGCTTTCCATGGTTTACCCCAGACGCTTCACATGCCTTGATTCAATCCACTGACAGCACGTCAACCCCGGTATACCACATCGCTCCAATTCACTCTATTCCTTGCCCTCCTTTCACCCTCCTGCATGTTCAGGCCCCGATCACACAAAATCTTTTTCACTCCATCTTTCCACCTCCAATTTGGTCTCCCTCTTCTCCTCGTTCCCTCCACCTCCGACACATATATCCTCTTGGTCAATCTTTCCTCACTCATTTTCTCCATGTGCCCAAACCACTTCAAAACACCCTCTTCTGCTCTCTCAACCACGCTCTTTTTATTTCCACACATCTCTCTTACCCTTACGTTACTCACTCGATCAAACCACCTCACACCACACATTGTCCTCAAACATCTCATTTCCAGCACATCCATCCTCCTGCGCACAACTCTATCCATAGCCCACGCCTCGCAACCATACAACATTGTTGGAACCACTATTCCTTCAAACATACCCATTTTTGCTTTCCGAGATAATGTTCTCGACTTCCACACACTCTTCAAGGCCCCCAGAATTTTCGCCCCCTCCCCCACCCTATGATCCACTTCCGCTTCCATGGTTCCATCCGCTGCCAGATCCACTCCCAGATATCTAAAACACTTCACTTCCTCCAGTTTTTCTCCATTCAAACTCACCTCCCAATTGACTTGACCCTCAACCCTACTGTACCTAATAACCTTGCTCTTATTCACATTTACTCTTAACTTTCTTCTTCCACACACTTTACCAAACTCAGTCACCAGCTTCTGCAGTTTCTCACATGAATCAGCCACCAGCGCTGTATCATCAGCGAACAACAACTGACTCACTTCCCAAGCTCTCTCATCCCCAACAGACTTCATACTTGCCCCTCTTTCCAAAACTCTTGCATTTACCTCCCTAACAACCCCATCCATAAACAAATTAAACAACCATGGAGACATCACACACCCCTGCCGCAAACCTACATTCACTGAGAACCAATCACTTTCCTCTCTTCCTACACGTACACATGCCTTACATCCTCGATAAAAACTTTTCACTGCTTCTAACAACTTTCCTCCCACACCATATATTCTTAATACCTTCCACAGAGCATCTCTATCAACTCTATCATATGCCTTCTCCAGATCCATAAATGCTACATACAAATCCATTTGCTTTTCTAAGTATTTCTCACATATATATATATATATATATATATATATATATATATATATATATATATATATATATATATATATATATATATATATATATATATATATTGTTACGAACACGTGTGTGTGTGTGTGTGCCCACATGTTCGTGTATATAACGTGTGTGTGTGTCTCTGTGTATGGTGTGCCTTTGTATAGGGTGTTGTTGCTATTCCTTATCAGGGCGAGGAGTGATGTCTGCCCACCAAGCATTTGGCTTAATGATTCTGTATTGAAGCAGATGTTGACCGGTCCTCCAGCACCCGAACCCTCATCAGAGGCGCCAGGTCAAGGCGTGGGGTCAGCTGCTGGGTATGTCATCCCATATGTCATCGCTGCTGACGTAAACATGAAGGACCAAGGAGTGTGACTAACCCGAGACTCTGGGACCCTCCAACCAATCAGAATTGCTCTTAGTCCCATAGCCAATCAAGGGTTGCGTCGTATAGCAGCAAGGGTGAACGCTTGTCTTTACTTGTAATAAATACCCACGACACCCGCTGAGATTTGATTCTTCTCTCTCTAACCCAACGAGGTAAGTGGTTCCCCCTGCTGTAAGCCTGTAAGCCCTGCTGTGCTGTAAGCCGTTAGAGTTGATAGAGATGCTCTGTGGAAGGTATTAAGAATATATGGTGTGGGAGGCAAGTTGTTAGAAGCAGTGAAAAGTTTTTATCAAGGATGTAAGGCATGTGTACGTGTAGGAAGAGAGGAAAGTGATTGGTTCTCAGTGAATGTAGGTTTGCGGCAGGGGTGTGTAATGTCTCCATGGTTGTTTAATTCGTTTATGGATGGGGTTGTTAGGGAGGTGAATGCAAGAGTTTTGGAAAGAGGGGCAAGTATGAAGTCTGTTGTGGATGAGAGAGCTTGGGAAGTGAGTCAGTTGTTGTTCGCTGATGATACAGCGCTGGTGGCTGATTCATGTGAGAAACTGCATAAGCTGGTGACTGAGTTTGGTAAAGTGTGTGGAAGAAGAAAGTTAAGAGTAAATGTGAATAAGAGAAAGGTTATTAGGTACAGTAGGGTTGAGGGTCAAGTCAATTGGGAGGTAAGTTTGAATGGAGAAAAACTAGAGGAAGTAAAGTGTTTTAGATATCTGGGAGTGGATCTGGCAGCGGATGGAACCATGGAAGCGGAAGTGAATCGTAGGGTGGGGGAGGCGGCGAAAATCCTGGGAGCCTTGAAGAATGTTTGGAAGTCGAGAACATTATCTCGGAAAGCAAAAATGGGTATGTTTGAAGGAATAGTGGTTCCAACAATGTTGTATGGTTGCGAGGCGTGGGCTATGGATAGAGTTGTGCGCAGGAGGGTGGATGTGCTGGAAATGAGATGTTTGAGGACAATGTGTGGTGTGAGGTGGTTTGATCGAGTAAGTAATGTAAGGGTAAGAGAGATGTGTGGAAATGAAAAGAGCGTGGTTGAGAGAGCAGAAGAGGGTGTTTTGAAATGGTTTGGGCGCATGGAGAGAATGAGTGAGGAAAGATTGACCAAGAGGATATATGTGTCGGAGGTGGAGGGAACGAGGAGAAGTGGGAGACCAAATTGGAGGTGGAAAGATGGAATGAAAAAGATTTTGAGTGATCGGGGCCTGAACATGCAGGAGGGTGAAAGGCGGGCATGTAATAGAGTGAATTGGATCAATGTGGTATACCGGGGTTGTCGTGCTGTCAGTGGATTGAATAAGGGCATGTGAAGCGTCTGGGGTAAACCATGGAAAGTTGTGTGGGGCCTGGATGTGGAAAGTGAGCTGTGGTTTCGGGCATTATTGCATGACAGCTATAGACTGAGTGTGAACGAATGGGGCCCTTGTTGTCTTTTCCTAGCGCTACCTCGCACACATGAGGGAGGAGGGGGACGGTATTCCATGTGTGGCGAGGGGGCGATGGGAATGAATAAAGGCAGACAGTGTGAATTGTGTGTATGGGTATATATGTATGTGTCTGTGTGTGTATATATATGTGTACATTGAGATGTATGGGTATGTATATTTGCGTGTGTGGACGTGTATGTATATACATGTGTATGGGGATGGGTTGGGCCACTTCTTTCGTCACGCAGGGAATACGTGGGAAGTATTCTTTCTCCCCTATCCCCAGGGATAATATATATATATATATATATATATATATATATATATATATATATATATATATATATATATATATATATCTTTTTTTTTTTTTTTGCTTTGTCGCTGTCTCCCGCGTTTGCGAGGTAGCGCAAGGAAACAGACGAAAGAAATGGCCCAACCCACCCCCATACACATGTATATACATACGTCCACACACGCAAATATACATACCTACACAGCTTTCCATGGTTTACCCCAGACGCTTCACATGCCTTGATTCAATCCACTGACAGCACGTCAACCCCGGTATACCACATCGATCCAATTCACTCTATTCCTTGCCCTCCTTTTACCCTCCTGCATGTTCAGGCCCCGATCACACAAAATCTTTTTCACTCCATCTTTCCACCTCCAATTTGGTCTCCCTCTTCTCCTCGTTCCCTCCACCTCCGACACATATATCCTCTTGGTCAATCTTTCCTCACTCATTCTCTCCATGTGCCCAAACCATTTCAAAACACCCTCTTCTGCTCTCTCAACCACGCTCTTTTTATTTCCACACATCTCTCTTACCCTTACGTTACTTACTCGATCAAACCACCTCACACCACACATTGTCCTCAAACATCTCATTTCCAGCACATCCATCCTCCTGCGCACAACTCTATCCATAGCCCACGCCTCGCAACCATACAACATTGTTGGAACCACTATTCCTTCAAACATACCCATTTTTGCTTTCCGAGATAATGTTTTCGACTTCCACACATTCTTCAAGTCTCCCAGAATTTTCGCCCCCTCCCCCACCCGATGATCCACTTCCGCTTCCATGGTTCCATCCGCTGCCAGATCCACTCCCAGATATCTAAAACACTTCACTTCCTCCAGTTTTTCTCCATTCAAACTCACCTCCCTATTGACTTGACCCTCAACTCTACTGTACCTAATAACCTTGCTCTTGTTCACATTTACTCTTAACTTTCTTCTTTCACACATATATTCTTATTATTGTTTTGCTTTGTCGCTGTCTCCCGCGTTTGCGAGGTAGCGCAAGGAAACAGACGAAAGAAGTGGCCCAACCCACCCCCATACACATGTATGTGGCTGTGTGTGTATATATATATATATATATATATATATATATATATATATATATATATATATATATATATGTGTGTGTGTGTGTGTGTGTGTGTGTGTGTGTGTGTGTGTGTGTTATCCATGGAGATAGGGGAGAGAAAATACTTCCCATGTATTCCCCGTGTGTTGTAGAAGGCGACTAAACGGGACGGTAGCAGGGGGCTGGATGCGTTCTCCTCCTTGTATTTCAGTTTCTAAAAGGGGAAACAGAAGAAGGAGTCACGCGGGGAATGCTCATTCTCCTCGAAGGCTCAGACTGGGATGTCTGAATGTGTGTGGATGTAACCAAGATGAAAAGAACGGAGAGATACGTAGTATGTTTGAGGAAAGAAACCTGGATGTTCTGGCTCTGAGTGAAACGAAGCTCAAGGGTAAAGAAGAAGAATGGTTCGGAAATATCTTGGGAGTAAAGTCAGGGGTTAGTGAGAGGACATGAGCCAAGGAAGGAGTAGCACTACTCCTGAGACAGAATTTGTGGGAGTGCGTGATAGCGTATAAGAAGGTAACGTCTAGATTGATGTGGGTAAAACTGAAAGTGGATGGAGAAAGATTGATTATTGGTGCTTATGTACCTGGGCATGAGAAGAAAGATCATGAGAGGCAAGTGTATTGGGAACAGCTGAGTGAGTGTGTCAGCAGCTTTGGTGCATTGGACCAGGTATTAGTGATAGGTGAAAAAAAGCGGTGTGTAATGTGGCAATTGAGGGTGAAATTGGTGTACATGGGGTAGTCAGTGTTGTGGATGGAAATGATGAAGAGCTTGTGGATTTGTGTGCTGAAAAAGACTGATGATTGGGAATACCTGATTTAAAAATAAAGATATACATAAGCATACGTATGTGAGTAGAAGAGATGGTCAAAGGGCAAAATCAGATTACGTATTAATTGATAGGCGTGTAAGAAAGAGAATTTTGGATGTTAATGTGCTGAGAGGGGCAGCTGGTGGGATGTCTGATCACTATCTTGTGAAGGCGAAACTGAAGATTTGTAGAGGTTTTCAAAAAGAAGAATGTTGGGGAGAAGAGAGCGGTGAGAGTAAGTGAGCTCGGAAAGGAGACTTGTGTAAGGAAGTACCAAGAGAGATTGAGTGTAAGATGGCAGAGGTGAGAGCAAATGACTTGAGGGGAGTGAGTGATGAATGGGACGTATTTAGGGTAGCAGTGACGGTGTGTGCAAAAGATGCCTGTGGCATGAGAAAGATGGGAGATGGGCAGATTAGAAAGGGTATTGAGTAGTGGAATGAAGAAGTAAAGTTGTTAGTGAAAGAGAAAAGAGAGGCGTTTCGACGATACTTACAAGGAAGGAGTGCAAATGTCTGGGAGATGTATAAGAGAAAGCGGCAGGAGGTCAGGGGGAAGGTGCAGGGGTTAAAAAAGAGGACAAATGAAAATTGGGGTGAGAAAGTATTATCAAAATTTAGGGAGAGTAAAATGATGTCTTGGAAGGATGAAAATAACGTGCGAAAGACGAGAACAAATGGGAACATCGGTGAAGAGGGGGGAAGTGTTAACAGATAGTGATAAAGTGAGAAGTAAATGAAGTGAGTATTTTGAAGGTATGTTGCATGTGTTCATTAATAGAGTGGCAGATGTAGATTGTTTTGGTCGGGATGGTGTGCGAAGTGAGAAGGTCAGAGGTTGAGGGAACAAGGAGAAGCGGGAGAGCTAGTTGGAGGTGGGAGGAAGGAGTGAAAATCATTTTGAGAGATCGGGACCTGAACATACAGTGGGGTGAGAGGCTTGCAAGGAATAGAGTGAATTGGAACAATGTGTTATACCGGGGTCGAAGTGCTGTCAACGGATTGAACCAGGGCATGTGAAACGTTCTGTGAATATTAGCGATCTCGCGCTTGGACTCGGCAGGAAAATCCCGCAGACCGACTGGATGCCTGCTGTACACACCCACTTGTGTGGCACTCTGGTCAGCGCATTAGCCTTCTTCTCAGCGGAAGTGACGACTTTGACCTCGAGCTGCAAACCGTACTCACTTGCAATTGTTTTTGTCGTCTCTAGCCGCTGACAGCTTTCGTTTTCAGACGCGACCTCCCTGACAGCGCGTCCATCAACCAGTGGTACACGGTCTTCGAATCACTCATCAACAACAGCCTTTTCATCATCCTCCAGGCGACCACAAGGTTTACTTCCCGAAGCATGGCATCCAGTTCGGCAAGATTCATGTGCGAGCATTCGTTCTGCTGTAGCCAGCAGACGTCCTCAACGATGTTGCCGTTCACCTCCAGTACAGCCCCTATCGCACGAGAACTGGCGTCCACCCATACGACCATCTCGTCGCCAACCATCCCAACGACCTTAAGTTGGATCCGAACATTTCGCGCGCTGTAGGGTCTCAATGCGCATCGAGTGCAGCTCCGGATTGGTGAGCTCGCTGTCTTAGGAGGTGGTGACTGCGTTGACTCTTTTCAAGTAGAAGGCCGCCGTACGCAGCCAGCCACGAACAGTTAAGTGGCTCGTGAGACGCCCACACGAGGAAAACACCATACGTCTTGTCAACTTCTCTAGCTCATCACCAACATCATTGTCTCACTTCCAAAAAAGGAAGCGTAGCTCTCCCAGACTCGTATGCTCAACACCCGGGCTCCTTTGGACACTCGCTCAGTGGGTTTGCACACCAGGCCGTGTTAACTGGGGTGGTTCTCAACATCCGTCGCAAGCGCCACCCTCTCGTCCACCAGGATGTCATCCAATTACGAAGTTGCCCTATTGATTCTCTAGTCCCAACTCAATACAGTACTTAGGACCTTCTTTACCAAGGGCGCGATGCTTAGTCCATAGCTTTACCAAGGGCGCGATGCTTAGTCCATAGCTCAGCCGCGTCAAATAGTCCCGCCGTCCCTGGAATACTACTGTCTGATACGGCCACAGCGAATCGCCTACGTGGATCTAGGTGTAGGCTTTACGCAGATCGACAAGAGCAGTCTTCTGCCCACGGTGGCGCCACTCTCTACTCTCGCCGCAGACGTCTGCGGACTTCAGCTCACTGAAGTTAGGCACCGGGCGCACCTTCCCTTTATTCTCTTGAATAATGGCCCTCAGCGGAATCGTTTTCTTCATAGCTCCTTGACGCATCTCGTCGTGTGGAACTAGCCAGTCATCCGCAATCCATCGCGGCAACTCGCGTTCGTACTCTTGGCGAGCCTTCGGTCGTACCTCGCGCTCCGGAGTAGTGTTCAACAGACGTGGCGGCTCCGTACCGTCACACCACTTCCACGAAACCGTCCATTTTTTTGCTGCTGCATCATAGACCACGGTAAAATCCCTTCCATCAATAACGGGACCTGTTGCTAAAGTTGCTACTGCTGAAGATGAAGACGTGGCGCAACTCCCGATGGCAGCTGGACGCGCACCACACCGGTTCCCTCGCACAAGTACCGCTCACCGCTCACATTCATCATCCAGATATCCTGCTCTGTCCAACTGGAGCACATGGAGACGTACGAGCGCGATATTCTTCGTACAGCCGTTGTCCACCAGGGCGTCGCAGCTTACCCCGTCCACGATCAACCGAACCATCGGCAGAGCGCCTGTTACTGACGAGCCGGAGATGAGGCTGGCGCTGGCCCCACCTCTCCTAATCCGTTTCCCGATTCCTGGGCACGACGAAGCGATATGCCCTCAGCGGCCACAGCATAAGCAGCGTATGTTGCTGGGCCCGTCCAGCTGAACGTCAATGGGAGTAGTGATTGGGCTGACCACAGTTACGGCAGATTACAACAGCTGCCTCGACCAGTTCACCAGAATGAGCAGGCGCCGCCATTCTCCTCAACCAGCACGGCATGAGCGCGGCTCAGGATCTGGCCAATGTCCATGGATGCCATACGTGAACCAGCCCGTAGGATGCGGTAGGCAGCGTCAGAGAGGCCGGCCACAAAAGCACAGGCTAGGCCAGTGTCAGGCATACCTACCCCCCAAACTGCGCTGCCAGACGACGTGAGTCGTCCAGCGATTCACCATGACCAATCTTACGAGCAGCGAATTGCTCGTAAGCATAGAAGCGATCTGACGCAAATGCGGAGACGAGAGCTTCCTTAATTCTTTCGTATACCAGCTTGTTGGCACAACTCAGGTGCTGGTGGACAGCAAATAACACTGAGGCGGACCTGGCAGACAAGTCAGTACTCTACAAACTGAATTGTTCTCTGTACTTATCACTCTTGAGCTGGTAGAAATCACTGCCACAAACAGTTTAATTATCGCTTCTTGTCCTTAACACCTTGAGACCAGAATGTAACATGCTGGTCTCTGAAGCCAGACACCAATATTCAGACATTATTGCTCAAGGGATTCAAATCAAATTGCTATAGATTCCCTCTCATATAGGCCTCTGTGAGCAAGACAAAGCTGATGCTTTAGCCAAACTTGCACTTCGTGAAGATGATGGTGAAAACAATATTGGGTTGTCCATCAGAAGCCTCAAAACTGTAATTAGAAAGGAACTATCTGACCTCTTTGAAGCACGAAGACGAGTTCAAATAAACACAGACATATGTATTTTCCATCAGAGTGAAATGTGTAAATCAAACATGTCTATGGAGAAAATAATAAGATTTGCAGATTACATGAAGCTGTATTTTCTAGACTAAGGTTAGGCTATAGCTACTATTGGCGCTTTGGCCCACCTGGAAATGTTAACTATGTGAATGGTAGAACATTATGCCTTAAGATGTGGAAAAAGAACCTTTTAGGAATAGATATAAACAAAACCTGCACGAAATGTCACCTTATTGTTAATAACATGATACCTGAAATTTTAAGTTTGTATCCACTGTTTTCATCTGGTCGGTAAAACTTACCATATGAAACTATGTAATGTAGAATGTAATGAAATACTGTTATGAATTGTAGCATCCTATGTAATATCAACCCCACTGGGGTCTGACTAAGACCCACTGTAACCCCTGTAATCCTTTTGCGCTACCGCTTACAGGGTGAACATTGGGTGCAATAAATTTTGCTGGGGTTGTCGGCACAACTCAAAACAGACTGATCAAAAGATGTCAAAGTATCGCCAGCGCTCGACAACGCCCCACCAAACAACAAGCAGAACTCTGTCAGCAGTGTGATGGCTGTGGTGCCGCGGTACATCCTGGAGGACGAGAGAAGCAGTGTCCTGGTTGGGCAGAGAAATGCTCCCATGGTAACAACACAGGACACTTCAAGAAAGTGTCTCAAGAAACTACAGGATTCTTAGAAACCCCGTGACAAGAACAAGTCGATGATAGGTAAAGCTGCCCGTTGCCTGAAGCTGAGTGACGTCCACAGGTCACCAGCCAACCGTCGACCGCCCAGAGTCAACGTCGGAGTGTTTCACCTGACGGAACGCGTGGGGGGCGATCTGCTGTGCACGCCCGACGCAGAAACGACAGCTGTCAGACCACGACAGCTGCTGCAACAGCTTGCTCTCTTCGTGAGTCTGACCTCTACTCTGCAGGACGAGGAGGTTCTCGTGACAAACAGCAGTAAATTGTCACCTGTGGGATCATTCAAGGCAATTCCCACCCTGAAAGATAACGTCAACCGACACCACCGTCGAGGTAGTCCGTGACAGAGACGACGCCCTGCTCTCCTAGCATGACGCCAGAGCCCTCATCATCATCCCTGCTAACTACTCGAAGCAGATTTAGTCGCTCCACAATGATGCCCGGCCGATGTTAGGCTAACCCTGATGTCCCCAGCGCCGAGCAGTTAGCGGAGAATCGCCAGAAGCTTCTGGAAGATGCCAATGATGTCTTGGTGGACCCAGAGGAATTCCATAGGGAAACACAGCTGTGGACTATGTCTGGCCCGCCCATGATCTACCTGCAGGAGGAGGAGCAGCCCTCTGCACTCCACACTCCTCGGGACATCCACTTGGCCTGGCAAGCAGATGTCAGACATCATGGTGCAGCAAGGGATCAACCAGCCACTAGGTGTCGTGGTATCGGAGTGGTGTCATCCCATGGTGGTCGCACCGAAGCAGAAGGGAGGCGTCAGCATCACCGTGGACTTCACCAAGCTGAACAAACCAGTTTTGCGACCCGCCAATCGTGCCCCAACACCGCACAACTCTGTCCTGGAGGTCGGCCCTGGTTCCAAATATTTCACCACGATGGACGTGATAATGAGATTCTAGCAGCTTCCGCTAGCGGAGGAGGCGCTGCCGTTTACCACCTTCATAACTCCGTGGGGACGTTCCAAGTTTCAACGTCGCCCCATGGGATTCGTGTCTACAGAGGACGAATCTTGGGGACGTGGCGCCATCGCACTCGTAGGCGTCAGCAACAGTGTCAAGGTCGTGGATGATGTGTTCGTCTGTGACTCGGTATTACCGTCTACCTTCAACGTGCCTGAGAGATCCTTCGACGATGTCACAAGCACGGCATAAAAATTACCCAGAGCAAGTTTGTGTATGCCAGCCAATCTGCCGTGTTCTATGGGTATGGCATCACAGCCGAGAATGTGACGGCAGACCCAGGTAAGGTGAGTGCGATCGTGTATTTCCCCACCCGCACCAACATAACGGACCTCAGGTCATTCATGGGTCTCATGAAGCAGCTAGCAGACTTCACTCACCCTGAGCATAGTAACAGCGGTAGACACCCTCCGCTCCCTTCTCAGCCCCAGGAATGATTTCATGTTGTCCCCCGACCACCGCGCATCATTCTAGAAAGTGAAACAAGCCCTGGATTCTACTCCAATTTTCGCCCGGTTCGATCCCGCCCTTCCTACAGTTTTGCAAACAGACGCCTCGCGTCTGAAAGATACGCCTTTCTTCAGCGGTGATAGGTGGCGGCTAGTTCGGTGTGGCGCTCGTTTTCTTTGCGACGCGGAGACAAGATATGTCATTGTGGAATTGGAACTCATGGCCGCTGTGTGGGGCCATGAGAGGTGCCGCCTGTATCTGCTGGGTCTACCGCACTTCGATGTCCTCATCGATCACAAGCCGCTGGTGCCCATTTTGAATGACTTCACATTGGACACTGTGGAGAACCCATGTCTCCAGCGTCTGGAGGAGAAGACGCAGTTTTCCTTGGCGACAGTGTCCAGGCGTACGTTCGGAGAAAGAACATGCAATCCATGACGGGCTGCCCCAAACACTGCCGACCTCGGCAGACGTCGAGGCAGAGGTGGACGTCAACTACTTCTTAGATAACAGGATGATGGCCGGGGCAATGCAAGTATCGTCACAGCCACCCGATCACCTGCGTGACCTCGTCATCCAGGAGGGACTACATACAGCTGCTGCCTAGGATGACGCTTACCGTCACCTCCACCGCGTCGTATCGTAGGTTTTCCCACGGACAGGAGAAAAGTACCAGCAGCACTACGAGACTTCTGGAGGATGCGAGACAGCCTGGCTACTGACGAAGGTCTCGCTCTCCACTGCCCTTGGGTTCATCATCCCCACCGCACTTCGCCGCCAAGTTCTGTCCCGCCCTCACGATTCTCACCGAGGCGTAGAGGCCACAAAGCGCCACGCCCGGACGACAGTGTGGTGGCCTGACATCACGAGTGACACTGTGAACACCGTGCAGGTATGTGAAGCGTGCTAGACCCTCCAGCCCTCCCAGATAAAGGAGCCGTTGATGTGTGACCCGCCCTCATCCCGACCTTTCAAGGACGTCTCTCCTGACCTGTTCTCCCACGCAGGAAAGGAATTTGAGCTGTACGACGATCGTCTTCTGTCTGGATGGCCGCATGATAGTCAGTATGGAAGGAACGCCACATCACACACCACCATCAAGCTTCTCCGTAGCTTCTTCCTTGGTGTAGGCGTACCTGTCCGTCTCCGCAGGGAAGGTGGACCTCAGTTCTCCAGCTCCGAATTTCGCGCCTTTCTCACGCTTTGGAGCATGACTCACCACGTCACATCATCTACATTATCCACAGGCCAGCGGTCATGCTGAGGCCTGTGTGAATCAGATGAAGCACCTCATCATCAAGACCATCAGCAATGGCTGCCAAATGATGTAGGAATGTGTAGAAGATGAATGTAAGGCTCGTTTTTCCCTGACCCACATGTCATCGAGACGTAGTTACCACAGACGTAATCCTGTGGAACGTCTGAATATCTGTCCTATCCAGTTCGAACTTCCCCGGGAAAGAGATGGAGGAAGTTTACGTTACGTATCCTTATGTATTATACTATGTCTCATGTATCCTTACATGTAATATTAATATGTAATATATGACGCTCCTCTCTCTTTTGTTTTGAGCGAGCGTCAAGCACTGTGTCGGCAGAGGTGATAAGTTCTCGGGCTGTTCAACACGCTCCCTCGTGTCTTACTAATCTTCCTTGTGTATCTTGTTTGTTAGTTAACAAAACTCAGTGTCACGTCTTCACCAGCGTCGTTGTTTCACAATTCCTACAGCTGACAGTCTTAATGACCATGGAAGGTAGTCCTCAAGCCTAAATGACCAACAAGCAACTGCTTCACGTATTTTTTTTTTTTTTTTGGCCTACAAGTAGAGTCACTGAGGAGTATATTAAAAGCGGCAGCATCCATATGATTCAAGTGTAGTCCACCATTCATTCTGTATCCTTACTTGACAGAGTTAAGTCGAAAGCTGTCCGACTTATAAACTGTCTCAGGCTAACTTCCAAATGACCTGCTTGCCTTACGCCGCATTGCTGGTTCAGTTTCCCTTTTCTATAGGTATTACTTTGGTCTCTGCTCCTGAGAGCTGGCTGCTTGTGTGCCCCCCACCACTAGCTAGACGACGCAATACTCGGCAAGCTGCTGCGTCACGTGATTATTGTGTGGCCGTCGGTAACTCAAGGATGGGCCGTTTTGATAACTGTTTCTCTCCTAACTCCTCGAAGCTTTGGAATTCTACCCTCTCGTGTCTTTTCCAGTAACTATGACCTGGCACATTCTAAAAAACAGGTTTTTCACTTCCTCCAAAATTTATAAGTACTTTTCCTTGTCTATTCTCTTTCACTTTCATAATTCTTTCTATATTTCAATTAAGGCCTGATCTTGATGAGGATTCTTACCGTGACTGGAGCCTTCATCATTAAAAAAAAAGAGAAATATCTCAAGCCACGTATGGAAATGATGCCATAAGTTTACGACTCCCTCCTGTCAACATAGGTTGACTAATGACTTAACTGAAGAAAGCGATTCCAGTGCCAGTCCTGGGTCGCAATCCTGAAATTATTGAAAATCAGTTGATATTTTTGCAGAAGCTCTCATAGTGTTTCCTTACGTATACCACTGGTACCAACATGACGACTAAGAAGACTATCTATCATTGTCGGCACCATCACAAAATGTCCTTTACCTCGTCGGGTACAACATCTACCTGGACATTTAGAAATTGATATCGTTTATGGTAGAATGAGTTCTTGGCGCAGAATTCCTCTCTACAGCTGAACTCGACCACTGGTGCATATGCAACAGTGGGTTTCCGTGAAGGATGTGTGGTGTCACCGTGGCTGTTGAATTTGTTCAGTGGCAAGATGGTGAGGAAGATAAACTTGGAGATCTCAAGCCGGTTTACAGCATGCTGGAGGTGTAGGTACATAAGTTTATCAGCTGCCGTTTGCCGATGACACTGGCTCTAGTGCCAGGCTCTAGATAGAGACTCTAGAAGCTGGTAATACAGTTCTGGAGAGTGTATGAAATAAGAAAGCTGAAAGTACATGACAACAAAAGTAAGACGGAATGGTCTGAACGTAATCGAAGGGGGATGACTTGGAGGAAGTGGGGTGTTACCGGCGCCTAGGAGTTTGAGGCGGCAGAGGACGTGAACCATGGTCGCAGAAGTGGGTCACAGAGCGGAAGAAAGGGTTAAGGTCCTCGATGGGTCATAGAGCATGTTCAGGGGAAATACCTCTGTCTGTGAGAGCAAAGATTTGTATGGCTGACGGTATTGTAATACCGAGAGAATTTTATGCATATGAGTCGCAGGTCTTGAATGCAAAGGAAATGAAGAGGGTGGACATTCTGGAAATGAAATGCCTGAGGATGATAAATAGAGGGAGGCAGATTGATTGTGTATGACATTCGTGTCAGATACGTGCGGTAGTGGGTGCAGTCTGGTACGAAGAGCCGACCACAGTGTTCTCAAATGGTTCGGGTATATGGAGGGGATGAGTGAAGAGACACTGACAAGGAGGATCTGTGTAAGAAATGGAGGGAGCAAGATGGAGGAGGAGGACGAAGAAAGGATGAAGAGGAGGTTTATGAGTATACGAGCCTAAATATTCAGGAGCGCAAGTGGCGTCCATTGGAAAGAAAGAATTGGTGTGATGTGGTATATGGTGTGAAAAAAGGGCCTAAGAATCAGTTAAAGTATATCTTGGAGTGATCTGTGGGGCTTGGATGTTAATAGCAGGCTCGGGTTCTGGTACGTAATATACGATAGCTAAAGAGGTGACGTATGCAAACCAAGCCATTGTTCGTCCATTCCTGACACCATGTCACTCACACAAGAAGCTCAGTTAGAAATGCATTTCAGAATTATATATATCTACAGTCGAATGACCGGATCAAAGATTTCTTGTGGGGTAGGGGTTGGCGACTGGAGGCTCACACTCTGAGCCGGGAACAATATATAAGGATCGTCATCGTATCCTCCTAACGAAGTTACGACATGCGTTGTAAGCTTGATATACAAACATGTACCGTGACCTGCGGGACATTTACTCTTTTACAAGAGGATGCCGGAGTAAAGTGAAAGCTTTGCGGAAGATGAAAGCCGGCAAGGCGGCGGTTCTGGATGGTATTGCAGTGGAATTTCTTACAAAAAGGGGTGATTGTGTTGTTCATTGGTTGATAAGGATATTCAATGTATGTAGCGTTCATGGCGAAGTGCCTGAGGATTGGCGGAATGCTTGCATAGTGCCATTGTACAAACGCAAAAGGGGATAAAGGTGAGTGTTCAAATTACAGAGGTATAAGTTTGTTAAGTATTCCCAGGAAATTATATGGGAAGGTATTGATTGAGAGGGTGAAGGCATATACAGAGCATCAGACTGGGGAAGAGCAGTGTGGTTTCAGAAGCGGTAGAGGATGTGTGGATCAGGTGTTTGCTTTGAAGAATGTATGAGAAAAATACTCAGAAAAACAGATGGATATGTATGTAGCATTTATGGATCTGAAGAAGGCATATGATAGGGTTGATAGAGATACTTTGTGGAAGGTTATAAGAGTATATGGTGTTGGAGGTAAGTTGCAAGAAGCAGTGAAAAGTTTTTATCAAGGATGTAAGGCATGTGTACGAGCAGGAAGAGAGGAAAGTGATTGGTTCCTAGTGAATGTCAGTTTGCGGCAGAGGTGCGTGATGTCTCCATGGTTGTTCAATTTGATTATGGATGGGGTGGTTGGGGAGGTGAATGCAAGAGTTTTGGAGAGAGGGGCAAGTATGCAGTCTGTTGTGGATGAGAGGACTTAGAAAGTGAATCAGTTGTTGTTAGCTGATGATGCAGTGCTGGCAGCTGATCCGGATGAGAAACTGCAGAAGTTGATGACTGAGTTTGGTAAAGTGTGTGAAAGAAGAAAGCTGAGAGTAAATGTGAATAAGAGCAAGGTTATTAGGTTCATTAGGGTTGAGGGGGGTAAGTTTGAATGGAGAAAAACTGGAGGAAGTGAAGTGTTTTAGATATCTGGGAGTGGATTTAGCAGCGGATAGAACCAGAGAAGCGGAAGTGAGTCGGGGGGGGGGGGGGGGGGGCGCGAAGGTTCTTGAAGAGTTGAAGAATGTGTGGAAGGCAAGAACGTTATCTCAGAGAGCAAATATGGGTATGTTTGAAGGAATAGTGGTTCCAACAATGTTATATGGTTGCGAGGCATGGGCCATAGATAGGATTGTGCGGAGGAGGGTGGATGTGTTGGAGATGAAATGTTTGAGGACAATATGTGGTGTGAGGTGGTTTAATCGAGTAAGTAATGAAAGGGGAAGAGAGATGTGTGGTAATAAAAAGAGTGTGGTTGAGAGAGCAGAAGAGGTTGTGTTGAAATGGTTTGGTTACATGGAGAGAATGAATGAGAAAGATTGACAAAGAAGGTATATGTGTCAGGGTTAGAGGGAACGAGAAATGGGAGACCAAATTGGAGGTGGAACGATGGAGTGGAAAAGATTTGGAGTGATCGGGGCCTGAACATACAGGAGGGTGAAATGCGTGCAAGGAATTGAATGAATTGGAACGATGTGGTATACCGTGGTCACCGTGCTGTCAATGGATTGAACCAGGGCATGTGAAGCGCCTGGGGTAAACTATGGAGTTTTGTTTGGCCTGGGTGTGGAAAGGGAGCTGTGGTCTCGGTGTATTACACATGATAGCTAGAGACTGAGTGTGAACGAATGTGGCCTTTGTTGTCTTTTCCAAGCGCTACCGCGCGCGGGGGGGTGGGGGGCTTCTATTTCATGTGTGGCGTGGTGCCGATGGGATAGATGAAGGCAACAAGCATGAATATGTACATGTGTATATATGTATATGTCTGTGTATGTATATGTATGTAAATGTGCGTGTATGGGCGTTTATATATATATATATATATATATATATATATATATATATATATATATATATATATATATATATATATATATATATATATATATATATATAATTATATATATATATATATATTTATTTATTTATTTATTTATTTTGCTTTGTCGCTGTCTCCCGCGTTAGCGAGGTAGCGCAAGGAAACAGACGAAAGAATGGCCCAACCCGCCCACATACACATGTATACACATACACGTCCACACACGCAAATATACATACCTATACATCTCAATGTACACATATCTATACACACACAGACATATACATATATACACATGTACATAATTCATACTGTCTGCCTTTATTTGTTCCCATCGCCACGCCGCCACACATGGAATAACAACCCCCTCTCCCCTCATGTGTGCGAGGTAGCGCTAGGAAAAGACACCAAAGGCACCATTCGTTCACACTCAGTCTCTAGCTGTCATGTAATAATGCACTGAAACCACAGCTCCCTTTCCACATCCAGGCCCCACACAATTGTCCATGGTTTACCCCAGACGCTTAACATGCCCTGGTTCAATCCATGGACAGCACTTCGACTCCAGTATACCACATCGTTCCAATTCACTCTATTCCTTGCACGCCTTTCACCCTCCTGCATGTTCAGGCCCCGATCACTCAAAATCTTTTTCACTCCATCTTTCCACCTAAAATTTGGTCTCCCACTTCTCCTCGTTCCCTCCACCTCTGACACATATCCTCCTTGTCAATCTTTCCTCACTCATTCTCTCTATGTGACCAAACCATTTCAAAACACCCTCTTCTGCTCTCTCAACCACACTCTTTTTATTTCCACACAGCTCTCTTACCCTTACATTACTTACTCGATCAAACCACCTCACACCACATATTGTCCTCAAACATCTCATTTCCAGCACATCCACCCTCCTGCGCACAACTCTATCCATAGCCCACGCCTCGCAACCATACAACATTGTTGGAACCACTATTCATTCAAACATACCCATTTTTGCTTTCCGAGATAATGTTCTCGACTTCCACACATTCTTCAAGGCTCCCAGGATTTTCGCCCCCTCCCCCACCCTATGATCCACTTCCGCTTCCATGGTTCCATCCGCTGCCAGATCCACTCCCAGATATCTAAAACACTTTACTTCCTCCAGTTTTTCTCCATTCAAACTTACCTCCCAATTGACTTGACCCTCAACCCTACTGTACCTAATAACCTTGCTCTTATTCACATTCACTCTTAACTTTCTTCTTTCACACACTTTACCAAACTCAGTCACCAGCTTCTGCAGTTTCTCACATGAATCAGCCACCAGCGCTGTATCATCAGCGAACAACAACTGACTCAAGCTCTCTCATCCACAAAAGACTGCATACTTGCCCCTCTTTCCAAAACTCTTGCATTCACCTCCCTAACAACCCCATCCATAAACAAATTAAACAACCATGGAGACATCACACACCCCTGCCGCAAACCTACATTCACTCAGAACCAATCACTTTCCTCTCTTCCTACACGTACACATGCCTTACATCCTCGATAAAAACTTTTCACTGCTTCTAACAACTTGCCTCCCACACTATATATTCTTAAAACCTTCCACAGAGCATCTCTATCAACTCTATCATATGCCTTCTCCAGATCCATAAATGCTACATACATATCCATTTGTTTTTCTAAGTATTTCTCACATACATTCTTCAAAGCAAACACCTGATCCACACATCCTCTACCACTTCTGAAACCACACTGCTCTTCCCCAGTCTGATACTCTGTACATGTCTTCACCCTCTCAATCAATACCCTCCCATATAATTTACCAGGAATACTCAACAAACTTATACCTCTGTAATTTGAGCACTCACGCTTATCCCCTTTGCCTTTGTACAATGGCACTATGCAAGCATTCCGCCAATCCTCAGGCACCTCACCATGAATCATACATACTTTAAATAACCTTACCAACCAGTCAACAATACAATCACCCCCTTTTTTGATAAATTCCACTGCAATACCATCGAAACCTGCCGCCTTACATGCTTTCATCTTCCGTAAAGCTTTTACTACCTCTTCTCTATTTACCAAATCATTTTCCCTAACCCTCTCACTCTGCACACCACCTCGACCAAAACACCCTATATCTGCCACTCTATCATCAAACACATTCAACAAACCTTCAAAACACTCACTCCATCTCCTCACATCACCACTACTTGTTATCACCTCCCCATTAGCCCCCTTCACTGAAGTTCCCATTTGCTCCCTTGTCTTACGCACTTTATTTACCTCCTTCCAAAACATCTTTTTATTCTCCCTGAAATTTAATGATACTCTCTCACCCCAACTCTCATTTGCCCTCTTTTTCACCTCTTGCACCTTTCTCTTGACCTCCTGCCTCTTTCTTTTATACCTCTCCAAGTCATTTGCATTTTTTCCCTGCAAAAATCGTCCAAATGCCTCTCTCTTCTCTTTCACTAATAATCTTACTTCTTCATGCCACCACTCACTACCTTTTCTAATCAACCCACCTCCCACGCTTCTCATGCCACAAGCATCTTTTGCGCAATCCATCACTGCTTCTCTAAATACATCCCATTCCTCCCCCATTCACCTTACCTCCTTTGTTCTCACCTTTTTCCATTCTGTACTCAGTCTCCTGGTACTTCCTCACACAAGTCTCCTTCCCAAGCTCACTTACTCTCACCACTCCCTTCACTCCAACATTCTCTCTTCTTTTCTGAAAACCCCCACAAATCTTCACCTTCGCCTCCACAAGATAATGATCAGACATCCCTCCAGTTGCACCTCTCAGCACTTTAACGTCCAAAAGTCTCTCTTTCGTGCGTCTATCAATTAACACGTAATCCAATAACGCTCTCTGGCCATCTCTCCTACTTACATACGTATACTTATGTATATCTTGCTTTTTAAACCAGGTATTCCCAATCACCAGTCCTTTTTCAGCACATAAATCTACAGGCTCTTCACCATTTCCATTTACAACACTGAACACTCCATGTATACCAATTATTCCCTCAACTGCCACATTACTCACCTTTGCATTCAAATCACCCATCACTATAACCCGGTCTTTTGCATCAAAACCACTAACACACTCATTCAGCTGCTCCCAAAACACTTGCCTCTTATGATCTTTCTTCTCATGCCCAGGTGCATATGCACCAATAATCACCCATCTCTCTCCATCAACTTTCAGTTTTACCCATATCAATCTAGAATTTACTTTCTTACACTCTATCACATACTCCCACAACTCCTGTTTCAGGAGTAGTGCTACTCCTTCCCTTGCTCTTGTCCTCTCACTAACCCCTGACTTTACTCCCAAGACATTCCCAAACCACTCTTCCCCTTTACCCTTGAGCTTCGTTTCACTCAGAGCCAAAACATCCAGGTTCCTTTCCTCAAACATACTATCTATCTCTCCTTTTTTCTCATCTTGGTTACATCCACACACATTTAGACACCCCAATCTGAGCCTTCGAGGAGGATGAGCACTCCTCGCGTGACTCCTTCTTCTGTTTCCCCTTTTAGAAAGTTAAAATATAAGGAGGGGAGGGTTTCTGGCCCCCCGCGACCGTCCCTTTAGTCGCCTTCTACGACACATGAGGAATGCGTGGGAAGTATTCTTTCACCCCTATCCCCAGGGGATATATATATTCCTATGAGTCCACGGGGAAAATGAAACACGAAAAGTTCCCAAGTGCACTTTCGTGCACTTGGGAACTTTTCGTGTTTCATTTTCCCCGTGGACTCGTAGGAATGTCTTAATCACGCGCAAAATTGTGATCCTTTCCAATATATATATATATATATATATATATATATATATATATATATGTGTGTGTGTGTGTGTGTGTGTGTGTGTGTGTGGTGTGTTGGTGGATTTGGGCCATTCTTTCGTCTGTTTCCTTGCGCTACTTTGATAACGCGGGAGACGGCGGTTAAGTATGCTAAAAAAAGATGTTATAGTAATTACTTCGCCATATAATTTTGTAACTCGTACGGCCAATCAACTAAACTATGATGTCATTAGTCCCTTATCAAAATTAAGACAAAGAAAAGAGACAGGCAACAATTCATAAATTAGCGTTAAAGGTAGAAAGCAGAAATTATGACATATCTAGAAAAAATTCCGACTGTAGCAGAGCTGAACGTTTCTTTAGTGGGGAAAGCAGAATATTTCTTGTGAGATGCGGGTCCATAGCCTACCTTAACTTCATATCCGTCGACGTATAGCAGAGCTTACGTACTGCATACCACATACTTCAGTGATCTAAGTTGCTTGCATACAGTGCGTATGATTAGAGCTAGGTCATCCCACAGGAACATTGTGGGAAAATAGCTAACCACGTCAACATTCGCCCGCACCTAAATTTCATACTCATGCACAACCAAATGTACAGCATGAACTATACCTATAGCTTCACACCAATTTGCAACAGCAGTCGAGGCCATATTTCATCTTAAATTGACATTTACACTCGCACACAACCTCATCCACAACCCTACCTGCCCTTAATCTCACCCTCAACCTCAACATTCGTGCCAAAATGCAGACACGATACCGGCTTCTCAGAGAAGAAAGAGTCTGCTCACAGAAATGTGAAAATACAGCATTGGTTTGGATTGCTGTCTTTACACCTCCTACATGGCAAATTGTCGGGGTTGAGAGTGAAGTTGTATGATCTTGTGAGTGAGGTTGCGCATGACTGTAAACGTTAGGTTAAATTGAACATTTGCTTAGATTTGCTGTCTTTTCACATTGTCCTGTAAGCCGACTTTCCTCTGAGGGACCGTCAAGGTTTCTCCTCCAAGCTGCCTGTACTCTATCTAGTCTCTAGAGTCTATATCACCGGTAGCACTCTTGCCCTTTATACGATTACAAACAACTTTTACAGGAACAGGCTGCTTGGGAAAGGTCACGCTGGAAAAAAGTCCCATAAAGCCTTTCTGAAAAAAAAATAGATTTCGAAAAGGTTGTATCCAATTGCTATTATATTTCAAAGGTGGGAAAACGTAGCAGATAAAATGTAGGGAATGGGGGATACAGATTCTCTGCCGGCACCGATGGAAGGAGCTGTAAAACAAGTTGATGCCATGCTGCATATAAAAGGAGATGTCAAACGGTAGGGTAAAATACTCATATATTATTATTTTTCACATTATGAGCGAGATAATATATAATATAAAATGTTTAACCCTGTATGGGAGAGTAAGGAGGCGAGATACGAGCTTATGGCAATGAAGTTAATTCCACTAACTGTGTATGTAAGTCTCCCTAAAGCCGTAGTGATAGATTCCAGTTTAGGACCCATAGGATACATCTGTAAGTGATGTTTATATGTGCACTTATGACGCCAAATAAATATTTAAAATCCCATAAATGGTGCCGTATTCCTGTGAAAGTTTGGTCCGATAGAACGCTTCACTCCCGTGAAAATTTGTTTGTTGTTGTCGCTGTTTTGTTGTCGATTGGCAGCTATTCAGTGACCATCTGAAATTGTAGCTTTTGGCAAGAACAGGATGGCTTTATTAAAAGCTTTCCTTTGTTAGGTAAGGCTAATTATAGCTGTAACTCGAAAGATAGTGGTATATAAAGTATAGCTTCGAGTTCCAGTTGAATCAAGATAAGACATTTTATTGAGCAAAATTTGAGTTAAAGTACCACAATTTGTAATTTATCTCTAAAAGGGAAATGTAAATGATAGAGTATCTATTTAGCTCGGCACTCTATTTTTTTTTCTATGAAACAGCAAAGCTAGTCTGTATGTTCCATAAATTTATTAGGGTAAATTACCGATTTAGGGGAACCGCCTAGATTACATGTATATAGATGAAATGATTACGAATAGACTCCTTATAATGAGTGTAGAGAGAGCTGTATAGTTTGTCCCATTATTTGATATCTTGTACTAAGCGCATTACAGTGTAGGGTTATGATTGTAACGGGAAATGTGAGGTTGAATAATAAAAGGATAATACTAAATTTGTTGCCTTTGAGAAATTCTGGTGAGGGATGGTATACGTCCGTATTTTATGAGCCTTACTACACCTATTCTGACCTAACCAAACCTAATCTAACATAACACACTTGAATATGAGTGTTCCTAAATCTATCGATTGCATATGCTTGAAATTTCGTAACTTCGGGGCATAGAACTGTAAAAATACTAATAGAGGTTGTAGAATAAGTAGGAGATAATGAAAGCATTATTTCCATGTGGGACTTCCAGCGAATTGTGTTAGATTAGGTTTGGTATGGTTGAAATTGTTTTTCTGATTGCTTTTGATATCTCTTGAACAATTTTGACATTCATTTCTATCTCGTATTGCTACATTTCTTTGTGATTTCCCCCCACCTAAAACCACAGTTCCCACTGGGGGCTCCCCATTATTGTTAGATAAGGGGAGGGATATCTCTAATGGCAGTGATATCAGTAGTAATGAAGGTCAGAATTGTGGAAAACACATCAAAACTATCAGAAAAAGATAAATTAAACGTTCTAATAGGTGAACATTCAAAACAGAAATTTTGCCATGAAATCTGCTATTATATAAGTTTTGTTGGCTAAAACTAGGTTTAGGCTATTTTACCACCTAGTTGTTTATGTTTTCCAGTGGGTGCTTTTCCTTTATTACAAGTAATAGTTATTGAATATGACAGTAGTATGTTAGTTTACCCATTTTTTTGAAATTATCTTTTGATATTAAGTAATATTTTTGTATATTGTTAGTGCACTGGATAATTTATCAGTTTAGCTTTAAATTGAAACTAGCTTTGGGAAATGGCAACTTATGATTTAGGTGCTTTGTATAAAGTACAATTATTTTATTGTAATTGCAGAATACCTGCTGCACATGATTTGCAGTTATACATTCTTTTGAATGATATTACGTAAAGCAATAAGGGTTATGGATGTCATGGAAAATATAAGGTTAAGTTGATATAACATAGTCAATACTTTTGAAATACTTTCTCAATAGAGCCTTTTAAAAACCCCACCTAACCTCACCAAGTAACTGAAATGATAGTAGAAGTAAACCAACATTATATTTTTCTTGCTATATATTCAGTTGAATGATTTTACATAAAGTAATAAAGATTATGTATATATTAGAAAATATAAGTTGTCGATGTAAACATAATCACAACTTTTGAAATACTTTCTCAGTGGTACCTATAAAAACCCTGCCTAAACTCACCAAGTAACTGAAATGATAGTAGAAGCATACCATCATTATATTTGTCTTTAAATGGGGATTATGCTTCGTTGTATTTTTGTTCACAGTTGATGCAGCATTAGCATTGCATTTCCTTGGGTTCTGTTGGCTTATTTTGTACAGAATATTGAAAATTAAGGTAGTTTTGATCGCAAGGTTGGTTACGTGAGGTATGCATAGGTTTTGTTTTTTATTACTTTTGTGATATTTACAGGATGTATGTCTGTCATGGTATGTAGTATCATTTGCTTAAGAATGAGATCATGATTCATCCTTATTTCAGAATTACAATGAACTGAAAGAGTGATTCCTGAAAGATTTTAGGGAGTCCTTTGTAGTTGCCCTTCATGTATCCAATGCTTTTGACATGGTGTAGCCTTGGGGTTTCATCTCTGTGCTGCTCTCTTTTGGCTTCCATCCCTCTGTTTGCTCCCTCGTATGTTTTCTTTATGGAGCAAGAGGATGATGGCTCAGAAGCCATATCTTACTTGTGAGAATAGTTCCCTCTCTGTTTGTTGATGGATTAGCCTTTCCCCCTTTCTCCATCAATAGTGGTGTCCCTCAAGGTTCTGTCCTATCGCCTACAATTTTACTCCTTTTCATCAATGATTTCTTTCCTCTACAAAAAGAGCAATACTTGGTGACAGCACAACTCTACATTGCTCCACATGCATCCTTTTTCTCTCAATTCATCCACATCTTGTTTTGCCATAGCTTCCTCAATAAACTTAGATGTGGACAGGATGTTTCAGTGAGGTAGATGAAATCTGGTTTATTATAATGACCCCAAGACCCAGTTTCTGTCCATATCTCTATCAAAAGTTCCTTACAACTTTTTCCTTTGATGGATCTGTAAATCCACTTCTTGGCTCAATGAACTCCCTTGGTGTATCGGTTAGCATTCCTGATCATGATGCATTCATGGGCCACCCAGAGTTGAGTGCATAGGTTCAAATCCTGGTTGCGGCAGTTGGTCCACAGTCAACCAAGCTGTTCATCCATCCCTAGGGGTTGGTCGATAAAATGGGCACCTGGCTCAGGCTAGGGTAAGTAATGAAAGGGTAAGAGAGATGTGTGGTTGTAAAAAGATTGTGGTTGAGAGAACAGAAAAGGGTGTGTTAAAATGGTTTGGATGTATGGTTAGGAGACCAAATTGGAGGTGGAAAGATGGGGAAAAAAAGATTTTGAGTGATTGGGGCCTTGACATGTATGAGGGTGAGAGGCGTGCAAGGAATAGAGTGAATTGGAATGATATGATATACCAGGGTTGATGTGCTGTCAGTAGACTGAACCAGGGCATTTGAAACATCTGGGGTAAACCATAGAAAGGCCTATAGGGCCAGGATGTGGAGAGGAAGTTGTGGTTTGTGTGCATTACACATGACAGCTAGAGACTGAGTGTGAATGAATGTGGCCTTTTTTGTCTGCTTTCCTGGCGCTACCTCGCTGGTGCAGGGGGTGGCGATTCTGTTTCCTGTGGTGCGGGGTGGCACCAGGAATGGAAGAAGACAAAAGAGAATGAATATGTACGTGTGTATATATGTATATGGGTGTTTTGAAATGGTTTGCTCACATGGAGAGAATGAGTGAGGAAAGATTGACAAAGAGGATATATGTGTCAGAGGTGGAGGGAACGAGAAGTGGGAGACCAAATTGGAGGTGGAAAGATGGAGTGAAAAACATTCTGAGTGATCGGGGCCTGAACATGCAGGAGGGTGAAAGGCATGCAAGGAATAGAGTGATTTGGAACGATGTGGTATACCGGGGTCGACGTGCTGTCAATGGATTGAACCAGGGCATGTGAAGCATCTTGGGTAAACCATGGAAAGTTTTGTGGGGCCTGGAAGTGAAAAGGGAGCTGTGGTTTCGGTGCATTATACATGACAGCTAGAGATGAGTGTGAACAAAAGTTGCCTTCGTTGTCTTTTCCTAGTGCTATCTCGCGCACATGCGGGGAAAGGGGGTTTTCATGTGTGGCTGGGTGGCGACAGGAATGAATAAGGGCAGACAGTATCAATTATGTAAATGTGTATATATGTATATGTCTGTGTGTGTATATATATGTATATGTTGAGATGTATAGGTATGTATATGTGCGTGTGTGGACGTGTATGTATATACACGTGTATGTGGGTGGGTTGGGCCATTCTTTCGTCTGTTTCCTTGCGCTACCTCGCTAACGCGGGAGACAACGAAAAAGTATGGTAGATAAATAAAATAAATGAATATGTGAGGAAGTACCAGGAGAGACTGAGTACAGAATGGAAAAAGGTGAGAACAATGGAAGTAAGGGGAGTGGGGGAGGAATGGGATGTATTTAGGGAATCAGTGATGGATTGCGCAAAAGATGCTTGTGGCTTGAGAAGCGTGGGAGGTGGGTTGATTAGAAAGGGTAGTGAGTGGTGGGATGAAGAAGTAGGATTATTAGTGAAAGAGAAGAGAGAGGCATTTGGACGATTTTTGCAGGGAAAAAATGCAATTGAGTGGGAGATGTATAAAAGAAAGAGACAGGAGGTCAAGAGAAAAGTGCAAGAGGTGAAAAAGAGGGCAAATGAGAGTTGGGGTGAGAGAGTATCATTAAATTTTAGGGAGAATAAAAAGATGTTCTGGAAGGAGGTAAATAAAGTGCATAAAACAAGGGAGCAAATGGGAACTTCAGTGAAGGGCGCTAATGGGGAGGTGATAACAAGTAGTGGTGATGTGAGAAGGAGATGGAGTGAGTATTTTGAAGGTTTGTTGAATGTGTTTGATGATAGAGTGGCAGATATAGGGTGTCTTGGTCGAGGTGGGGAGAATAAAAAGATGTTCTGGAAGGAGGTAAATAAAGTGCGTAAAACAAGGGAGCAAATGGGAACTTCAGTGAAGGGCGCTAATGGGGAGGTGATAACAAGTAGTGGTGATGTGAGAAGGAGATGGAGTGAGTATTTTGAAGGTTTGTTGAATGTGTTTGATGATAGAGTGGCAGATATAGGGTGTCTTGGTCAAGGTGGTGTGCAAAGTGAGAGGGTTAGGGAAAATGATTTGGTAAACAGAGAAGGGGTAGTAAAAGCTTTGCGGAAGATGAAAGCCGGCAGGGCAGCAGGTTTGGATGGTATTGCAGTGGAATCTATTATAAAAGGGGGTGACTGTATTGTTGACTGGTTGGTAAGGTTATTTAATGTATGTATGACTCATGGTAAGGTGCCTGAGGATTGGCGAAATGCGTGCATAGTGCCATTGTACAAAGGCAAAGGGGATAAGAGTGAGTGCTCAAATTACAGAGGTATAAGTTTGTTGAGTATTCCTGGTAAATTATATGGGAGGGTATTGATTGAGAGGGTGAAGGCATGTACAGAGCATCAGATTGGGGATGAGCAGTGTGGTTTCAGAAGTGGTAGAGGATGTGTGGATCAGGTGTTTGCTTTGAAGAATGTATGTGAGAAATACTTAGAAAAGCAAATGGATTTGTATGTAGCATTTATGGATCTGGAGAAGGCATATGATAGAGTTGATAGAGATGCTCTGTGGAAGGTATTAAGAATATATAGTGTGGGTGGCAAGTTGTAAGAAGCAGTGAAAAGTTTTTATCGAGGATGTAAGGCATGTGTACGTGTAGGAAGAGAGGAAAGTGATTGGTTCTCAGTGAATATAGGTTTTTGGCAGGGGTGTGTGATGTCTCCATGGTTGTTTAATTTGTTTATGGATGGGGTTGTTAGGGAGGTGAATGCAAGAGTTTTGGAAAGAGGGGGAAGAATGAAGTCTGTTGTGGATGAGAAAGCTTGGGAAGTGAGTCAGTTGTTGTTCGCTGATGATACAGCGCTGGTGGCTGATTCATGTGAGAAACTGCAGAAGCTGGTGACTGAGTTTGGTAAAGTGTGTGAAAGAAGAAAGTTAAGAGTAAATGTGAATAAGAGCAAGGTTATTAGGTACAGTAGGGTTGAGGGTCAAGTCATTTGGGAGGTAAGTTTGAATGGAGAAAAACTGGAGGAAGTAAAGTGTTTTAGATATCCGGGAGTGGATCTGGCAGGGGATGGAACCATGGAAGCGGAAGTGAATCATAGGGTGGGGGAGGGGGCGAAAATCCTGGGACCCTTGAAGAATGTGTGGAAGTCGAGAACATTATCTGGGAAAGCAAATGTTGTATGGTTGCGAGGCGTGGGCTATGGATAGAGTTGTGCGCCGGAGGGTGGATGTGCTGGAAATGAGATGTTTGAGGACTATGTGTGGTGTGAGGTGGTTTGATCGAGTAAGTAATGTAAGGGTAAGAGAGATGTGTGGAAATAAAAAGAGCGTGGTTGAGAGAGCAGAAGAGGGTGTTTTGAAATGGTTTGGGCACATGGAGAGAATGAGTGAGGAAAGATTGACCAAGAGGATATATGTGTCGGAGGTGGAGGGAATGAGGAGAAGTGGGAGACCAAATTGGAGGTGGAAAGATGGAGTGAAAAAGAATTTGAGTGATCGGGGCCTGAACATGCAGGAGGATGAAAGGCGGGCAAGAATAGAGTGAATTGGATCGATGTGGTATACCGGGGTTGACGTGCTGTCAGTGGATTGAATCAGGGCATGTGAAGCGTCTGGGGTAAACCATGGAAAGCTGTGTGGGGCCTGGATGTGGAAAGGGAGCTGTGGTTTCAGGCATTATTGCATGACAGCTAGAGACTGAGTGTGAACGAATGAGGCCTCTGTTGTCTTTTCCTAGCGCTACCCCGCACACATGATGGGGGAGGGGGATGGTATTCCATGTGTGGTGGGGTGGCGATGGGAATGAATAAAGGCAGACAGTGTGAATTGTGTGCATGGGTATATATGTATGTGTCTGTGTGTGTATATATACGTGTACATTGAGTTGTATAGGTATGTATATTTGCATGTGTGGACGTGTGTGTATATACATGTGTATGGGGGTGGGTTGGGCCATTTCTTTCGTCTGTTTCCTTGCGCTGCCTCGCAAACGCGGGAGACAGCGACAAAGCAAAATAAATAGATAAGATAAAATGTATGTTCGTACGAGTCCACGGGGAAAATGAAACACGATAAGTTCCCAAGTGCACTTTTGTGTAATAATCACATTATCAGGGGAGACACGAGAGAAATAAAAGTCAGTTGATATACATCGAAGAGACGAAGCTAGGACGCCATTCGGTAAACATGTGATTTTCTAATCACATGTTTACCAAATGGCGTCCTAGCATCGTCTCTTCGATGTATATCAACTGACTTTTATTTCTCTCTTGTGTCTCCCCTGATTATGTGATTATCACACAAAAGTGCACTTGGGAACTTATCGTGTTTCATTTTCCCCGTGGACTCATAGGAATATCTTGATCACGCACAAAATTGTGATCCTTTCCAACATGTATGTATGTATATGGGCATGTATGTATGTTTGTGGTATATGGGCATGTATGTATGTTTGTGTGTATATGAGCGGATGCATGTATGGGCATTTATGTATATATTTTTTTTTTTTTTTTTATACTTTGTCGCTGTCTCCCGCGTTTGCGAGGTAGCGCAAGGAAACAGACGAAAGAAATGGCCCAACCCCCCCCCCCCATACACATGTATATACATACGTCCACACACGCAAATATACATACCTACACAGCTTTCCATGGTTCACCCCAGACGCCCCACACGCCCTGATTCAATCCACTGACAGCACGTCAACCCCGGTATACCACATCGCTCCAATTCACTCTATTCCTTGCCCTCCTTTCACCCTCCTGCATGTTCAGGCCCCGATCACACAAAATATTTTTCACTCCATCTTTCCACCTCCAATTTGGTCTCCCTCTTCTCCTCGTTCCCTCCACCTCCGACACATATATCCTCTTGGTCAATCTTTCCTCACTCATTCTCTCCATGTGCCCAAACCACTTTAAAACACCCTCTTCTGCTCTCTCAACCACGCTCTTTTTATTTCCACACATCTCTCTTACCCTTACGTTACTCACTCGATCAAACCACCTCACACCACACATTGTCCTCAAACATCTCATTTCCAGCACATCCATCCTCCTGCGCACAACTCTATCCATAGCCCACGCCTCACAACCATACAACATTGTTGGAACCACTATTCCTTCAAACATACCCATTTTTGCTTTCCGAGATAATGTTCTCGACTTCCACACATTCTTCAAGGCCCCCAGAATTTTCGCCCCCTCCCCCACCCTATGATCCACTTCCGCTTCCATGGTTCCATCCGCTGCCAGATCCACTCCCAGATATCTAAAACACTTCACTTCCTCCAGTTTTTCTCCATTCAAACTCACCTCCCAATTGACTTGACCCTCAACCCTACTGTACCTAATAACCTTGCTCTTATTCACATTTACTCTTAACTTTCTTCTTCCACACACTTTACCAAACTCAGTCACCAGCTTCTGCAGTTTCTCACATGAATCAGCCACCAGCGCTGTATCATCAGCGAACAACAACTGACTCACTTCCCAAGCTCTCTCATCCCCAACAGACTTCATACTTGCCCCTCTTTCCAAAACTCTTGCATTTACCTCCCTAACAACCCCATCCATAAACAAATTAAACAACCATGGAGACATCACACACCCCTGCTGCAAACCTACATTCACTGAGAACCAATCACTTTCCTCTCTTCCTACACGTACACATGCCTTACATCCTCGATAAAAACTTTTCACTGCTTCTAACAACTTTCCTCCCACACCATATATTCTTAATACCTTCCACAGAGCATCTCTATCAACTCTATCATATGCCTTCTCCAGATCCATAAATGCTACATACAAATCCATTTGCTTTTCTAAGTATTTCTCACATACATTCTTCAAAGCAAACACCTGATCCACACATCCTCTACCACTTCTGAAACCACACTGCTCTTCCCCAATCTGATGCTCTGTACATGCCTTCACCCTCTCAATCAATACCCTCCCATATAATTTACCAGGAATACTCAACAAACTTATACCTCTGTAATTTGAGCACTCACTCTTATCCCCTTTGCCTTTGTACAATGGCACTATGCACGCATTCCGCCAATCCTCAGGCACCTCACCATGAGTCATACATACATTAAATAACCTTACCAACCAGTCAACAATACAGTCACCCCCTTTTTTAATAAATTCCACTGCAATACCATCCAAACCTGCTGCCTTGCCGGCTTTCATCTTCCGCAAAGCTTTCACTACCTCTCCTCTGTTTACCAAATCATTTTCCCTAACCCTCTCACTTTGCACACCACCTCGACCAAAACACCCTATATCTGCCACTCTATCATCAAACACATTCAACAAACCTTCAAAATACTCACTCCATCTCCTTCTCACATCACCACTACTTGTTATCACCTCCCCATTTGCGCCCTTCACTGAAGTTCCCATTTGCTTCCTTGTCTTACGCACTTTATTTACCTCCTTCCAGAACATCTTTTTATTCTCCCTAAAATTTAATGATACTCTCTCACCCCAACTCTCATTTGCCCTTTTTTTCACCTGTTGCACCTTTCTCTTGACCTCCTGTCTCTTTCTTTTATACATCTCCCACTCAATTGCATTTTTTCCCTGCAAAAATCGTCCAAATTATGTATATATGTATATATATATATATATGTATATATGTGAGTGTGAGTGGATGAGCCATTCTTTTTCTGTTTCCTGGGGCTACCTCGCTGATGTGAGAAATGGTAGTCTAGTATAATAAAGTGATATATAAATTCATTATATTTTTATTGTACTTGATTGTCGTCTCCCGCATCAGTGCGGTACCACTAGGAAACAGACGAAGAACTGCCCATCTACTCACACTCACTTATATATGATCTACATAAATGCCCATACATGCATATATGTGTACATATCAACATTTACACATATACATATACACAAATATACGTATATACCCTAGTACATATTCATACTTGGTTGCCTTCATCCATGCCTGGTGCTACCCTGCCCCACAGGAAACAGCATTGCTACCCCCTTCTTCAATGAGCCAGAACCAGGATAAAAGACAAAAAAGGCCAAATTCTTTCACACTCAATCTCTAGCTGTCATGTGTAATGCACCAAAACCATAGCTCCCTTTCCACATCCAAGCCCCACAGACCTTTCCATGGTTTACCCCAGACGTTTCACATTCCCTGGTTCAGTCCATTGACAGCACGTTGACCCTGGTATACCGCATCATTCCATTTCACTCTATGCCTGCATGCCTCTCACCCTCCTGTATGTTCAGGTCCCAATTGCTCAAAATCTTTTTCACTCCTTCCTTCCACCTCCAATTTGGTCTCCCACTTCTTGTTCCCTCCACCTCTGACACATATATCCTCTTTGTCAACCTTTCCTCACTCATTCTCTCCTTATGTCCAAACCATTTCAACACACCCTCTTCTGCTCTCTACCACACTTTTTATTTTCACACATCCCTCATGCTCTTTCATTACTTACTTGATCAAACCACCTCACACCACATATTGTTCTCTAACATTTAATTTTCAACACATCCACCCTCCTCCATACATAACTATCTATAGCCCATGCCTCACAACCATATGATATTGTTGGAACTACTGTTCCTTCAAACATACCCAATTTTGCTCTCTTGAGATGACGTTCTCTCCTTCCACACATTCTTCATCACTCCCAGAACCTTCATTCCCTCCCCAACCCTGTAACTCACTTCTGCTTCCATGGTTCCATTTGCTACTAATTCCACTCCCAGATATATGAAACACTTCACTTCCTCCAGTTTTTCTCCATTCAAATGTACATCCCACTAACTTGTCCCTCAACCCTACTGAATCTAATATCCTTACTCTTATTCACATTTACACTCAACTTTCTCCTTTCACACTTTTTTCCAAACTCAGTCACCAACTTCTGCAGTTTCTCACTCGAATCAACCACCAATGCTGTATTATCGGTGAACAGCAACTGACTCACTTCCCAGGCCCTCTCATCCCAACAAACTGCATACTCGCCCTTCTCTCGAAAACTCTTACATGTTGAATGTTGAAACCCCCGAAGTAGAGGATCTCAGCTTGCAGATGAGAGGATGCCAGAGTCTCACAGCAGGAGTTTAGATAGTCAAAGAAAGATATGATATTTGTAGAATTAGGAGAGCAATAGGCAAAACAGAGAAAAAGTGTGGTAGTTTGGATACAGACCTTGAGCCACATAACATCAAAGTTTGGGGACTCAGGGTCCTTGAGGCATCCAACAGGTGTGTTGATGGAGTAAGCACAAACACCACCTTTGAACTGGAATTGTGAATGTAGATTATAGTTGGATATGAAAAAGGGACTTGTGAGAACATTGAATAACTGTCTCACAGCAAAATAAGATATTAGAGAGGTACAAGACAGATTGTGTTCATCAAGGAAGTTACTAGAGAGACCACAAATGTTGGTATAGTGAATAGAAAAAGAGGAAGGTTTAACAGAGAGGGAAAAGTTGTGGGAAGGGCCAGTACCACTACTGTCAGAGCCCTCCCTTTCATTGACAGTAGAGTCAGGCAAAAACCCGGGGATTCTTAGCTCCCCATGATGCTGGTGACTAGGCATTTATGGATTTGGAGAAAGTGAGTGATAGGGTTGATAGAGATGCTCCTTGGAAGTTATTAGAGATGCTTTTTGGAAGTTATTACAAATATGTGGTATAGGAAGAAAGATGCTATAAGCAGTGAGAAGTTTTTATCAAGTGAGTAAGGCTTGTGTGTGTGAGTATGAAGGAGGGAGTGTGAGTGTTTTGAGGTGAAGATGGGTCTGAGGCATTGGCGTGTGATGTTACCATGGCTGTTTAATTTGTTCATGGTTGGGGTGGTGAAGATGAATGCAAGGGTCTTGGAGAGAGGAGCAGGTCTGTTGTGTTTTGGAAATAGTTGGGTTGGGTCAAGGAGTTTAGGGAGATGAGTGGTAGATTTGTGTGAAAAACAGCAGAAACAGATGTCAGAGTTTGGGGGTGTGTGTCAAAATGAAGAAAGTTGAGGGTAGTTTGACACTAAAAGAAAGGTTATTAGGTTTAGCATTGGAAAAAAGACAGGTTATATGGTATATAGATTTGAAGAGAGAACCTGCAGGAAGTGTGAGGATTTAGATACCTGGGAGTAGACATTGCTGTGAATGGAGCAGTGGGCTATAGGGTAGGTGATAGGGCTAAGATCATGGGTGCATTGATGAATGTAAGGAAAGAAAAGTCATTGTCAGTGAGGGCAAAGATGTGCATGTCTTTTGGAATAGTATTCCTAATGGTATTGCATGAATGCAAGGCTTGGGCTATAGCTGAGAATGTATGGACAAGGGTGAATGTTTTGGAAATAAAATGTGTGAGGAGGGTTAATGATGTTAGAAAATGATGGGTAAGATAAAGATGTGATGAAAAGAAGATTGTGGTTGAGAAAGTTGAAGAGGATGTACTGAAATTATTTGGACATACAGAGAGGATGAGTGAGGAGAGATTGATTAAGACGGTGTGTATAAGTGAAGGTAACCAGAAGTGAGAGACCAAATTAGAAATGGAAGGGTAGAGTGAAGGAGATTTTGAGTGCTCGAGGCCTGAATGTGTAGGAGGTTGTAAGGCATGCATGTGATAGAGTGAACTCAACTGGTCTTGTATGCAGGGGAGTGATGTGCTGTCAGTGATTAAGCCAGGGCATATGATGGGGTCAGTGGAAACCACAGAAGGGTCTGCTGGTCCTGGTAATGGACAAAGGGTTGTGGTTTTGTTGCATTCTACTGTGCATGACAGCTAGAAAATGTGTGTGAGCAAATGAGATCATGTCTTCTTATTTTCCTGGCACTATGTTGCTAACACAGAAAACATCAGAATAACTGAAAGAATGAAAGGAAGATACACAAAATAAGTTTTAAGAAAAAGATAATGAAAAAAAAAATTTAAGATACACAAAATAAGTATTAAGAAAAAAATAGTGCAAAAAAAATTTAAGATACACAAAATAAGTATTAAGAAAAAAATAGTGCAAAAAAAAAATTTAAGATATCCATTTGAATAGTCAACATGTGAACAGAAAGCCCATGAAAATGCTGTGACCATATCTAATAGGTTTCCTGTTCCAATATTGATTGACTTATTACAGTCCAAATTAAAGGACAATAAAGTAGTTAGTAGCTTGGACATTCTGCAAGGGCTCTTTCAGGTCAATCTGGGATACCATAAAGGAACAAAACCTAATAATGGTAAGTGTATATGTATATAGATTGATAAAGAAAGAAAGGCTTATTGAATTCAGGCATCTGTTTGGCTTAAAATATACAGTTGAAGCACTACATAGCTGGGGGGAGGGTCTTAGTAGTCACTAGCTGATTAAGCACAAAGAGCAAAAGATCAAGGTGGGAATGGATACTCCTATGCATTAGAAATCTATCTACATGGTATTTTTTTATTATTTTTTCTTATACTTAGTTGCTCTCTCCTGTGTTAGCGAGATAGCACAGGGATACAGACGAAAGAATGGCCCAACCCACCCACATACACCTGTATATATATAGATGCCCACACAGGCACATATGCATACCTATACATTTCAACGTATACATACATATACATACACAGACATACATATATACACATGTACATATTCATACTTGCTGCCTTCTTCCATTCCTCTGGCCACCCCGCCACACATGAAGTGGCACCTCCCTCCCCTCGCGCACGTGTGATGTAGCTCTAGGAAAAGACAACATAGGCCACATTCATTCACACTCAGTCTCTAGCTGTCATGTGTAATGCACAGAAACCACAGTTCCCTTTCCACATCCAGGCCCCACAAAACTTTCCATGGTTTACCCAGATGCTTCACATACCCTGGTTCAATCCATTAACAGCACGACGACCCTGGTATACCACATCGTTCCAATTCACTCTATTCTTGCACGCCTTTCACCCTCCTGTATGTTCAGGCCCCGATCGCTCAAAATCTTTTTCGCTCCATCCTTCCACCTCCAATTTGGTATCCCACTTCTCTCGTTCCCCCTACCTCTTGACACATATATCCTCTTTGTAAATCTTTCCTCACTCATTCTCTCCATGTGACCAAACCATTTCAGTACACCCTCTTCTGCTCTCTCAACTACACTCTTTTTAGTACCACATATCTCTCTTACCCTTTCATTACTCATTCGATCAAACCACCGCACACCACATTTTGTCCTCAAACATTTAATTTCCAACACATCCACCCTCCTCTGCATATCCCTATCTATAGCCTATGCCTCACAACCATATAACATTGTTGGAACCACTATTCCTTCAAACATACCCACTTTTGCTCTCCGAGATAATGTTCTCGCCTTTCACACATTATTCAACTCTCCAAGAACCTTTGCCCCCTCCCCCACAACGTGACTCACTTCCACTCCCATGGTTCCATTTGCTGCTATATCCACTCCCAGATATCTAAAACACTTCACTTCCTCCAGTTTTTCTCCATTCAAACTTACCTCCCAATTAACTTGTCCCTCAACCCTACTGAACCTAATAACCTTGTTCTTATTCACATTTTCACTCAGTTTTCTTCTTTCACACACATTACCAAACTGAGCCATCAACTTCAGCAGTTTCTCACTGGAATCAGCCACCTGTTCTATATCATCAGCTAACTATGACTTGCTCACTTCCTAAGCCCTCTCATCTACAACAGACTGCATACTTGCCCCTCTCTCCAAAACTCTCGCATTCACCTCCCTAACAACCCCATCCATAAACAAATTAATCAACCATGGAGACATCACGAACCCCTGTCGCAAACCAACATTCACTGGGAACCAATCACTTTCCTCTCTTCCTACTCGTACACATGCCTTACATCCTTGATAAAAACTTTTCACTGCTTTTAGCCACCTACCTCCAACACCATATACTCTTAATACCTTCCATAGAGCATCTCTATCAACTCTGTCATATTTCTTCTCCATATCCATAAATGCTGCATACAAATCCATCTATCTTTCTAAGTATTTCTCACATACATTCTTCAAAGCAAACACCTGATCCACACATCCTCTACCACTTCTTAAACCACACTGCTCGTCCTCAATCTGATGCTCTGTACATGCCTTTAACCACTCAATCAGTACCCTCCCTTACAGTTTCCCAGGAATACTCAACAAACTTGTACCTCTGTAATTTGAACATAGTACAAAAAGTTTTACAGGGCAAATGTTATGATTTATACATTATACATTTAGTGGTGATTAGTTGAACATTAGATTATGTAAAGTTGCATATTAGTTGAATTGAATTAGTATTGTGTTGACATGAATTATGTATTTAGTGGTGAATATTAAGTTATATACTTGTTGAATTGTGTCGACACTTGTATTTAATGGTGAGCATTAAGTGATGAATATTTTCACGTTTTGTGTTAGTGATATGGAGTACTGCTAGGAAAAATTGGCATGATAGGGTCCATGCCAGTATTTTTCACCTCTTTGAATCATACCCCCAAAACATGACTCTGATATGACAAAAATACTGTGGCATCTCTTGGACATTGGTGGGAAGGGGGGTGGGACCCCAGGGTAGCAACAGGTGGCAGTCAGTCTGCCTGGAGCTATTGTGGTGGATCAATGTTTTTGTTGTTGTTGTCCCCAACATCTGCTTTTTTACCCTACCCACTTGTGGTTTGTGGTGGGTTTGTGCTACATTGCCTGGTCCTAAGGGTGTGTCTAAAGAGGATATTGCTGCTATTGCACCCTTGTACAATGTGGTTCCAACAATGTTGTATGGTTGCGAGGCGTGGGCTATGGATAGAGTTGTGCGCAGGAGGATGGATGTGCTGGAAATGAGATGTTTGAGGACAATGTGTGGTGTGAGGTGGTTTGATCGAGTAAGTAACGTAAGGGTAAGAGAGATGTGTGGAAATAAAAAGAGCGTGGTTGAGAGAGCAGAAGAGGGTGTTTTGAAATGGTTTGGGCACATGGAGAGAATGAGTGAGGAAAGATTGACCAAGAGGATATATGTGTCGGAGGTGGAGGGAACGAGGAGAAGAGGGAGACCAAATTGGAGGTGGAAAGATGGAGTGAAAAAGATTTTGTGTGATCGGGGCCTGAACATGCAGGAGGGTGAAAGGAGGGCAAGGAATAGAGTGAATTGGAGCGATGTGGTATACAGGGTTTGACGTGCTGTCAGTGGATTGAATCAAGGCATGTGAAGCGTCTGGGGTAAACCATGGAAAGCTGTGTAGGTATGTATATTTGCGTGTGTGGACGTGTGTATGTACATGTGTATGGGGGGGGGGGTTGGGCCATTTCTTTCGTCTGTTTCCTTGCGCTACCTCGCAAACGCGGGAGACAGCGACAAAGTATAAAAAAAAAAAAAAAAAAAAAAAAAAAACTTGTGGTTTGTGGTGGGTTTGTGCTACATTGCCTGGTCCTAAGGGTGTGTCTAAAGAGGATATTGCTGCTATTGCACCCTTGTACAATGTAAGGAAATGTGATAAAGAAGTAGCTGAAACTACAGGTCTGGCATTATGAAGTGTCCAAAGATGGACAAAGTGCTTCGTTGATGGCATTGACATTCTTACCCAAAAGAAATGACCTTGACGGCCTTGTATTACTTCCCAGTCTACTCTGAAGATTACCCAACATAAAGTAGACAAGAATCCTCATATTTCAGCACAACAGTTAAAGGAAGACAACCTTAGGCTACTTGGTCATGGATTTGTACATACTATTTATAACCAGCTTTGTGATGACTTGAAATTCAAGAGATGTATGCTTTGCAAGAAACTGCTTCAGACAGCGCAAAAGTAGACCTGCATTTGCCAAAAAATATTTGCATTGGGATGACAGAGAGTGAATGAAAGTGTCATGATTTGTTGGGGCTACATTTGTTACTGGCAGCTGTAGAGGCAAGGTGTACAGGAAGCCGGGTAGTGACCCATACAATCCTAAGTACATTCAAGCAGCTGTACAATTTCTAAGATCAGTAATGGTGTGTGGGGCTTTTGGCCATAATGGTCTCGGAAGTCTTGTGTTTTTACCTTGAAATGTGACTATGAATCAGAATCATTAACTGGAGCTGTTGTGTGATGAATTACCTGACTGTTTTGAGAAGACTGGTTGTGATATTTTCATGCAAGATGGTGTACCATGCTACACTGCTAAATTGATATGTGACTGGTTTGCATTTTGTATGACATACATTCAGGACTGGCCAGGTAACTCACTTGACTTTAACCCTGTTGAGAACTTGTGGTCAGTTATAAAGTCACAGTTGTGTGGGCAGGATGCATCCAGCATTCTTAAGCTCTAGGCCGCCATTCAGGATATTTGGGACAACCTTGACCTTAAATACGCTCAGCATCTTACAGCATCTGTTCCCAAGTGCCTTCAGGATTGTATTAATGCTTAGGGACATCATATGAAGCACTAAGGGGGGTGAGTACCTGTTTTATCTTGTTTATTGTTTTTTATATGATGCATCACATTCACCAGTTTTTTCCACTAGCACTGTAGTAATTAACGTACACATAACTATGGGAAACTAAGGTATTTGGTATTACTGTAACAACCATTCTTTCTTGAATACCTCACATTACAGGAATAGCTAAGGCTGCCTCTTCGACTCTGGATGTCCTGTCTAGATGTCAGTCAAAACTTTTTGTCTTCTGAACAGTTGCTTCATTTATACGAGGGATTGATTTGTACTTGTATGGAGCATTGCTCTCACATCTGAGGTGGTTCTTCCTCTGTATGCTTACTTGACACAATTGAGTCAAAAGTGATCCAACTAATTTTGGTTCATTTTTTCTCTTCTGTAGGTTTTACTTCGGTTTTTACTCTTGAAGAAATATGAAATACCTTTAATACAATGAAAAAATAATGTGTTTAGGTGAGGAATTTTCTGCTTGTAATGTTGCTACTCAAAAAGTTTTGGGTTTTGGAGCATCTCGGATTTTGGATTTTCATATTAGGGATGCGCAACCTGTATCTACATTGGGAATTTGCCATGATGTCAAGAAAAGTGCATGGTGCTCACCTCACTGTTTGCCTCTTGTACTCTCTGTTTCTCTTGAATGCCATTCTATTACTCATCTATGGGTAATCTGTCACACCAAAGATAGGTATATTTAATGGTAAAGTAGACCCTGGTGAGTAAGCCATATATGCAAAAGAATGGAAAAGGGTGGACATAGTGGAAATGAAGCAGGAAGGGGAACAAAAAAGAGATGGAAGGATGGAATGAAAGAGACTACGAGGCATCGTGGCCTGAATATTCAGGAGTGCAATATATATATATGCAAAGGATAGAATGAACTGGAGCAATGTGGTATGCAAGGGGTGATGTGGTGTCAGTTAGCTGAGCCAGGGCATATTAAGATGTCAAGAGAAACAACAGAAAAAAATGCAAAGTTTAACTGTGGATGGTGGGCTGTGGTTTTGGAGCACTGTACGTGATAACTACACAGCAGGTGTGAGTAAATGAAGCCTGTGTTTTATGTTCTTGGCTCTGCTTTAATAAGGCAGAAAACAGTGAGCAAGTATAAAAACATTCACAATTTTTTTTCCTGATAAGATTACAATGCATGCTTTAATTATGTTCTTAAACCCATAGCTTTTTTATTCCATTCGTTTCCTTAGAGCAACCATTACCAATCAAATCATCTCATCCAACCCTTGATGGGGTAAGATGTATATTATCCTGAACTCTCTCCCCATTCCCCTGCTTGATACTTGGATTATGCCTGACTGGACCTTCTGTCATTAGACAGGAGTTTATACCTCCAGTGAATTTGATTGTGGAAGAGATATATATACTACATACCTTTAATAGTGAATTAGTGAGAATCTCTCATGAGGCTCATATCAGAGATGCAGTTGCCTGAATGTGAATTACATGGCACAGACATATTCCCTGGGCCTCCAGCCATTGGAGCTGTGACCTAACTGACCATAGTGACCATTGAAGTTGTGATCCAGCACCAGCACCGTACCATTAAGACTAGCCCTCACTGACTATCATTCATAACCATAATCATCCTGTACTAACCAGTGCTCGCACAGATACAAGAATTGTTCTGTACCTAAACTGTGATTGTCATAAACTATCCATGAACATGAACACAGGTAACCAAGCAAATTTTTTTATGTTGAAGGCTCCAGTCATAGACAGAAGTCCACACCAAGGCTGGGCCTTGATTAGAATATAGAGAACTATGAAACGGAAAAAGAAAAGACAAGGGAAAGTATTTACGAATTTAGGAGGAAATAAAAGACCTGTCTTTTGAAATATTGGGAAAGACATGAGAAGGTTGAAAGTTCCAAAGCTTCGACATGTAGGGAAAGAAGCCGGTATCAAAACATAATAATCATGTGATGCAGCAGCTTGCTGAGTATTGCATGGTCTAGCTAGTGGCGGGGGCACACAAACTTATTTGTGAATAAGTGTAAGAAAATGATTATCAGTAGCGTATAAATTCAGAGTCGGGAATGCCAAACAACCAAAGATTTACATGAGTTTACATGAGATAAACAACAGGAAGCCTGATTGACCCATGACTGGGTTGTCTGGTAAAAAGAAAGATGTTTGACTTTGTTAGTGCTCCTGTCACTCCTTACATTAAAGGGTGTATAATCAGCCCATATGCTCATTAAAACAGATAACTCTGAAATAGCGGCTTCTGTTAACAGAGATTTGGGCTAGACACAAATTCGCTTACCATCTGGCTAACATCTCCTGACAGCTGACGGCTATGGTTATTCACATACTTTTCCTTCATGTTACATTGGTCAAATACCAAACACAGTGGTAAAAAGTTATAAAGATATATTTGTAATAGCAAAAATAAATGGCTCTCTCAAAACATAGATAATACAATTTATACTTGATACATTGATCTCTATCTTACTTTACTTAACACCTCTTGGCAAATATACTGGCCTCAGTTATATAACATAAGTATTTGAAATGACTTAAATGTGTACAGATTACATTATAGATTTACCCAACAGCATTGTATCACATCTTTTTCATAGGCCATTTTGTGAGAGAGAGAGGCTTGTACACAAATGCGATTATATTTCCTTCTCAAATACAAATGCTTCCTATTTACTTTCTTTTGTCTCTTACGTATGTTTGTCCTTCCATGATTTGTAATGATAGTGAAAATATTTATTATTAATTTATTTACAATCTATTAAACGAAATTTCCTAATATAACATACAGTAATAAGACCCTCCAAAACAGTATAATGTACACTGGATAATGTTACTTTAGAAAATTGAACATATCATTCCTCAAAGAAAACTGAATAAGATGTAATGGATAAAACAGTTATTGGTAGAGGGGAGATAACTGTAACAACAAGAAAATTTAATTCTACTCAGCAGTTTTTTAAGATATCGCTGACTCCCAGGTGCTGCACATTATCCTTCTAGTGTCCCCGTTACAGCCATCGTTTGTACAGTTTATTTCTAGCATTTTTCTTCTAAAGTACACCTAAATTCCTAAGATATTTGTCAAAATGACTTTTGAAGGTATTTATAGTCTTAGCATTCACTACATGTGATGGTGACTTACTTCAGTGCTGAACACACCTATAGGGAAAGAAGCTTTTTCCAATGTCTGTACTACCTCTTTTAGCTTTGAGTTTTATTCACTTGTCCTGGTAACCGTATTTTCTTGTATTTTAAAAAAAAGTTTGTGATTTACTTTATTAAACTTGTTCAGGATTTTGAACACTTGGTTTAAGTTGCTGTGAAGTCTGCTTTTTTTGAGGGAGAAGAAATGCAATCATTTTAGCCTCTCTTTGTATGCCAGATTTCTAAGGGATGGGATCAGTTTTGTTTCACATCTTTGTACTTGCTCTCATTTTCCCTCATCTTTTTTATAGTTTGGGGACCAAAACTGGACTGCATTTTCAAGGTGTGGTCGTACAAGAGAATTATAAAGTGTGAGAATTGTTTCTGGTGTCTTGTAATTTATGTTCTTGACTGTGAATCCTAACATTTAGTTGCCTTTTTTACATGCTGCTTGACACTGTTTAGTGTACTTCAGATTGTTGATAATAACGCCAAGGTCCTTTTTTTCATTTACCTTAGTTAGAGAGTTTGTGAAGAGTTTGTTGTCATAAAGTATATTCTTGTCTCCAGAGTGCATAACTTTACTCTCGTCTACATTAAACTTCATTTGCCATCCGTCTGACCTCTGTCCCAGTAGGTTAAGATCTCTTTGAATCATTTCGCAGTCCCCCTGTTTACAGCTTTACCTCCTAGTTTAGTATCATCAGCAGATTTGGAGACTTTACATATTAGGCTAAGTTCTAGGTCATTAATGTATATTATGAAAAGAAGGTGCCAAGGAACGACCCCTGTGGCACACCACTCATTAAATCTAGTCTGTCTGAGTCTTCACCATTTAATACTATATGCTGCTTTCTTCCAGTAAGCCAGTTTCGGATCCATGTACAGAGCTCTTCACTGATTCCGTGTGCTTTGAGTTTATGTAAAAGTCTCTTGTGAGTTACTTTATCGAAAACCTTTTGGAAATCTAAATATACTATATCAGATGGTAATTTTTCATCCCAATTCTGATAAATAACCTTAAAAAATTCCAGCAAATTCGTTGGGTAGGATCTTCTATTGCGGAAACTATGTTGGTGGTTGTCCAATATGATATTGTGATCGTTTAGAAACATGACAATATTATCGTATTATTTTTTCAATCATCCTACCAAACACTGACGGAAGGCCAGTTGGGCAGTTGTTCAAGGCACACTTTTTGTCTCCTTTTTTATATATAGGAGTAACATTTGCTAACTTCCAGTCTGTTGGAGCTAAGTTATCTGGGCTGTTGGACTTGTTAGGATTTAATTGGTCCAGGTGTTTAAGTACTTCAGAGTTCTTTATTTCTCTAACCTTCAACTCTTCTTTACCAGATTCTTGAAACATTTTTATCGTTTGTGATATTCATGATGTTTCTTCAATTGTGAATACAGAGTTAAAAGGATTATCTAGTATGGTAGCCATTTCCTTGTTGTCAGTAGTTAGTGTGTCATGTTCGTTTCATATAATCCTGTTCCATGTTTTGTCCATGTGGGCAGCTGAGGTTGTAACACCTTAGCTTCCTGATGGTTCATAGTTACACAGACTTTGTTTCATGTGAAAATTATTAAATATGTTATATAGATTACCTTCAAGAGGTGCAAGAGGTGAAAAAAAGGGCAAATGAGAGTTGGGGTGAGAGAGTATCATTAAATTTTAGGGAGAATAAAAAGATGTTCTGGAAGGAGATAAATAAAGTGCGTAAGACAAGGGAGCAAATGGGAACTTCAGTGAAGGGCGCAAATGGGGAGGTGATAACAAGTAGGGGTGATGTGAGAAGGAGATGGAGTGAGTATTTTGAAGGTTTGTTGAATGTGTTTGATGATAGAGTGGCAGATATAGGGTGTTTTGGTCGAGGTGGTGTGCAAAGTGAGAGGGTTAGGGAAAATGATTTGGTAAACAGAGAAGAGGTAGTAAAAGCTTTGCGGAAGATGAAAGCCGGCAAGGCAGCAGGTTTGGATGGTTTTGCAGTGGAATTTATTAAAAAAGGGGGTGACTGCATTGTTGACTGGTTGGTAAGGTTATTTAATGTATGTATGACTCATGGTGAGGTGCCTGAGGATTGGCGGAATGCGTGCATAGTGCCATTGTACAAAGGCAAAGGGGATAAGAGTGAGTGCTCAAATTACAGAGGTATAAGTTTGTTGAGTATTCTTGGTAAATTATATGGGAGGGTATTGATTGAGAGGGTGAAGGCATGTACAGAGCATCAGATTGGGGAAGAGCAGTGTGGTTTCAGAAGTGGTAGAGGATGTGTGGATCAGGTGTTTGCTTTGAAGAATGTATGTGAGAAATACTTAGAAAAGCAAATGGATTTGTATGTAGCATTTATGGATCTGGAGAAGGCATATGATAGAGTTGATAGAGATGCTCTGTGGAAGGCATTAAGAATATATGGTGTGGGAGGAAAGTTGTTAGAAGCAGTGAAAAGTTTTTATCGAGGATGTAAGGCATGTGTATGTGTAGGAAGAGAGGAAAGTGATTGGTTCTCAGTGAATGTAGGTTTTTGGCAGGGGTGTGTGATGTCTCCATGGTTGTTTAATTTGTTTATGGATGGGGTTGTTAGGGAGGTAAATGCAAGAGTTTTGGAAAGAGGGGCAAGTATGAAGTCTGTTGGGGATGAGAGAGCTTGGGAAGTGAGTCAGTTGTTGTTCGCTGATGATACAGCACTGGTGGCTGATTCATGTGAGAAACTGCAGAAGCTGGTGACTGAGTTTGGTAAAGTGTGTGAAAGAAGAAAGTTAAGAGTAAATGTGAATAAGAGCAAGGTTATTAGGTACAGTAGGGTTGAGGGTCAAGTCAATTGGGAGGTGAGTTTGAAAGGAGAAAAACTGGAGGAAGTAAAGTGTTTTAGATATCTGGGAGTGGATCTGGCAGGGGATGGAACCATGGAAGCGGAAGTGGATCATAGGGTGGGGGAGGGGGCGAAAATTCTGGGGGCCTTGAAGAATGTGTGGAAGTCGAGAACATTATCTCGGAAAGCAAAAATGGGTATGTTTGAATGAATAGTGGTTCCAACAATGTTGTATGGTTGCGAGGCGTGGGCTATGGATAGAGTTGTGTGCAGGAGGATGGATGTGCTGGAAATGAGATGTTTGAGGACAATGTGTGGTGTGAGGTGGTTTGATCGAGTGAGTAACGTAAGGGTAAGAGAGATGTGTGGAAATAAAAAGAGCGTGGTTGAGAGAGCAGAAGAGGGTGTTTTGAAGTGGTTTGGGCACATGGAGAGAATGAGTGAGGAAAGATTGACCAAGAGGATATATGTGTTGGAGGTGGAGGGAACGAGGAGAAGAGGGAGACCAAATTTTAGGTGGAAAGATGGAGTGAAAAAGATTTTGTGTGATCGGGGCCTGAACATGCAGGAGGGTGAAAGGAGGGCAAGGAATAGAGTGAATTGGAGCGATGTGGTATACCGGGTTTGACGTGCTGTCAGTGGATTGAATCAAGGCATGTGAAGCATCTGGGGTAAACCATGGAAAGCTGTGTAGGTATGTATATTTGCGTGTGTGGACGTATCTATATACATGTGTATGGGGGGGGGGGGTTGGGCCATTTCTTTCGTCTGTTTCCTTGCGCTACCTCGCAAACGCGGGAGACAGTGACAAAGTATAATAAAAAAAAAAATAAAAGATTACCTTCAGGTTATGTGTATAAGGTGTATATGAAACATAAATGGACTTTGTATTTATACTTGGAGCCCATCCCCAAGATATCTCAATATGCATATGCAATTATTCCAAAATCTGAAAAAATCCAAAATTTGAAACCCTTCTGATCCCACGCATTTCGGATAAGGGATTCTCAACCTGTACTTGCGTGTTGGTACAATGTATTTAGAAAAAATATCACATACCTCATTCATTTTTATATTGTCTCGGGAGTTTTGCATGTTTGACTTGGTTTGGCGCTGCTAGTATGCACCCATTATCATATGTTGTGTACGATACACAGGGCAACTTATGAGTAAGATGATAAAGAGGAAGGTTTGTATATGAGAGACTTTTCCTGTGAAATAGAATAGGAAGAGAAAAATGTGTTTGTAGAAGGCAGAGCTATAATATACAATAATTGGATGTTTCTAGTAATTTTTTTTAATAAAAAAGGACTTAATGTTAGTGAAATAGAAAAACTACGAGCTTTGTTTATGTTATGGCTTTACACTGGCATTTTAGAATTCCTTTATTGTTATATAAATTGTGTAAATGCAAACTCATTTAGATGACAATCATTTCCTGATTTATAGTCATAGATAGTCATGAATCTACTGCATGCATTTCTGTCTTGTGTGCACTTGCCTCATGTAGGTATGCAGTTATGTAAATGCACACCAAATAGAACACCAAAAAAGTAATGAAAATTTAGTTTGATTAGAATAACATAACATTTGCAGTGATATTATTGCTTATATTTTTGGTCAAGGAGGATGGTTTGGTTAAGAGAGGAGGTAGTGAAAGCTATGCTGAAGATAACATCTGGCAAGGCAACAGGTTTGGATGGTATTGCAGTAGAATTTATGAAGAAAGTGGGATGACAGTGTTGTTGATTGGTTGGTAGGATATTCAATGTTTGTATGGATCATGGTGAAGTGCCTGAGGATAGGCGGAATGCATGCATAGTGCCTTTATACGAAGGTAAAGGGGATAAAGGTGAGTGTTCAAACTTCAGAGGCATAAGGTTGTTGAGTATTCCTGGGAAATTATATGAGAGGTTATTGATTGAGAGGGTGAAGTCATGTACAGAGCATCAGATTGGGGAAGAGCAGTGTGGTTACAAAATTGGATGTGTGGATCAGGTGTTTGCTTTGAAGAATGTGTGTGAGAAATACTTAGAGAAACAGATAGATTTTGTATTTAGTATTTATGGATCTGGAGAAGGCATATGATAGGGTTGATAGAGATGCTTTGTGGAATGTCTTAAGAGTATATGTTGTGGGAGGTAAGCTACTAGAAGCAGTGAAGTTTTACCAAGGATGTAAATTTAGCATATGTATGAGTAGGAAGAGAGGAGTGTGATTGGTTCCCAGTGAGGGTTGGCCTGGAGCAGGGGTATGTTTGTTTAATTTGTTTTTGGAAAGGGTAGTTAGGGAGGTAAATGCAAGAGGTTTGGAGAGAGTGGTGAGGATGCAGTCTGTTGGGAATGAGAGGGCCTGGGAAGTGAGTCAGATGTTGTTTGCTGATGATAGAGCTCTGGTGGCTGATTCAAGTGAGAAACTGCAGAAGTTGGTGACTGAGTTTGGAAAAGTGTGTGAAAGGAGAAAATTGAGGGTAAATGTGAATAAGAGCAAGGTTATTAGGTTCATTAGTGTTCAGAAGTGTTTTAGATATCTGGATGTAGACTTAAAAGCGAGTGGAACCTCGGAAGCGGAAGTGAGTCACAGGGTGGGGGAGAGGATGAAGGTTTTTTTAGCACTGAAGAATGTCTGGAAGGAGAGAATGTTATCTCGGAGAGCAAAATTGGGTATGTTTGAAGGAATAGTAGCTCCTACAATATTATATGGTTGCAAGGCATGGGCTTTAGATAGGGGTGTATGGAGGAGGATGAACGTGTTGGGAACTAAATGTTTGAGGACAATACATGTTGTGAGGTGGTTTGATCGAATAAGTAGTGAAAGGGTAAGAGATATGTGTGGAAATAAAAAGAGTGTGGTTGAGAGAGCAGAAGATGGTGTGTTGAAATGGATTGGACATATGGAGAAAATGAGTGAGGAAAGATTGACAAAGAGGATATATGTGTCAGAGGTTGAGGGAACATGGAGAAGTGGGAGACCGAATTGGAGGTGGAAGGATGGAGTGAAAAAGATTTTGAGGGATCAGGGCCTGAACATGCAGGAGGATGAAAGGCGTGCATGAAATAGAGTGAATTGGAACGATGTGGTATACCGAGGTCAATGTTCTGTCAGTGGACTGAACCAGGGCATGTGAAATGTCTGGGATAATCCATGGAAAGGTCTGTGGGACCTGAATGTGGATAAGGAGGTGTGGTTTTGGTGCATTACACATGACACCAAGACACTGAATGTGAATTGATATGGCCTTTTTGTCCATTTTCCTTGCGCTGCCTCGCTGAAGCAGGGGGTAGTGATGCTGTTTTGTGTGGGGCATGGTAGTGCCAGGAATGGATGAAGAAGGGAAGCAAGTATGAATATGTATGTATATATATATATATATATATATATATATATATATTTTTGCTTTGTCACTATCTCCCGCGTTTGCGAGGTAGCGCAAGGAAACAGACAAAAGAAATGGCCCAACCCACCCCCATACACAATGTATATACATACACGTCCACACACGCAAATATACATACCTATACATCTCAATGTACACATATATATACACACACAGATACATACATATATACTCATGCACACAATTCACACTGTCTGCCTTTATTCATTCCCATCGCCACCTCGCCACACATGGAATACCATCTCCCTCCCCCCTCATGTGTGCGAGGTAGCATTAGGAAAAGACAACAAAGGCCCCATTCGTTCACACTCAGTCTCTAGCTGTCATGCAATAATGCCCGAAACCACAGCTCCCTTTCCACATCCAGGCCCCACACAACTTTCCATGGTTTACCCCAGACGCTTCACATGCCCTGATTCAATCCACTGACAGCACGTCAACCCCGGTATACCACATCGATCCAATTCACTGTATTCCTTGCACGCCTTTCACCCTCCTGCATGTTCAGGCCCCGATCACCCAAAATCTTTTTCACTCCATCTTTCCACCTCCAATTTGGTCTCCCACTTCTCCTCGTTCCCTCCACCTCCGACACATATATCCTCTTGGTCAATCTTTCCTCACTCATCCTCTCCATGTGCCCAAACCATTTCAAAACACCCTCTTCTGCTCTCTCAACCACGCTCTTTTTATTTCCACGCATCTCTCTTACCCTAACATTACTTACTCGATCAAACCACCTCACACCACACATTGTCCTCAAACATCTCATTTTCAGCACATCCACCCTCCTGCACACAACTCTATCCATAGCCCACGCCTCGCAACCATACAACATTGTTGGAACCACTATTCCTTCAAACATACCCATTTTTGCTTTCCGAGATAATGTTCTCGACTTCCACACATTCTTCAAGGGTCCCAGGATTTTCGTCCCCTCCCCCACCCTATGATTCACTTCCGCTTCCATGGTTCCATCCGCTGCCAGATCCACTCCCAGATATCTAAAACACTTTACTTCCTCCAGTTTTTCTCCATTCAAACTTACCTCCCAATTGACTTGACCCTCAACCCTACTGTACCTAATAACCTTGCTCTTATTCACATTTACTCTTAACTTTCTTCTTTCTCACACTTTACCAAACTCAGTCACCAGCTTCTGCAGTTTCTCGCATGGATCAGCCCCCAGCGCTGTATCATCAGTGAACAACAACTGACTCACTTCCCAAGCTCTCTCATCCACAACAGACTTCATACTTGCCCCTCTTTCCAAAACTCTTGCATTCACCTCCCTAACAACCCCATCCATAAACAAATTAAACAACCATGGAGACATCACGCACCCCTGCCGCAAACCTACATTCACTGAGAACCAATCACTTTCCTCTCTTCCTACACGTACACATGCCTTACATCCTCGATAAAAACTTTTCACTGCTTCTAACAACTTTCCTCCCGCACCATATATTCTTAATACCTTCCACAGAGCATCTCTATCAACTCTATCATATGCCTTCTCCAGATCCATAAATGCTACATACAAATCTATTTGCTTTTCTAAGTATTTCTCACATACATTCTTCAAAGCAAACACCTGATCCACACATCCTCTACCACTTCTGAAACCACACTGCTCTTCCCCAATCTGATGCTCTGTACATGCCTTCACCCTCTCAATCAATACCCTCCCATATAATTTACCAGGAATACTCAACAAATTTATACCTCTGTAATTTGAGCACTCACTCTTATCCCCTTTGCCTTTGTACAATGGCACTCTGCACGCATTCCGCCAATCCTCAGGCACCTCACCATGAGTCATACATACATTAAATAACCTTACCAACCAGTCAACATTACAGTCACCCCCTTTTTTAATAAATTCCACTGCAATACCATCCAAACCTGCTGCCTTGCCGGCTTTCATCTTCCACAAAGCTTTTACTACCTCTTCTCTGTTTACCAAATCATTTTCCCTAACCCTCTCACTTTGCACACCACCTCGACCAAAACACCCTATATCTGCCACTCTATCATCAAACACATTCAACAAACCTTCAAAATACTCACTCCATCTCCTTCTCACATCACCACTACTTGTTATCACCTCCCCATTTGTGCCCTTCACTGAAGTTCCCATTTGCTCCCTTGTCTTACGCACTTTATTTACCTCCTTCCAGAACATCTTTTTATTCTCCCTAAAATTTAATGATACCCTCTCACCCCAACTCTCATTTGCCCTCTTTTTCACCTCTTGCACCTTTCTCTTGACCTCCTGTCTCTTTCTTTTATACATCTCCCACTCCTTTTCATTTTTTCCCTGCAAAAATCGTCCAAATGGTTCTCTCTTCTCTTTCACTAATAATCTTAATTCTTCATGCCACCACTCACTACCCTTTCTAATCAACCCACCTCCCACTCTTCTCATGCCACAAGCATCTTTTGCACAATCCATCACTGACTCCCTAAATACATCCCATTCCTCCCCCACTCCCCTTACTTCCATTGTTCTCACCTTTTTCCATTCTGTACTCAGTCTCTCCTGGTACTTCCTCACAAAAGTCTCCTTCCCAAGCTCACTTACTCTCACCACCCTCTTCACCCCAACATTCACTCTTCTTTTCTGAAAACCCATACAAATCTTCACCTTAGCCTCCACAAGATAATGATCAGACATCCCTCCAGTTGCACCTCTCAGCACATTAACATCCAAAAGTCTCTCTTTCGCGCGCCTGTCAATTAACACATAATCCAGTAACGCTCTCTGGCCATCTCTCCTACTTACATACGTATACTTAAGTATATCTCGCTTTTTCAACCAGGTATATCCAATCACCAGTCCTTTTTCAGCACATAAATCTACAAGCTCTTCACCATTTCCATTTACAACACTGAACACCCCATGTATATCAATTATTCCCTCAACTGCCACATTACTCACCTTTGCATTCAAATCACCCATCACTATAATCCGGTCTTTTGCATCAAAACCACTAACACACTCATTCAGCTGCTCCCAAAACACTTGCCTCTCATGATCTTTCTTCTCATATATATATATATATATATATATATATATATATATATATATATTTTTTTTTTTTTTTTTTTTTTTTTTTTATACTTTGTCGCTGTCTCCCGCGTTTGCGAGGTAGCGCAAGGAAACAGACGAAAGAAATGGCCCAACCCCCCCCCCCATACACATGTACATACACACGTCCACACACGCAAATATACATACCTACACAGCTTTCCATGGTTTACCCCAGACGCTTCACATGCCTTGCTTCAATCCACTGACAGCACGTCAACCCCTGTATACCACATGACTCCAATTCACTCTATTTCTTGCCCTCCTTTCACCCTCCTGCATGTTCAGGCCCCGATCACACAAAATCTTTTTCACTCCATCTTTCCACCTCCAATTTGGTCTCCCTCTTCTCCTCGTTCCCTCCACCTCCGACACATATATCCTCTTGGTCAATCTCTCCTCACTCATTCTCTCCATGTGCCCAAACCATTTCAAAACACCCTCTTCTGCTCTCTCAACCACGCTCATTTTATTTCCACACATCTCTCTTACCCTTACGTTACTTACTCGATCAAACCACCTCACACCACACATTGTCCTCAAACATCTCATTTCCAGCACATCCATCCTCCTGCGCACATCTCTATCCATAGCCCACGCCTCGCAACCATACAACATTGTTGGAACCACTATTCCCTCAAACATACCCATTTTTGCTTTCCGAGATAATGTTCTCGACTTCCACACATTTTTCAAGGCTCCCAAAATTTTCGCCCCCTCCCCCACCCTATGATCCACTTCCGCTTCCATGGTTCCATCCGCTGACAGATCCACTCCCAGATATCTAAAACACTTCACTTCCTCCAGTTTTTCTCCATTCAAACTCACCTCCCAATTGACTTGACCCTCACCCCTACTGTACCTAATAACCTTGCTCTTATTCACATTTACTCTCAACTTTCTTCTTCCACACACTTTACCAAACTCAGTCACCAGCTTCTGCAGTTTCTCACATGAATCAGCCACCAGCGCTGTATCATCAGCGAACAACAACTGACTCACTTCCCAAGCTCTCTCATCCCCAACAGACTTCATACTTGCCCCTCTTTCCAGGACTCTTGCATTTACCTCCCTTACAACCCCATCCATAAACAAATTAAACAACCATGGAGACATCACACACCCCTGCCGCAAACCTACATTCACTGAGAACCAATCACTTTCCTCTCTTCCTACACGTACACATGCCTTACATCCTCGATAAAAACTTTTCACTGCTTCTAACAACTTGCCTCCCACACCATATATTCTTAATACCTTCCACAGAGCATCTCTATCAACTCTATCATATGCCTTCTCCAGATCCATAAATGCTACATACAAATCCATTTGCTTTTCTAAGTATTTCTCACATACATTCTTCAAAGCAAACACCTGATCCACACATCCTCTACCACTTCTGAAACCGCACTGCTCTTCCCCAATCTGATGCTCTGTACATGCCTTCACCCTCTCAATCAATACCCTCCCATATAATTTACCAGGAATACTCAACAAACTTATACCTCTGTAATTTGAGCACTCACTCTTATCCCCTTTGCCTTTGTACAATGGCACTATGCACGCATTCCGCCAATCCTCAGGCACCTCACCATGAGTCATACATACATTAAATAACCTTACCAACCAGTCAACAATACAGTCACCCCCTTTCTTAATAAATTCCACTGCAATACCATCCAAACCTGCTGCCTTGCCGGCTTTCATCTTCCGCAAAGCTTTTACTACCTCTTCTCTGTTTACCAACTCATTTTCCCTAACCCTCTCACTTTGCACACCACCTCGACCAAAACACCCTATATCTGCCACTCTGTCATCAGACACATTCAACAAACCTTCAAAATACTCATTCCATCTCCTTCTCACATCACCGCTACTTGTTATCACCTCCCCATTTACGCCCTTCACTGAAGTTCCCATTTGCTCCCTTGTCTTACGCACCCTATTTACCTCCTTCCAGAACATCTTTTTATTCTCCCTAAAATTTACTGATAGTCTCTCACCCCAACTCTCATTTGCCCTTTTTTTCACCTCTTGCACCTTTCTCTTGACCTCCTGTCTCTTTCTTTTATACTTCTCCCACTCAATTGCATTTTTTCCCTGCAAAAATCGTCCAAATGCCTCTCTCTTCTCTTTCACTAATACTCTTACTTCTTCATCCCACCACTCACTACCCTTTCTAAACAGCCCACCTCCCACTCTTCTCATGCCACAAACATCTTTTGCGCAATCTATCACTGATTCCCTAAATACATCCCATTCCTCCCCCACTCCCCTTACTTCCATTGTTCTCACCTTTTTCCATTCTGTACACAGTCTCTCCTGGTACTTCCCCACACAGGTCTCCTTCCCAAGCTCACTTACTCTCACCACCTTCTTCACCCCAACATTCACTCCTCTTTTCTGAAAACCCATACTAATCTTCACCTTAGTGAAGTCAGGGGTTAGTGAGAGGACAAGAGCAAGGGAAGGAGTAGCAATACTCCTGAAACAGGAGTTGTGGGAGTATGTGATAGAATGTAAGAAAGTAAATTCTCGATTAATATGGGTAAAATTGAAAGTTGATGGAGAGAGGTGGGTGATTATTGGTGCATATGCACCTGGGCATGAGAAGAAAGATCATGAGAGGCAAGTGTTTTGGGAGCAGCTAAATGAGTGTGTTAGCGGTTTTGATGCACGAGACCGGGTTATAGTGATGGGTGATTTGAATGCAAAGGTGAGTAATGTGGCAGTTGAGGGAATAATTGGTATGCATGGGGTGTTCAGTGTTGTAAATGGAAATGGTGAAGAGCTTGTAGATTTATGTGCTGAAAAAGGACTGATGATTGGGAATACCTGGTTTAAAAAGCGAGATATACATAAGTATACTTATGTAAGTAGGAGAGATGGCCAGAGAGCGTTATTGGATTACGTGTTAATTGACAGGCGTGCGAAAGAGAGACTTTTGGATGTTAATGTGCTGAGAGGTGCAACTGGAGGGATGTCTGATCATTATCTTGTGGAGGCTAAGGTGAAGATATATATATATATATATATATATATATATATATATATGTTGTATGGTTGCGAGGCGTGGGCTATGGATAGAGTTGTGCGCAGGAGGATTGATGTGCTGGAAATGAGATGTTTGAGGACAATGTGTGGTGTGAGGTGGTTTGATCGAGTAAGTAACGTAAGGGTAAGAGAGATGTGTGGAAATAAAAAGAGCGTGGTTCAGAGAGCAGAAGAGGGTGTTTTTAAATGGTTTGGGCACATGGAGAGAATGAGTGAGGAAAGATTGACCAAGAGGATATATGTGTCGGAGGCGGAGGGAACGAGGAGAAGTGGGAGACCAAATTGGAGGTGGAAAGATGGAGTGAAAAAGATTTTGTGTGATCGGGGCCTGAACATGCAGGAGGGTGAAAGGAGGGCAAGGAATTGAGTGAATTGGATCGATGTGGTATACCGGGGTTGACGTGCTGTCAGTGGATTGAATCAGGGCATGTGAAGCGTCTGGGGTAAACCATGGAAAGCTGTGTAGGTATGTATATTTGCGTGTGTGGATGTATTTATATACATGTGTATTGGGGTGGGTTGAGCCATTTCTTTCTTCTGTTTCCTTGCGCTACCTCGCAAACGCGGGAGACCGGCAAAAAAAAAAAAAATATATATATATATATATATATATATATATATATATATATATATATATATATATATATATATATATATATATATATAGGTGATATATATAGGGATAGGGGTGAAAGAATACTTCCCATGTATTCCTTGCGTGTCGTAGAAAGCGACTAGAGGGGACGGGAGCGGGGGGCCAGAAATCCTCCCCTCCTTGTATTAACTTTCTAAAATGGGAAACAGAAGAAGGAGTCACGCGGGGAGTGCTCATCCTCCTCGAAGGCTCAGAGTGGGGTGCCTAAATGTGTGTGGATGTAACCAAGATGTGAAAAAAGGAGAGATAGGTAGTATGTTTGAGGAAAGGAACCTGGATGTTTTGGCTCTGAGTGAAACGAAGCTCAAGGGTAAAGGGGAAGAGTGGTTTGGGAATGTCTGGGGAGTAAAGTCAGGGGTTAGTGAGAGGACAAGAGCAAGGGAAGGAGTAGCACTACTCCTGAAACAGGAGTTGTGGGAGTATGTGATAGAGTGTAAGAAAGTAAATTCTCGATTAATATGGGTAAAACTGAAAGTTGATGGAGAGAGGTGGGTGATTATTGGTGCATATGCACCTGGGCATGAGAAGAAAGATCAAGAGAGGCAAGTGTTTTGGGAGCAGCTGAATGAGTGTGTTAGTGGTTTTGATGCACGAGACCGGGTCATAGTGATGGGTGATTTGAATGCAAAGGTGAGTAATGTGGCAGTTGAGGGAATAATTGGTATACATGGGGTGTTCAGTGTTGTAAATGGAAATGGTGAAGAGCTTGTAGATTAATGTGCTGAAAAAGGACTGATGATTGGGAATACCTGGTTTAAAAAGCGAGATATACATAAGTATACTTATGTAAGTAGGAGAGATGGCCAGAGAGCGTTATTGGATTACGTGTTAATTGACAGGCGTGCGAAAGAGAGACTTTTGGATGTTAATGTGCTGAGAGGTGCAACTGGAGGGATGTCTGATCATTATCTTGTGGAGGCTAAGGTGAAGATTTGTATGGGTTTTCAGAAAAAAGAGTGAATGTTGTGGTGAAGAGGGTGGTGAGAGTAAGTGAGCTTGAGAAGGAGACCTGTGTGAGGAAGTACCAGGAGAGACTGAGTACAGAATGGAAAAAGGTGAGAACAATGGAAGTAAGGGGAGTGGGGGAGGAATGGGATGTATTTAGGGAATCAGTGATGGATTGCGCAAAAGATGCTTGTGGCATGAGAGAGTGGGAGGTGGGTTGATTAGAAAGGGTAGTGAGTGGTGGGATGAAGAAGTAAGAGTATTAGTGAAAGAGAAGAGAGAGGCATTTGGACGATTTTTGCAGGGAAAAAATGCTATTGAGTGGGAGATGTATAAAAGAAAGAGACAGGAGGTCAAGAGAAAGGTGCAAGAGGTGAAAAAAAGGGCAAATGAGAGTTGGGGTGAGAGAGTATCATTAAATTTTAGGGAGAATAAAAAGATGTTCTGGAAGGAGGTAAATAAAGTGCGTAAGACAAGGGAGCAAATGGGAACTTCAGTGAAGGGCGCAAATGGGGAGGTGATAACAAGTAGTGGTGATGTGAGAAGGAGATGGAGTGAGTATTTTGAAGGTTTGTTGAATGTGTTTGATGATAGAGTGGCAGATATAGGGTGTTTTGGTCGAGGTGGTGTGCAAAGTGAGAGGGTTAGGGAAAATGATTTGGTAAACAGAGAAGAGGTAGTGAAAGCTTTGCGGAAGATGAAAGCGGCAAGGCAGCAGGTTTGGATGGTATTGCAGTGGAATTTATTAAAAAAGGGGGTGACTGTATTGTTGACTGGTTGGTAAGGTTATTTAATGTATGTATGACTCATGGTGAGGTGCCTGAGGATTGGCGGAATGCGTGCATAGTGCCATTGTACAAAGGCAAAGGGGATAAGAGTGAGTGCTCAAATTACAGAGGTATAAGTTTGTTGAGTATTCCTGGTAAATTATATGGGAGGGTATTGATTGAGTGGGTGAAGGCATGTACAGAGCATCAGATTGGGGAAGAGCAGTGTGGTTTCAGAAGTGGTAGAGGATGTGTGGATCAGGTGTTTGCTTTGAAGAATGTATGTGAGAAATACTTAGAAAAGCAAATGGATTTGTATGTAGCATTTATGGATCTGGAGAAGGCATATGATAGAGTTGATAGAGATGCTCTGTGGAAGGTATTAAGAATATATGGTGTGGGAGGAAAGTTGTTAGAAGCAGTGAAAAGTTTTTATCGAGGATGTAAGGCATGTGTACGTGTAGGAAGAGAGGAAAGTGATTGGTTCTCAGTGAATGTAGGTTTGCGGCAGGGGTGTGTGATGTCTCCATGGTTGTTTAATTTGTTTATGGATGGGGTTGTTAGGGAGGTAAATGCAAGAGTTTTGGAAAGAGGGGCAAGTATGAAGTCTGTTGGGGATGAGAGAGCTTGGGAAGTGAGTCAGTTGTTGTTCGCTGATGATACAGCGCTGGTGGCTGATTCATGTGAGAAACTGCAGAAGCTGGTGACTGAGTTTGGTAAAGTGTGTGGAAGAAGAAAGTTAAGAGTAAATGTGAATAAGAGCAAGGTTATTAGGTACAGTAGGGTTGAGGGTCAAGTCAATTGGGAGGTGAGTTTGAATGGAGAAAAACTGGAGGAAGTGAAGTGTTTTAGATATCTGGGAGTGGATCTGGCAGCGGATGGAACCATGGAAGCGGAAGTGGATCATAGGGTGGGGGAGGGGGCGAAAATTCTGGGGGCCTTGAAGAATGTGTGGAAGTCGAGAACATTATCTCGGAAAGCAAAAATGGGTATGTTTGAAGGAATAGTGGTTCCAACAATGTTGTATGGTTGCGAGGCGTGGGCTATGGATAGAGTTGTGCGCAGGAGGATGGATGTGCTGGAAATGAGATGTTTGAGGACAATGTGTGGTGTGAGGTGGTTTGATCGAGTGAGTAACGTAAGGGTAAGAGAGATGTGTGGAAATAAAAAGAGCGTGGTTGAGAGAGCAGAAGAGGGTGTTTTGAAGTGGTTTGGGCACATGGAGAGAATGAGTGAGGAAAGATTGACCAAGAGGATATATGTGTCGGAGGTGGAGGGAACGAGGAGAAGAGGGAGACCAAATTGGAGGTGGAAAGATGGAGTGAAAAAGATTTTGTGTGATCGGGGCCTGAACATGCAGGAGGGTGAAAGGAGGGCAAGGAATAGAGTGAATTGGAGCGATGTGGTATACCGGGTTTGACGTGCTGTCAGTGGATTGAATCAAGGCATGTGAAGCGTCTGGGGTAAACCATGGAAAGCTGTGTAGGTATGTATATTTGCGTGTGTGGACGTATCTATATACATGTGTATGGGGGGGGGGTTGGGCCATTTCTTTCGTCTGTTTCCTTGCGCTACCTCGCAAACGCGGGAGACAGTGACAAAGTATAATAAAAAAAAAAAATAAAAGATTACCTTCAGGTTATGTGTATAAGGTGTATATGAAACATAAATGGACTTTGTATTTATACTTGGAGCCCATCCCCAAGATATCTCAATATGCATATGCAATTATTCCAAAATCTGAAAAAATCCAAAATTTGAAACCCTTCTGATCCCACGCATTTCGGATAAGGGATTCTCAACCTGTACTTGCGTGTTGGTACAATGTATTTAGAAAAAATATCACATACCTCATTCATTTTTATATTGTCTCGGGAGTTTTGCATGTTTGACTTGGTTTGGCGCTGCTAGTATGCACCCATTATCATATGTTGTGTACGATACACAGGGCAACTTATGAGTAAGATGATAAAGAGGAAGGTTTGTATATGAGAGACTTTTCCTGTGAAATAGAATAGGAAGAGAAAAATGTGTTTGTAGAAGGCAGAGCTATAATATACAATAATTGGATGTTTCTAGTAATTTTTTTTAATAAAAAAGGACTTAATGTTAGTGAAATAGAAAAACTACGAGCTTTGTTTATGTTATGGCTTTACACTGGCATTTAGAATTCCTTTATTGTTATATAAATTGTGTAAATGCAAACTCATTTAGATGACAATCATTTCCTGATTTATAGTCATAGATAGTCATGAATCTACTGCATGCATTTCTGTCTTGTGTGCACTTGCCTCATGTAGGTATGCAGTTATGTAAATGCACACCAAATAGAACACCAAAAAAGTAATGAAAATTTAGTTTGATTAGAATAACATAACATTTGCAGTGATATTATTGCTTATATTTTTGGTCAAGGAGGATGGTTTGGTTAAGAGAGGAGGTAGTGAAAGCTATGCTGAAGATAACATCTGGCAAGGCAACAGGTTTGGATGGTATTGCAGTAGAATTTATGAAGAAAGTGGGATGACAGTGTTGTTGATTGGTTGGTAGGATATTCAATGTTTGTATGGATCATGGTGAAGTGCCTGAGGATAGGCGGAATGCATGCATAGTGCCTTTATACGAAGGTAAAGGGGATAAAGGTGAGTGTTCAAACTTCAGAGGCATAAGGTTGTTGAGTATTCCTGGGAAATTATATGAGAGGTTATTGATTGAGAGGGTGAAGTCATGTACAGAGCATCAGATTGGGGAAGAGCAGTGTGGTTACAAAATTGGATGTGTGGATCAGGTGTTTGCTTTGAAGAATGTGTGTGAGAAATACTTAGAGAAACAGATAGATTTTGTATTTAGTATTTATGGATCTGGAGAAGGCATATGATAGGGTTGATAGAGATGCTTTGTGGAATGTCTTAAGAGTATATGTTGTGGGAGGTAAGCTACTAGAAGCAGTGAAGTTTTACCAAGGATGTAAATTTAGCATATGTATGAGTAGGAAGAGAGGAGTGTGATTGGTTCCCAGTGAGGGTTGGCCTGGAGCAGGGGTATGTTTGTTTAATTTGTTTTTGGAAAGGGTAGTTAGGGAGGTAAATGCAAGAGGTTTGGAGAGAGTGGTGAGGATGCAGTCTGTTGGGAATGAGAGGGCCTGGGAAGTGAGTCAGATGTTGTTTGCTGATGATAGAGCTCTGGTGGCTGATTCAAGTGAGAAACTGCAGAAGTTGGTGACTGAGTTTGGAAAAGTGTGTGAAAGGAGAAAATTGAGGGTAAATGTGAATAAGAGCAAGGTTATTAGGTTCATTAGTGTTCAGAAGTGTTTTAGATATCTGGATGTAGACTTAAAAGCGAGTGGAACCTCGGAAGCGGAAGTGAGTCACAGGGTGGGGGAGAGGATGAAGGTTTTTTTAGCACTGAAGAATGTCTGGAAGGAGAGAATGTTATCTCGGAGAGCAAAATTGGGTATGTTTGAAGGAATAGTAGCTCCTACAATATTATATGGTTGCAAGGCATGGGCTTTAGATAGGGGTGTATGGAGGAGGATGAACGTGTTGGGAACTAAATGTTTGAGGACAATACATGTTGTGAGGTGGTTTGATCGAATAAGTAGTGAAAGGGTAAGAGATATGTGTGGAAATAAAAAGAGTGTGGTTGAGAGAGCAGAAGATGGTGTGTTGAAATGGATTGGACATATGGAGAAAATGAGTGAGGAAAGATTGACAAAGAGGATATATGTGTCAGAGGTTGAGGGAACATGGAGAAGTGGGAGACCGAATTGGAGGTGGAAGGATGGAGTGAAAAAGATTTTGAGGGATCAGGGCCTGAACATGCAGGAGGATGAAAGGCGTGCATGAAATAGAGTGAATTGGAACGATGTGGTATACCGAGGTCAATGTTCTGTCAGTGGACTGAACCAGGGCATGTGAAATGTCTGGGATAATCCATGGAAAGGTCTGTGGGACCTGAATGTGGATAAGGAGGTGTGGTTTTGGTGCATTACACATGACACCAAGACACTGAATGTGAATTGATATGGCCTTTTTGTCCATTTTCCTTGCGCTGCCTCGCTGAAGCAGGGGGTAGTGATGCTGTTTTGTGTGGGGCATGGTAGTGCCAGGAATGGATGAAGAAGGGAAGCAAGTATGAATATGTATGTATATATATATATATATATATATATATATATTTTTGCTTTCTCACTATCTCCCGCGTTTGCGAGGTAGCGCAAGGAAACAGACAAAAGAAATGGCCCAACCCACCCCCATACACAATGTATATACATACACGTCCACACACGCAAATATACATACCTATACATCTCAATGTACACATATATATACACACACAGATACATACATATATACTCATGCACACAATTCACACTGTCTGCCTTTATTCATTCCCATCGCCACCTCGCCACACATGGAATACCATCTCCCTCCCCCCTCATGTGTGCGAGGTAGCATTAGGAAAAGACAACAAAGGCCCCATTCGTTCACACTCAGTCTCTAGCTGTCATGCAATAATGCCCGAAACCACAGCTCCCTTTCCACATCAAGGCCCCACACAACTTTCCATGGTTTACCCCAGACGCTTCACATGCCCTGATTCAATCCACTGACAGCACGTCAACCCCGGTATACCACATCGATCCAATTCACTGTATTCCTTGCACGCCTTTCACCCTCCTGCATGTTCAGGCCCCGATCACCCAAAATCTTTTTCACTCCATCTTTCCACCTCCAATTTGGTCTCCCACTTCTCCTCGTTCCCTCCACCTCCGACACATATATCCTCTTGGTCAATCTTTCCTCACTCATCCTCTCCATGTGCCCAAACCATTTCAAAACACCCTCTTCTGCTCTCTCAACCACGCTCTTTTTATTTCCACGCATCTCTCTTACCCTAACATTACTTACTCGATCAAACCACCTCACACCACACATTGTCCTCAAACATCTCATTTTCAGCACATCCACCCTCCTGCACACAACTCTATCCATAGCCCACGCCTCGCAACCATACAACATTGTTGGAACCACTATTCCTTCAAACATACCCATTTTTGCTTTCCGAGATAATGTTCTCGACTTCCACACATTCTTCAAGGGTCCCAGGATTTTCGTCCCCTCCCCCACCCTATGATTCACTTCCGCTTCCATGGTTCCATCCGCTGCCAGATCCACTCCCAGATATCTAAAACACTTTACTTCCTCCAGTTTTTCTCCATTCAAACTTACCTCCCAATTGACTTGACCCTCAACCCTACTGTACCTAATAACCTTGCTCTTATTCACATTTACTCTTAACTTTCTTCTTTCTCACACTTTACCAAACTCAGTCACCAGCTTCTGCAGTTTCTCGCATGGATCAGCCCCCAGCGCTGTATCATCAGTGAACAACAACTGACTCACTTCCCAAGCTCTCTCATCCACAACAGACTTCATACTTGCCCCTCTTTCCAAAACTCTTGCATTCACCTCCCTAACAACCCCATCCATAAACAAATTAAACAACCATGGAGACATCACGCACCCCTGCCGCAAACCTACATTCACTGAGAACCAATCACTTTCCTCTCTTCCTACACGTACACATGCCTTACATCCTCGATAAAAACTTTTCACTGCTTCTAACAACTTTCCTCCCGCACCATATATTCTTAATACCTTCCACAGAGCATCTCTATCAACTCTATCATATGCCTTCTCCAGATCCATAAATGCTACATACAAATCTATTTGCTTTTCTAAGTATTTCTCACATACATTCTTCAAAGCAAACACCTGATCCACACATCCTCTACCACTTCTGAAACCACACTGCTCTTCCCCAATCTGATGCTCTGTACATGCCTTCACCCTCTCAATCAATACCCTCCCATATAATTTACCAGGAATACTCAACAAATTTATACCTCTGTAATTTGAGCACTCACTCTTATCCCCTTTGCCTTTGTACAATGGCACTCTGCACGCATTCCGCCAATCCTCAGGCACCTCACCATGAGTCATACATACATTAAATAACCTTACCAACCAGTCAACATTACAGTCACCCCCTTTTTTAATAAATTCCACTGCAATACCATCCAAACCTGCTGCCTTGCCGGCTTTCATCTTCCACAAAGCTTTTACTACCTCTTCTCTGTTTACCAAATCATTTTCCCTAACCCTCTCACTTTGCACACCACCTCGACCAAAACACCCTATATCTGCCACTCTATCATCAAACACATTCAACAAACCTTCAAAATACTCACTCCATCTCCTTCTCACATCACCACTACTTGTTATCACCTCCCCATTTGTGCCCTTCACTGAAGTTCCCATTTGCTCCCTTGTCTTACGCACTTTATTTACCTCCTTCCAGAACATCTTTTTATTCTCCCTAAAATTTAATGATACCCTCTCACCCCAACTCTCATTTGCCCTCTTTTTCACCTCTTGCACCTTTCTCTTGACCTCCTGTCTCTTTCTTTTATACATCTCCCACTCCTTTTCATTTTTTCCCTGCAAAAATCGTCCAAATGGTTCTCTCTTCTCTTTCACTAATAATCTTAATTCTTCATGCCACCACTCACTACCCTTTCTAATCAACCCACCTCCCACTCTTCTCATGCCACAAGCATCTTTTGCACAATCCATCACTGACTCCCTAAATACATCCCATTCCTCCCCCACTCCCCTTACTTCCATTGTTCTCACCTTTTTCCATTCTGTACTCAGTCTCTCCTGGTACTTCCTCACAAAAGTCTCCTTCCCAAGCTCACTTACTCTCACCACCCTCTTCACCCCAACATTCACTCTTCTTTTCTGAAAACCCATACAAATCTTCACCTTAGCCTCCACAAGATAATGATCAGACATCCCTCCAGTTGCACCTCTCAGCACATTAACATCCAAAAGTCTCTCTTTCGCGCGCCTGTCAATTAACACATAATCCAGTAACGCTCTCTGGCCATCTCTCCTACTTACATACGTATACTTAAGTATATCTCGCTTTTTCAACCAGGTATATCCAATCACCAGTCCTTTTTCAGCACATAAATCTACAAGCTCTTCACCATTTCCATTTACAACACTGAACACCCCATGTATATCAATTATTCCCTCAACTGCCACATTACTCACCTTTGCATTCAAATCACCCATCACTATAATCCGGTCTTTTGCATCAAAACCACTAACACACTCATTCAGCTGCTCCCAAAACACTTGCCTCTCATGATCTTTCTTCTCATATATATATATATATATATATATATATATATATATATATATATATATATATATATATATATGTTGTATGGTTGCGAGGCGTGGGCTATGGATAGAGTTGTGCGCAGGAGGATTGATGTGCTGGAAATGAGATGTTTGAGGACAATGTGTGGTGTGAGGTGGTTTGATCGAGTAAGTAACGTAAGGGTAAGAGAGATGTGTGGAAATAAAAAGAGCGTGGTTCAGGGAGCAGAAGAGGGTGTTTTTAAATGGTTTGGGCACATGGAGAGAATGAGTGAGGAAAGATTGACCAAGAGGATATATGTGTCGGAGGCGGAGGGAACGAGGAGAAGTGGGAGACCAAATTGGAGGTGGAAAGATGGAGTGAAAAAGATTTTGTGTGATCGGGGCCTGAACATGCAGGAGGGTGAAAGGAGGGCAAGGAATTGAGTGAATTGGATCGATGTGGTATACCGGGGTTGACGTGCTGTCAGTGGATTGAATCAGGGCATGTGAAGCGTCTGGGGTAAACCATGGAAAGCTGTGTAGGTATGTATATTTGCGTGTGTGGATGTATTTATATACATGTGTATTGGGGTGGGTTGAGCCATTTCTTTCTTCTGTTTCCTTGCGCTACCTCGCAAACGCGGGAGACCGGCAAAAAAAAAAAAAAATATATATATATATATATATATATATATATATATATATATATATATATAGGTGATATATATAGGGATAGGGGTGAAAGAATACTTCCCATGTATTCCTTGCGTGTCGTAGAAAGCGACTAGAGGGGACGGGAGCGGGGGGCCAGAAATCCTCCCCTCCTTGTATTAACTTTCTAAAATGGGAAACAGAAGAAGGAGTCACGCGGGGAGTGCTCATCCTCCTCGAAGGCTCAGAGTGGGGTGCCTAAATGTGTGTGGATGTAACCAAGATGTGAAAAAAGGAGAGATAGGTAGTATGTTTGAGGAAAGGAACCTGGATGTTTTGGCTCTGAGTGAAACGAAGCTCAAGGGTAAAGGGGAAGAGTGGTTTGGGAATGTCTGGGGAGTAAAGTCAGGGGTTAGTGAGAGGACAAGAGCAAGGGAAGGAGTAGCACTACTCCTGAAACAGGAGTTGTGGGAGTATGTGATAGAGTGTAAGAAAGTAAATTCTCGATTAATATGGGTAAAACTGAAAGTTGATGGAGAGAGGTGGGTGATTATTGGTGCATATGCACCTGGGCATGAGAAGAAAGATCAAGAGAGGCAAGTGTTTTGGGAGCAGCTGAATGAGTGTGTTAGTGGTTTTGATGCACGAGACCGGGTCATAGTGATGGGTGATTTGAATGCAAAGGTGAGTAATGTGGCAGTTGAGGGAATAATTGGTATACATGGGGTGTTCAGTGTTGTAAATGGAAATGGTGAAGAGCTTGTAGATTAATGTGCTGAAAAAGGACTGATGATTGGGAATACCTGGTTTAAAAAGCGAGATATACATAAGTATACTTATGTAAGTAGGAGAGATGGCCAGAGAGCGTTATTGGATTACGTGTTAATTGACAGGCGTGCGAAAGAGAGACTTTTGGATGTTAATGTGCTGAGAGGTGTAACTGGAGGGATGTCTGATCATTATCTTGTGGAGGCTAAGGTGAAGATTTGTATGGGTTTTCAGAAAAAAAGAGTGAATGTTGGGGTGAAGAGGGTGGTGAGAGTAAGTGAGCTTGAGAAGGAGACCTGTGTGAGGAAGTACCAGGAGAGACTGAGTACAGAATGGAAAAAGGTGAGAACAATGGAAGTAAGGGGAGTGGGGGAGGAATGGGATGTATTTAGGGAATCAGTGATGGATTGCGCAAAAGATGCTTGTGGCATGAGGAGAGTGGGAGGTGGGTTGATTAGAAAGGGTAGTGAGTAGTGGGATGAAGAAGTAAGAGTATTAGTGAAAGAGAAGAGAGAGGCATTTGGACGATTTTTGCAGGGAAAAAATGCTATTGAGTGGGAGATGTATAAAAGAAAGAGACAGGAGGTCAAGAGAAAGGTGCAAGAGGTGAAAAAAAGGGCAAATGAGAGTTGGGGTGAGAGAGTATCATTAAATTTTAGGGAGAATAAAAAGATGTTCTGGAAGGAGGTAAATAAAGTGTGTAAGACAAGGGAGCAAATGGGAACTTCAGTGAAGGGCGCAAATGGGGAGGTGATAACAAGTAGTGGTGATGTGAGAAGGAGATGGAGTGAGTATTTTGAAGGTTTGTTGAATGTGTTTGATGAAAGAGTGGCAGATATAGGGTGTTTTGGTCGAGGTGGTGTGCAAAGTGAGAGGGTTAGGGAAAATGATTTGGTAAACAGAGAAGAGGTAGTGAAAGCTTTGCGGAAGATGAAAGCTGGCAAAGCAGCAGGTTTGGATGGTATTGCAGTGGAATTTATTAAAAAAGGGGGTGACTGTATTGTTGACTGGTTGGTAAGGTTATTTAATGTATGTATGACTCATGGTGAGGTGCCTGAGGATTGGCGGAATGCATGCATAGTGCCATTGTACAAAGGCAAAGGGGATAAGAGTGAGTGCTCAAATTACAGAGGTATAAGTTTGTTGAGTATTCCTGGTAAATTATATGGGAGGGTATTGATTGAGAGGGTGAAGGCATGTACAGAGCATCAGATTGGGGAAGAGCAGTGTGGTTTCAGAAGTGGTAGAGGATGTGTGGATCAGGTGTTTGCTTTGAAGAATGTATGTGAGAAATACTTAGAAAAGCAAATGGATTTGTATGTAGCATTTATGGATCTGGAGAAGGCATATGATAGAGTTGATAGAGATGCTCTGTGGAAGGTATTAAGAATATATGGTGTGGGAGGAAAGTTGTTAGAAGCAGTGAAAAGTTTTTATCGAGGATGTAAGGCATGTGTGCGTGTAGGAGGAGAGGAAAGTGATTGGTTCTCAGTGAATGTAGGTTTGCGGCAGGGGTGTGTGATGTCTCCATGGTTGTTTAATTTGTTTATGGATGGGGTTGTTAGGGAGGTAAATGCAAGAGTTTTGGAAAGAGGGGCAAGTATGAAGTCTGTTGGGGATGAGAGAGCTTGGGAAGTGAGTCAGTTGTTGTTCGCTGATGATACAGCGCTGGTGGCTGATTCATGTGAGAAACTGCAGAAGCTGGTGACTGAGTTTGGAAAAGTGTGTGGAAGAAGAAAGTTAAGAGTAAATGTGAATAAGAGCAAGGTTATTAGGTACAGTAGGGTTGAGGGTCAAGTCAATTGGGAGGTAAGTTTGAATGGAGAAAAACTGGAGGAAGTGAAGTGTTTTAGATATCTGGGAGTGGATCTGGCAGCGGATGGAACCATGGAAGCGGAAGTGGATCATAGGGTGGGGAGGGGGCGAAAATCCTGGGGGCCTTGAAGAATGTGTGGAAGTCGAGAACATTATCTCGGAAAGCAAAAATGGGTATGTTTGAAGGAATAGTGGTTCCAACAATGTTGTATGGTTGCGAGGCGTGGGCTATGGATAGAGTTGTGCGCAGGAGGATGGATGTGCTGGAAATGAGATGTTTGAGGACAATGTGTGGTGTGAGGTGGTTTGATCGAGTGAGTAACGTAAGGGTAAGAGAGATGTGTGGAAATAAAAAGAGCGTGGTTGAGAGAGCAGAAGAGGGTGTTTTGAAGTGGTTTGGGCACATGGAGAGGATGAGTGAGGAAAGATTGACCAAGAGGATATATGTGTCGGAGGTGGAGGGAACAAGGAGAAGAGGGAGACCAAATTGGAGGTGGAAAGATGGAGTGAAAAAGATTTTGTGTGATCGGGGCCTGAACATGCAGGAGGGTGAAAGGAGGGCAAGGAATAGAGTGAATTGGAGCGATGTGGTATACCGGGGTTGACGTGCTGTCAGTGGATTGAAGCAAGGCATGTGAAGCGTCTGGGGTAAACCATGGAAAGCTGTGTAGGTATGTATATTTGCGTGTGTGGACGTATGTATATACATGTGTATGGGGGGGGTTGGGCCATTTCTTTCGTCTGTTTCCTTGCGCTACCTTGCAAATGCAGGAGACCGACAAAGTATAAAAAAAAAAAAAATATATATATATATATATATATATATATATATATATATATATATATATATATATATATATATATATATATATATATATATTATCCCTGGGGATAGGGGATTAAGAATACTTCCCACGTATTCCCTGCGTGTCGTAGAAGGCGACTAAAAGGGGAGGGAGCGGGGGGCTGGAAATCCTCCCCTCTCGTTTTTTTTTTTCCAAAAGAAGGAACAGAGAATTGGGCCAGGTGAGGGAATTCCCTCAAAGGCCCAGTCCTCTGTTCTTAACGCTACCTCGCTAATGCGGGAAATGGCGAATAGTTTGAAAGAAAAAAAGAAATATATATATATATATATATATATATATATATATATATATGATATGATATGATAGAGTTGATAGAGATGCTCTGTGGAAGGTATTAAGAATATATGGTGTGGGAGGAAAGTTGTTAGAAGCAGTGAAAAGTTTTTATCGAGGATGTAAGGCATGTGTACGTGTAGGAAGAGAGAAAAGTGATTGGTTCTCAGTGAATATTGGTTTGCGGCAGGGGTTTGTGATGTCTCCATGGTTGTTTAATTTGTTTATGAATGGGGTTGTTAGGGAGGTGAATGCAAGAGTTTTGGAAAGAGGGGCAAGTATGAAGTCTGTTGTGGATGAGAGAGTTTGGGAAGTGAGTCAGTTGTTGTTCGCTGATGATACAGCGCTGGTGGCTGATTCATGTGAGAAACTGCAGAAGCTGGTGACTGAGTTTGGTAAAGTGTGTGAAAGAGGAAAGTTAAGAGTAAATATGAATAAGAGCAAGGTTATTAGGTACAGTAGGGTTGAGGGTCAAGTCAATTGGGAGGTAAGTTTGAATGGAGAAAAACTGGAGGAAGTAAAGTGTTTTAGATATATGGGAGTGGATCTGGCAGCGGATGGAACCATGGAAGCGGAAGTGGATCATTGGGTGGGGTAGGGGGCAAAAATCCTGGGAGCCTTGAAGAATGTGTGGAAGTCGAGAACATTATCTCGGAATGCAAAAATGAGTATGTTTAAAGGAATAGTGGTTCCAACAATTTTGTATGGTTGCGAGGCGTGGGCTATGGATAGAGTGGTGCGCAGGGGGGTGGATGTGCTGGAAATGAGATGTTTGAGGACAATGTGTGGTGTGAGGTGGTTTGATCGAGTAAGTAACGTAAGGGTAAGAGAGATGTGTGGAAATTAAAAGAGCATGGTTGAGAGAGCAGAAGAGGGTGTTTTGAAATGGTTTGGGCACATGGAGAGAATGAGTGAGGAAAGATTGACCAAGAGGATATCTGTGTTGGAGGTGGAGAAGTGGGAGGTGGAAAGATGGAGTGAAAAAGATTTTGTGTGATTGGGGCCTGAACATGCAGGAGGGTGAAAGGCGTGCAAGGAATAGAGTGAATTGGATCGATGTGGTATACCGGGGTTGACGTGCTGTCAGTGGATTGAATCAGGGCATGTGAAGCGTCTGGGGTAAACCATGGAAAGCTGTGTAGGTATGTATATTTGCGTGTGTGGACGTGTATGTATATACATGTGTATGGGGGTTGGTTGGGCCATTTCTTTCGTCTGTTTCCTTGCGCTACCTCGCATACGCGGGAGACAGCGACAAAGCAAAAAAAAAAAATATATATATATATATATATATATATATATATATATATATATATATATATATTTTTTTTTTTTTTATACCTCGTCGCTGTCTCCCGCGTATGCGAGGTAGCGCAAGGAAACAGACGAAAGAAATGGCCCAACCCCCCCATACACATGTACATACACATGTCCACACACGCAAATATACATACCTACACAGCTTTCCATGGTTTACCCCAGACGCTTCACATGCCCTGATTCAATCCACTGACAGCACGTCAACCCCGGTATACCACATCGATCCAATTCACTCTATTCCTTGCACGCCTTTCACCCTCCTGCATGTTCAGGCCCCAATCACACAAAATCTTTTTCACTCCATCTTTCCACCTCCCACTTCTCCACCTCCAACACAGATATCCTCTTGGTCAATCTTTCCTCACTCATTCTCTCCATGTGCCCAAACCATTTCAAAACACCCTCTTCTGCTCTCTCAACCATGCTCTTTTAATTTCCACACATCTCTCTTACCCTTACGTTACTTACTCGATCAAACCACCTCACACCACACATTGTCCTCAAACATCTCATTTCCAGCACATCCATCCTCCTGCGCACAACTCTATCCATAGCCCACGCCTCGCAACCATACAACATTGTTGGAATCACTATTCCTTCAAACATACCCATTTTTGCTTTCCGAGATAATGTTCTCGACTTCCACACATTTTTCAAGGCTCCCAAAATTTTCGCCCCCTCCCCCACCCTATGATCCACTTCCGCTTCCATGGTTCCATCCGCTGACAGATCCACTCCCAGATATCTAAAACACTTCACTTCCTCCAGTTTTTCTCCATTCAAACTCACCTCCCAATTGACTTGACCCTCAACCCTACTGTACCTAATAACCTTGCTCTTATTCACATTTACTCTTAACTTTCTTCTTCCACACACTTTACCAAACTCCGTCACCAGCTTCTGCAGTTTCTCACATGAATCCGCCACCAGCGCTGTATCATCAGCGAACAACAACTGACTCACTTCCCAAGCTCTCTCATCCCCAACAGACTTCATACTTGCCCCTCTTTCCAAGACTCTTGCATTTACCTCCCTAACAACCCCATCCATAAACAAATTAAACAACCATGGAGACATCACACACCCCTGCCGCAAACCTACATTCACTGAGAACCAATCACTTTCCTCTCTTCCTACACGTACACATGCCTTACATCCTCGATAAAAACTTTTCACTGCTTCTAACAACTTGCCTCCCACACCATATATTCTTAATACCTTCCACAGATATATATCCCTGGGGATAGGGGAGGAAGAATACTTTCTACATATTCCCTGCGTGTTGTAGAAGGCGACTAAAAGGGGAGGGAGCTTGGGGCTGGAAATCCTCCCCTCTCGTTTTTTTTTTTAATTTTCCAAAAGAAGGAACAGAGTGGGGTCAGGTGAGGATATTCCAAAAAAGGCCCAGTCCTCTGTTCTTAATGCTACCTCGCTAACGCAGGAAATGGCGAATAGTTTAAAAGAAAAAGAAAAAGATATATATATATATATATATATATATATATATATATATATATATATATATATATATATATATATATATATGAAAAAGAAAAGATTTTGTGTGATCGGGGCCTGAACATGCAGGAGGGTCAAAGGAGGGCAAAGAATAGAGTGAATTGGAGCGATGTGGTATACTGGGGTTGACGTGCTGTCAGTGGATTGAATCAAGGCATGTGTATGGGGGTGGGCTGGGCCATTTCTTTCGTCTGTTTCCTTGCGCTACCTCGCAAACGCTGGAGACAGCGACAAAGTATAAAAAAAAAAAAAAATATATATATATATATATGTATATATATATATATATATATATTTTTTTTGCTTTGTCGCTGTCTCCCGCGTTTGCGAGGTAGCGCAAGGAAACAGACGAAAGAAATGGCCCAACCCCCCCCCATACACATGTATATACATACATCCACACACGCAAATATACATACCTACACAGCTTTCCATGGTTTACCCCAGACGCTTCACATGCCTTGATTCAATCCACTGACAGCACGTCAACCCCGGTATACCACATCGCTCCAATTCACTCTATTCCTTGCCCTCCTTTCACCCTCCTGCATGTTCAGGCCCCGATCACACAAAATCTTTTTCACTCCATCTTTCCACCTCCAATTTGGTCTCCCTCTTCTCCTCGTTCCCTCCACCTCCGACACATATATCCTCTTGGTCAATCTTTCCTCACTCATTCTCTCCATGTGCCCAAACCACTTCAAAACACCCTCTTCTGCTCTCTCAACCACGCTCTTTTTATTTCCACACATCTCTCTTACCCTTACGTTACTCACTCGATCAAACCACCTCACACCACACATTGTCCTCAAACATCTCATTTCCAGCACATCCATCCTCCTGCGCACAACTCTATATATAGCCCACGCCTCGCAACCATACAACATTGTTGGAACCACTATTCCTTTAAACATATCCATTTTTGCTTTCGGAGATAATGTTCTCGACTTCCACACATTCTTCAAGGCCCCCAGAATTTTCGCCCCCTCCCCCACCCTATGATCCACTTCCGCTTCCATGGTTCCATCCGCTGCCAGATCCACTCCCAGATATCTAAAACACTTCACTTCCTCCAGTTTTTCTCCATTCAAACTCACCTCCCAATTGACTTGACCCTCAACCCTACTGTACCTAATAACCTTGCTCTTATTCACATTTACTCTTAACTTTCTTCTTCCACACACTTTACCAAACTCAGTCACCAGCTTCTGCAGTTTCTCACATGAATCAGCCACCAGCGCTGTATCATCAGCGAACAACAACTGACTCACTTCCCAAGCTCTCTCATCCCCAACAGACTTCATACTTGCCCCTCTTTCCAAAACTCTTGCATTTACCTCCCTAACAACCCCATCCATAAACAAATTAAACAACCATGGAGACATCACACACCCCTGCCGCAAACCTACATTCACTGAGAACCAATCACTTTCCTCTCTTCCTACACGTACACATGCCTTACATCCTCGATAAAAACTTTTCACTGCTTCTAACAACTTTCCTCCCACACCATATATTCTTAATACCTTCCACAGAGCATCTCTATCAACTCTATCATATGCCTTCTCCAGATCCATAAATGCTACATACAAATCCATTTGCTTTTCTAAGTATTTCTCACATACATTCTTCAAAGCAAACACCTGATCCACACATCCTCTACCACTTCTGAAACCACACTGCTCTTCCCCAATCTGATGCTCTGTACATGCCTTCACCCTCTCAATCAATACCCTCCCATATAATTTACCAGGAATACTCAACAAACTTATACCTCTGTAATTTGAGCACTCACTCTTATCCCCTTTGCCTTTGTACAATGGCACTATGCACGCATATATATATATATATATATGTATGTGTATATACTTGTGTATATGTTATGTATATGTATATGTCTATGTATGGGCATTTATGTATATATATATATATATGTGTATATCATGGATGGGCCATTCTTCGTCTGTTTCCCGGTGCTACCTCGGTTATGCAGGAAATTGTGATCAAATATAATAAATATGATAAAAGAGATTTTTGGTGTTAAGAAAATTATGTAGGTAGTTGTTGTTAAGCTGCCACCAACCAGACGGGTATGTTAGTGTTGCCACCCATTTGTGTTTTGGGAGGGTTAGTGACGTAATGGCTAGTGGCATAATGAGCCAGCACTTCAATGGTTGTCATGTTGCACTGTAACCCAGGAAGCTCTCTTTTCTTTCTGCCTCACCCACATATGGACTGATGGCATTCTGTCAACAAACATGCAATCTCCTTGTCAGACATAATGCTTGACAACACTTAACTCACACAACTCATTCTTCATTACTCAAATATCTTCTGTGGTGAGTGCTATGTTCTAGTCCTTCCTTTTGGCAAAATGGTGGGAGCAGTAGATAGAAGCAGTAAGTAGGAGCATTAAGTAGAAACATTGTGTAGAAGTAGTCAGTTGGAACATTAGGTTGGAACCTATGGAAACACTGTGCTAGAGTTGCCCTCTGTCAATGGCCTATTAGGGGTGAGGCACTAAAGGCTAAGAAGTGGCACTGGAGTTCACCAGTTATGGAGACTCTTGCTGTGGACACCCCCTTAAGGGAGTTCCTGGTGGGAATGGGCATCAGAGATACAGATAGATAAGAAAATTATTAGTACATTTACAGTATTTATGTAAATAAAGTTTTTCCTGTGTAAATGATATGTTTGTTTGTATTGTGCTTAGTTTATAATCTGAAATCATATCTGGAAAGGAATCATGCAGTATGTATGTACAGTAGTGTTAAATCAAACATAAAGAAAAAAAATATTATTGTACTGTTGTGGGAATCTGCAACCATTATGCTAGCCATGTTCCTCTTGCTTCTTCCATTCAGTGCCAAACAAGACTGACTTAGAGTTAGGCACAGTAGTGTTTTGGGGTATGTTCTACACTTATGCATAATTCACTAATATTCTGTAAGGGATTTTTATTTTTCAATGCTGGGGAATGCTCATCTTTAGTGGATTGCACAGGTTAGGTGTTAAAACCTCTTTCAGCAAGGAACATCTCTTCCTGGAGTAAAAAACTTGTTTCGTTGGCCAAGAGTGACCAGCATTGTTTGTTAGAGCCCATGAGGTTAGGAAGATAACCTCCATTTTGGTACTTTTGAGGGCCCTTTCCTTGGAGATCAAGAATTGATGTATTCTTCTAAAACATTCATCATTAGTACTTTAGATGTCGAGAATTTTTTTCTTTTTTGTTACTGGTATTGTTGCTTTTCATGATGGATACTACTGTGCAACTAGATAACCCTTGAGGTAATTTTTTTTTTTCTCAGCTTCATTTCCTCCTGTTTTTTTTTTTTTAGAAAGTTTTTTGTAACCCTCCTTTTCATATTGTGTGATGTCCCATTATGAAATTTTCTGGGTTACTGTTTCTTGCCTTACCTTGCCTTACCTTGCCTTGCCTTTCCTTTTCTTTTGAAAAATCTGTCTCTTGTCTAATAGTGTACACCGTCAGGTGAATATTTGTGTTCTCAGAATTCTAAGGCAGGTTGGTTCCAACAGCCAATGGGACATTGCTGATTAGTCATTGGGTGGACCCAGGCTAAATCTGCAGGCTGATAGCACTGAATAGATGGTTAATGAGGGATGAGAGGCATTTACATTACCAGAATGCAGGATGTCAGAGGTTTCTGCCATTCTTTCAAGGTTTGTAACACTTTCCTGATGAGAAATAGTTTTTCATTCATCAAAACTTACTTTTTTCAGAGGTTGTGTGCATGATGCCACTAGTGGACCCTCGTAGGGTCTCAAGCCACGCAGAAACTGAAGCTTCATCAAGGTCCAGCCTGTCCCACCGACTGTCAAAGATCACCAAGAGTGAAGCATCCAGGACAAAAACTTTGGATGGAAACAAGTAAGTTGTTCATTGTGTACAGTTGCACAGAAACAGTGTAAAGTATTCTAATTGGAGGGTCCATCCTCAGACTTTCATGTGCAGAAAAATAACTGTGGAATGATGTTATTGATTACATATCTTTAACTTAGTTCATAGATGATTATCTTTCCCACTTAGGCATGTGTTGACTTAATGATAAATGTAGACATTTATTTCTAGTAGGTTATAAGACACAGCTCCACTTAGTTTCCTCATGACCTGTTAAATGTATGACCTGTATTTTTCTTAGGTTATAAGTAACAGCTCCAGAGAGTTCTCACATAACCTATTTTCCTCATACAATGTCTCTGACTTACATTGAAGCTTAAAATCATAAGAAATTTATTTTTTATGCTTCTTAATCCTCTCCTGTGCTATTACTCTTACTTCTTTCTGTTTCCCACCTGATGTTAGAGGAGCTTTCTTTCTCATCTAATTAATTGGTTTATTACAGGAATAGCATGTAGAACAAAGGAATTCTTGTGAATGCTGCTGGAAAGCCTTCACTTTAGAGATGGAGATCTTCAGTGTCTAAAGTGTTTCTAATGTCTGTATCATTTTGCTGTGAGAAACGGAAATATATTACTGGCGGCAGATAAACTTATGAAAAGAACTAGGTTATAATTTATGGAAAAAATCTCAAAGATATCAAAGTTTCAACTTTTTAGAAACCTTTTTTTAGTATTATATCATGTTTAAAGTTTTCAAGAGATGCTAGATATCTTCTGTGGTTGTTGATTTAGTGTAGCTGTTATGTCAAATTTGTTCAATATATTCATTGATTACATGGGAGGGTATTGATTGAGAGGGTAAAGGCATGTACAGAGCATCAGATTGGGGGAGGAGCAGTGTGGTTTCAGAAGTGGTAGAGGACGTGTGGATCAGGTGTTTGCTTTGAAGAATGTATGTGAGAAATATTTAGAAAAACAGATGGCTTTGTATGTAACATTTATGGATCTGGAGAAGACATGTGATAGGGTTGATAGAGATGCTTTGTGGAAGATTTTAAGAGTATATGGCGTGGGAGGTAAGTTGCTAGAAGCAGTGAAAAGTGTTTACCAAGGATGTAAGGCATGTATTCGAATAGGAAGAGAGGAAAGTGAGTGGTTCCCAGTGAATGTTGGTTTGCGGCAGGGGTGTGTGATGTCTCCATGGTTGTTTAATTTGTTTATAGATGGGATGGTTAGGGAGGTGAATGCAAGAGTTTTGGAGAGAGGAGCAAGTATATAGTCTGTTGTGGATGAGAGAGCTTGGGAAGTGAGGCAGTTGTTGGTCACTGATGATACAGTGCTGGTAGCTGATTCAGGTGAGAAACTGCAGAAGTTGGTAACTGAGTTTGGTGAAGTGTGTGAAAGAAGAAAGTTTAGAGTAAATGTGAATAAGAGCAAGGTTATTAGGTTCAGTAGGGTTGATGGACAAGTTAATTGGGATGTAAGTTTGAAATTAGAAAAACTGGAAGTGGTGTATTTCAGATATCTGGGAGTAGACATAGCAGCAGATGGAACCATAGAAGCAGAAGTGAATCATAGGGTGGGGGAGGGGGCAAAGGTTTTGGGAGCATTGAAGAATGTGTAGAAGGCGAGAACATTATCTCAGAGAGCAAAAATGGGTATGTTTGAAGGAATAGTTGTTCCAACAGTGTTATATGGTTGTGAGGCATGGGCTATAGATAGAGTTGTGTGGAAGATTGTGTGTGTTGGAAATGAGATGTTTGAGGGCAATATGTGGTGTGAGGTGGTTTGATTGAGTAAGTATTGAAAGGGTAAGAGAGATGTGTGGTGATAAAAAGAGTGTGGATGAGAGAGCAGAAGAGGATGTGTTGAAATGGTTTTGTCACATGGAGGGAATGAGTGAGGAAATATTGACAAAGAGGATATATGTGTCAGAGGTGGAGGGAAGGAGAAGCGGGAGATCAACTTTGAGGTGGAAGAATAGAGTGAAAAAGATTTTGAGCGATCGGGGCCTGAACATACAGGAGGGTGAAAGGCGTGCAAGGAATGGAGTGAATTGGAACGATGTGATATGCTGGGGTGGACATGCTGTCAATGGGTTGAACCAGGGCATATGAAGCATCTGGGGTAAACCATGAAAAGTTTTGTGGGGTCTGGATGTGAAAAGGGAGCTGTGATTTCGGTGCATTACACATGACAGCTAGACTGAGTGTGAAGGAATGTGGCCTTTCTGTCTTTTCCTTGCATTACCTCACAGGGGGGATGCTATTTCATGTGTGGCAGGGTGGTGACAGGAATGGATGAAGGCAGCAAGTATGAATTTGTATATGTGTATATATGTATATGTCTGTGTATGTATATGTATGTTTATGTTGAAATGTATAGGTATGTATATATGCGTGTAGGTGTTTATGTATGTACATGTGTATTTGGGTGGATTGGGCCATTCTTTCGTCTGTTTCCTTTTGCTACCTTGCTAATGCAGGAGACGGCAATTGAGTATGCTAAAAAGAGTTTGAATGGAGAAAAACTGGAGGAAGTGAAGTGTTTTAGATATCTGGGAGTGGACTTAGCGGTGAATGGAACCAAGGAAGTGAGTCACAGGGTAGGGGAGGAGGCGATGGTTCTCCTTTCACACACTTTTCCAAACTCAGTCACCAACTTCTACCATTTCTCACACGAATCAGCCACTAGAGCTGTATCATTGGCAAACAACAACTGACTCACTTCCCAGGCCCTCTCATCCTCAACAGACTGCATGCTCTCCCCTCTTTCCAAAATTCTTGCATTTACCTCTCTAATCACCCCATCCATAAACAAATTTGATAACCATGGGAACATCACATACCCTTGCCACAAACTGACATTCACTGGGAACCAATCACTCCCCTCTCTTCCTGCTCATACACATGCCTTACATCCTTGATAAAAACTTTTCACTGCTTCTAGCAACTACCCTCCCATGCCATATACTCTTGAAACCTTCCACAAATCATCTCTATCAACCTTATCATATGCCTTCTCCATATCCATAAGTGCTACATACAAATCCCTCTGTTTTTCTAAGTATTTCTCACATACATTCTTCAAAGCAAACACCTGATCCACACATCCTCTATCACTTCTGAAACCACACTGCTCTTCCCCAATATGATGCTCTGTAAGTGCTTTCACCCTCTTAGTCAATATCCGCCCATATAATTTCCCAGGAATACTCAACAACAAACTTATGCCTCTGTATTTTGAGCACTCACCTTCATCCCCTTTGCCTTTCTACAATGGCACTGTGCATGCATTCTGCCAATCCTCAGGCACTTCACCATGGTCCATACATAAATATCCTTACCTACCAATCAACAGTATATTATGTATGTATGTATCCTTGAAGTAGGGGAGAAAGAATTCTACCTCTGTATTCCCTGTGTAACGTAGGAGGCGACTAAAGGGGCAGGGGCTGGAAATCCTCCCCTTCTTGTATTTCAATTTCTAAAGGAGGAAACAGAAGGAGTCAAGCAGTGAGTGCTCATCCTCCTTGAAGGCTCCAATTAGGGTGTCGAATGTGTGTTTATGTAACGAAGATGAAAAGAAAGGAGAGATTATTAGTATGCTTAAGGAAAGAAACCTGGATGATCTGGTTCTGAGGGAAATGAGGTTGAGTTCAAGGGTAAAGGGGACAATTGGTTTCCAGTGGTTTGGAAAAGTCTTGGGAGTAAAGTCAGGGGTTGGTGAAAGGACAAGAGCTAAGGAAGGAGTAGCTTCACTCTTAAAGCAAAAGTTGTGGGAGTGTGTGATAGGGTGTAAGAAAGTAAATTCTAAATTGCTGTGGGTAAAACTGAAAGTGGATAGTGGGAGATGGGTGATTATTGGTGCTAATGCATCTGGTCATGAGAAGAAAGATCATGAGATGCAAGTGTTTTGGGAGGTGCTGAGTGAGTGTGTCACCAGTTTTGATGCACGAGACCAGGTATTAGTGGTGAGTGATTTGAATGTGAACATGAGTAATGTGGCAGTTGAGGGTATGATTGGTGCACATTGGGTATTCATTGTTGTGAATAGAAATGGTGAAGAGCTTGTGGATTTATGTTCTAAAAAAAAGACTGGTGATTGGGAATACCTTGTTTAAAAAGAGAGATATACAGTAGTATGAGAGATTATGTATTAATTGATACGTGTGTAAAAGAGTGACTTTTGGCTGTAAGTGTGCTGAGAGGGGCAGCTGGTGGGATATCTGATTACTATTTTGTGTAGGCGAAGGTGTAACTTTATTGGGGTTTTCAAAAAATAAGAGAGAATGTTGGGGAAAAGAGAGTGGTAAGAGTAAGTGAGCTTGGAAAGGAGACTTTTGGGAAGAAATATCAGGGGAAATTGAGTGTAGAATGGCAAAAGGTGAGAGCAAATGATGTGAGGGGAATGGATGAGGAATGGGATGTATTTAGGGAAGCAGTGGCGTCATGTACAAGAGATGAATGTAGCCTGAGAAAGGTGGGAGATGGGCAGAATAGAAAGGCTTGTGAGTGGTGGGATGAAGAAGTGAAGTTGCTAGGGAAAGAGAAAAGAGAATTGTTTGGACATTACATACAAGGAAGGAGTACATATGACAGGGAGGTGTATAAGAGAAAGCGGCAGGAGGTCAAGATGAAAGTGCAAGGGTTGAAAAAGAGGGCAAATGAGAGTTTGGTTTAGAGAGTATCATTAAACTTTAAGGAGAATAAAAAGATTTTCTGGAAGGAGGTAAATGTGTGTGAAAGACAAGAGAATAAATTGGAACATCATTGAAGGGGGCAAGGGTGAAGTGGTAACAGATATTGATGGAGTGAGGAGGAGACGGAGTGACTATTTTGAAGGATTATTGAAGTGTTTGATGAGAGAGTTGCAGATTTAAGGTGTTTTGGTCAGGATGGTGTACAAAGTGAAATAGTCTGGGAGGGTGCTTTGGCAAAGAGAGAAGAGGTGATGAAAGCCTTGCAAAAGATGGAATTCCGCAAGGCAGTGGCAGTGGATGGTATTGCAGTTGAATTTATTAAGAAAGGGGTGACTATGTTGTTGATTGGTTGGTGTGTATGCATCATGGTGAAGTGCTTGATGATTGGTGGAATGCTTGCATAGTGCCATTGTCCAAAGGCATAGGGGATAAAGATGAGTGTTCAAACTACAGAGGCATAAGTTTGTTGAGTATACCTGGAAAATTGTATGAGAGGCTATTGATTGAGAGGATGAAGGCATGTACAGAGCATCAGATTGGGGAGAAGCATTGTTGTTTCAGAAGTGTTAGAGGGTGTGTGGATCAGGTGTTTGCATTGAAGAATGTGTGTTAGAAATACTAAGAAAAACAGATGGATTTGTACGTGGTATTCATGAATCTGGAGAAGGCATATGATAGGGTTGATAGAGATGCTTTGTGGAAGGTTTTAAGAACATATGGTGTAGTACGTAAACTGCTAGAAGCAGTGAGATTTTATCAAGGATGTATGGCATGTGTGTGAGTTGGAAGAGAGGAGAGTGATTGGTTGCCATTGAAGGTCAGTCTGTGGCAGGGGTGTGTGATGTCACCATGGTTGTTTGATTTGTTTATGGATGGGGTGGTTAGGAGGTGAATGCAAGAGTTTTGGAGAGAGGGGCACGCATGCAGTCTATTGGGGATGAGAGGGCTTATGAAGTGAGTCAGTTGTTGTTCACCAATGATACAGCACTGGTAGCTGATTTGAGTGAGAAACTGTGGAAGTTGGTGACTGAGTTAGGAAAAGTGTTTGAAAGGAAAAAGTTGAAAGTAAATGTGAATAAAAGCAAGGTTATTAGGTTCAGTAGGTTTGAGGGACAAGTTAGTTGGTTTGAATGGAGAAAAACGGGAGGAAGTGAAGTGTTTTAGATATCTGGGAGAGGACTTTCCAGCAAATAGAACCATGGAAAGGGAACTGAGTTACAGGGTGGGGAATGGGGTGAAGTTTATAGGACCAATGAAGAATGTGAGGAAAGAGAGAACATTATCTCAGAGCAAAGATAGGTATGTTTGAAGGATTAGTTGTTCCAACAGTATTATATGGTTGTAAGACATGGGCTATAGATAGGTTTATGTGGAGGAGGGTGGATGTGTTGGAAATGAAATGTTGCAGGACAATATGTGATGTGAGGTGGTTTAATCGAGTAAGTAATGAAAGGGTAAGAGAGATGTTTGGTATTAAAAAGAGTTTGGTTGGAGAACAGAAGAGGGTGTGTTGAAATGGTTTGGACATATGGAGAGAATAAGTGAGGAAAGGTTGACAAAGAGGATATATATGTCAGAGAAGGAGGGAACAAGGAGAAGCAGGAAATCAAATTGGGGAAGAATGGAGTGAAAATTATTTTGAGCTACAATGTCTGGCTTCCTAAAGTACACTGCAATGGGGATACAAGGCTCATAAACCATATCGTATCCCTTCTGTCTCAACTGACTGACCACAAAGACACTGATGTTGTCGTGCCTTGCGTACTGGGCTCATAACATGTCATAGAGGCCAGAGATCTTATGTTGGCCTCTTGCAGCCCTAGTGGGGTAGGTAACATGTCTGACCTTACCTGGATGGCCTTAATGTAGTCTCCACCCATGAGAAGTTTGGTCCCACTGGTAACCCATCTGCTAACCTGGGGTATGGCTGTAGATGGAGCGAGACCTATCCTATCACAGGTGCTGACTAGGTTCGACCTCCATGCGCGATGGCGTTCGTTTTTATTGCTTGCCTTTTGACCAGCATTGCATGCAGGGCCAGACCCACTCTGTAATTTCTTCCTAGTTACAGGTTCCCAGACCACTGCCTGAATTACAGGGTCAGACAAGGTGAGTAATTTTTCAAACCTGGACTGTTTGTTAAGCTGAATGGTTGAGATATAGTTGGGAATCCCAAGCCTTCACCATCACCCACTGCTGAGTAGAAGTATGCACTGGGCATGTTATGCAGCAGGTGAAGCCAACGGCGAACTGCTGCTCTTACCTGCCTGTCCATGCAGGCTAGCTGTGTCTTATAGACTTCCCCCAGCACCAGGCAATGCATGAGCCTAGATACAAGATGGTCAGTCTGGATTGTAATCCTCTACTGAGGTTATATAGGGGCTTTGGTGATATTGAACAGCCCCTCTTCTAATTGGGACTGAGCTACAGTGAAAGGTTAAAGTCTAAATAGTTGTCCACCTTAGATGAGAAAAGAGCGATGTGTGACCTGATAACATCCTCAAATTCCTAAATCAGCTGGATGATGATGACAGTAACAGGTCCTCACAGGATGCAGTACCAGCGTTAGCAGAAGCCATAATCAGATGCTAAGAAACATGATGGTTGAGAAGAATGTAAAGAAATGCTGGTTTAGTGTATGGATAGTGGATAGTTAGAATAGTCTAAGCAAGGAGACTGTGAATGGTGGCAGTTTACAAAGATTTAAAAGTTTTCATGATGGAATAGTAAAGTACAGGTCCCGTGAATGTTAATTTCACTTTCCATAGTGTACAGATAAGTAATTACACACACACGCACCAGTCACAGAGGAAAGGTTAGGCAACTGAGTTGGTTGTGAGCTAATTAATGTGTCGTAGAGACACACTTAGACCCTTGAAATTTGTAGGTCATAGAGCTAATTCATCAACATTGCAACTCATATTTGATTACTATTTATATTGATATTTGTAGATGATGGAGAGAGAGTTTACTGTTTGTAACATCGTGACTCTTTAACTTGTAAATGTACCATGCGTATGTGTACATGCACACTTTGATGCTTGTACTTGTGATTTTATTCTCATATGCTTAGGCATTACTGTATGATTTTGTTTTGTATGTGAATATCTTTGTGCTTTTACATGTGCATATGAGTTTGTATATGGGATTGTATTTTGTTGGTGTGTACATGTATCTGTATCATGACAAATGTGGATATCTTTGAGTGTCATATGTTGAAAATATAATTTGGTATGCATTGAGAATAACAAACATCAATACAGTGTCCAGACTGAGTTAACAGTTGTCTCTGTGAAGTAATTCATGATATAAATTCTTGTTTCTGTTGGAATAAGGTGAGTTCAGGTAATGTCAATAATGTCTCAGGTTCAGTTACCTGTCACTGAGTATCAGTAATTTTAAACTTCTTCCCAATGCTGCTCTTGATGACACTCAGAAGTCACCTTAAGAAGCCAGAGAAGCAGGTTTCCACAAAGGACCATCACCAGCAACAGCAGCAGCAACAAACTCAGAAACAGCTGCAGACGAAGGTGGGGTAGTGGCTGGTGCTTGAGACACTTGTGCAGTTGATCACCATGTGCCAAGTCATCTGTGCACTTAGTTCATGCCAAATGTTGACAGATGCCTATAGGGGAAATCCACACTTATACCCTTCTTTGCATGCTTTATCTGCCAGCTATAGTCCTCCCTGTATATATGCACATAATATTGCAATAGCATATACAATGCGGTATTTTGATGAAGTTTTAGGGATTATGTAGCTTTAACATCTGTGTTGTTGCTCTATAGTTGTATGTGTTGTTCATCTCAGTAATACCAGACTTCTTGTGGTTACACCACAAGTAAAATGTTGCGTTTAGCGAAGTTTTACCATTGAAGTACGATCTCTGCAAGATTTGAATAAAATGTTAGGGATCGTAGCTTTAATGATTGTGTTGCTGCTCAGTAGATGTATGTGCTGTTCATCTAAGTAGTACTGGATTCTGTCCGGATATGGTTATACCATGAGTGATATCAGCTCCAGCAAGGTTATATCATTGGAGTACAATCTAGGCAAAGAGCTTCTCACTCCAAAGAAAAGTATCCTTTCCCTCTATCTGACTGTTATGCAGTCTTGAAGTTGCAGGAATCCTGGGAGAAGTGGTCCTGCAGTTTATATAATACTGTAATACAAGTAAAAGTAATCTAATTACTAACTGTATATGATAAGCAAAATAGTTAAAGTCAATGATACTATTGTTGCTGATAGTCATATTGGTTCAGGCATCCTACAGAACCATAAGAGTGTTGTAATCTCATGTTTATAAATGTCTTTATTATTGCTGTATTCTTGTATGAATTGTATACTACACATGCTACAGCATAAATTGGACCTTCTTGATGTATGGAACAGATAATTATGTCAGATGGTATTTAATATATGGCACTTTTATGTTGCCCAGTGTGCTGGGGTTTGTAGAATTGTATTAGATCTCTTGTTTTAGGCAGGGCATTGCTGTAAATTATTTTGTGTTTTATGTCGGTCACTGACCTTGAATAGATTTTTTTCCTTTTGGTCCGGAAAGAAGTTTTCATATGTAGTAGAATATAACAAGAGATAGGAGTCAGATTAAGAAAAAAGTGGGAGCCAGGATATAGTCTACATTGTTTGATAGAATAAAACAGCAGAAGAAGTCAAAGTAAAAAAGAAAGTGCGAGCAAGAAGTGGCATTCACACTTATTACTGGTAAAGGAATTATAGAATATAGCACAGCTATAAATTTAGTCTAAAAAAATTGGTAGCCTGTCAGGAAATCTGAGAGTCTGCCTTAATATTGGGGAGCCCAGTATTTCTCTCTTTAGCTATCTGACCCACGAGCATGAGAGTTTCTCCAGGATATTCTTCTAGAAAAAGTGGGCCTGTAACTGTCTTAGCCTATTTCTTTCTGATAGGAATATATTAGCTTTACCCACCTGTTACTATCATCCCAACTTGATAGCAGCAACTTGCTAATTCTAGGTTTGGCTATGGCCAGTCAGAGACTACCTCAGAGTTGATGTCATCTACCCATGCACTGTCAGCTGCTTATCAGCTCAGAATTCAAGGAAAACAATTCAGTTAGGTCATGCTCTGTCAAGACATGGTGCAAGACCAACTTATTACATTCCATGGATTAGTATTATGAATCAGAGGACAAATTTGAACCTTAAAGAATGCCATCACTAACCTGACCTGATCTAACCAAACCTAGCCTAACCTAACCTAACCTAACCTAACCTAACCTAACCTAACCCAACCCAACCTAACCTAACTTTACCTAACATAACATATCCTGTCCTGTCCTATCCTGTCCTGTCCTGTCCTGTCCTGTCCTGTCCTGTCCTATCCTATCCTATCCTATCCTATCCTATCCTATCCTAACCATACATAACCTAACCTAACCCAACACAACCTACTCTGCTTTACTCATTCCTCCAGTTTACCTTATCCCTTGCATGTCTCGTGCCCTTCTACTTGTTCAGATCCCAAACTTTTAATGCCTTTTTTCACTTCATCCTTCTACCTCCCCTTTGATTTCTCAATTCTCCTTGTTCCCTCCATTTCCATCATATATCCCCTCTTATTCATCCTCTCCTTACTCATCCTCTTCATACATCCAAACCATTTCAAAATGCTCTTTTCAACTCTTCCATGCATACTCCTCTTTCTACATACCTCTCTCTTGTACACTGTAATTTTCTACTTGATCTCACCTTCTCACACCACGTATTGTCCTCAAACATTTCATTTCTAACACATCCATATTCTTCCTTACTTTGTCATATAGGGCCCATCCCTTGCATCCATACAACACCACCAGGACTACTATACCTAGAAACAGACCCATCTTTGTCCTCACACACAGTGACATCTCTTTCAACATTCTCCTCAACACACCCAGAACCTTTGCCTCTTCACCCATCCTGGGGCTTATTTGGTACCCATGGCTCCCTCTGCATCTATATCCCTTCTCAGGTATCTAAGACAGTTCACTTCTTCCAGGTTCATTCCATTTAAGTATACTCCAACCAACCTGTCTTTTTCCATTGCCTCCATTCACATTAAATTTCAACTTTTCCTTTCAGAACTCAGACACCAGTTACTTCAGTTTCTCACTCAAATCAGTAGCCAGAGTGGTGTCATCTGCAAACAGCAACTGACTCATCTACCAACCCCCACCCCCTTCCTCCACCACCAACACCACTGTATACTTACCCCTCTCTCCAAGACCTTTGCATTCACCTCCCTCACCACCACATCCGTAAGCATGTTGAATATCCATAGTGATATCACACACCCCTTTGCTTGGAACCACACGCCCTCTTGTCTTCCTACTTGCACACACACTTTTCTGTGTTGATAAAAATTCTATACTGCTTCTAGTGAATTTTTCTTTAACACCTTATGTTTATAACACCTTCCACAAAGCATCTGTATCAGCCCTACCTTAAGCTTTCCCAAGATTTAAAAGTGTTGCATATGGTCTCTTTTTCCAAATATTTCTCAAACAACCTTTGAAGCAAACTCCTGATTCTCACATCCTTTACCCCAGTCGGATGCTTTGTGCATGACACCAGTCACCAGTCTGTCACCACTCTCCCATACAACTTGCCTGGTATACTCAGCACATTTACACTTCTGTAATTAGAACATTTACTTTTGTCCTCATTGATTTTATAAGATGGCACTCTAAAGGCATTCCACTAACCCTAAGGCACCTCACCATGATCCATACTTACAGTGAAGATCCTAACTAATCAATCAACAACACTCTCACCCCATTTCTGAAGAAATTCATCTGCAATCTTGTCCACTCCAGCTGCTTTGCTGCACTCCATTTGATTCAAGGCATTTGCTGCCTCCTTCCTTACTTTTCACCAGACTGTTTCTCATGGCTCCCATACTTTTCATACCACAGTGTTTTGGCCAAAACTCACCACATTTGTCAATTTCGTCATCTAACATTCAACAGTCCTTCAAAATGCATAGTCCATATCCACTTCATCTCATCTCTTCTTGTTCATACTTCCCCCCATCTGCTTCCTTTGCTGATGCTCCCTTTTGTTCTCTTATTCTCCTCACCTTATTTTCCCTAAATTTGTCGAATACTTTCTCACTTGAACTCATTCATCCTCTTTTTCAGCCCCTGCATGTTCCTTTTGACCTCCTGCTGCTTGCCCTTGTATAGATATGATTATGTATTTGTAATGTATGAGGAGGGAGTTTTACACTGATGGGATCCCATCTATTGAACATTCTCTTTCATACAAGTTTGTGAATATGTATCTGTATGCCGTCTGCATTAAACATGTCTTCATTCATTTTATTCCATTCATGCCTCACTCATACCATAAAAGTACTTCCTCATTATTTTTGATAAGTTCCTTGCTTAATTTAATGTTATGCCCTCTGGTTGTTCTATCCCTACATTTCCCAAAGGATTGTTGCAATCATTGATCTGTTTTGAAAATGTCAAGGCTGTAATCAGGTCTCCCCTTACTCCTCTGTCTTCCAAGGTGGACAAATTTAAAACCTCTGCCCTTTCCCTGTATGTATTTCTATTGTATAGCCCCAGAACCCCTTCTCCAAGGGATCCTACAGCTTCAAGGGTGCACTTCACTCATTAGCAGGGATAGGGTAGGCTAATTTCAAATGAGAAGTACTTCAAAGAGATTTTACTCCAGTGTTACAACCTTTCCAAGGTGCCTTAAAGTTACAACATAAACACAAGCAGATAGTGTTCAGTAATGCCAGTTTTTTTTTTTTTTTTTTTTTTTGCCGCTGTCTCCCGCGTTTGCGAGGTAGCGCAAGGAAACAGATGAAAGAAATGGCCCAACCCACCCCCATACACATGTATATACATACGTCCACACACGCAAATATACATACCTACACAGCTTTCCATGGTTTACCCCAGACGCTTCACACGCCCTGATTCAATCCACTGACAGCACGTCAACCCCGGTATACCACATCAATCCAATTCACTCTATTCCTTGCACACCTTTCACCCTCCTGCATGTTCAGGCCCCAATCACACAAAATCTTTTTCACTCCATCTTTCCACCTCCAATTTGGTCTCCCACTTCTCCTCGTTCCCTCCACCTCCGACACATATATCCTCTTGGTCAATCTTTCCTCACTCATTCTCTCCATGTGCCCAAACCATTTCAAAACACCCTCTTCTGCTCTCTCAACCACACTCTTTTTGTTTCCACACATCTCTCTTACCCTTACGTTACTTACTCTATCAAACCACCTCACACCACACATTGTCCTCGACATCTCATTTCCAGCACATCCATCCTCCTGCGCACAACTCTATCCACAGCCCACGCCTCGCAACCATACAACATTATTGGAACCACTATTCCTTCAAACATACCCATTTTTGCTTTCCGAGATAATGTTCTCGACTTCCACACATTCTTCAAGGCTCCCAGAATTTTCGCCCCCTCCCCCACCCTATGATCCACTTCCGCTTCCATGGTTCCATCTGCTGCCAGATCCACTCCCAGATATCTAAAACACTTTACTTCCTCCAGTTTTTCTCCATTCAAACTTACCTCCCAGTTGACTTGACCCTCAACCCTACTGTACCTAATAACCTTGCTCTTATTCACATTTACTCTTAACTTTCTTCTTTCACACACTTTACCAAACTCAGTCACCAGCTTCTGCAGTTTCTCACATGAATCAGCCTCCAGCGCTGTATCATCAGCAAACAACAACTGACCCACTTCCCAAGCTCTCTCATCCCCAACAGACTTCATACTTACCCCTCTTTCCAAAACTCTTGCATTCACCTCCTAACAACCCCATCCATAAACAAATTAAACAACCATGGAGACATCACACACCCCTGCCGCAAACCTACATTCACTGAGAACCAGTCACTTTCCTCTCTTCCTACACGTACACATGCCTTACATCCTCGATAAAAAAATTTTCACTGCTTCTAACAACTTGCCTCCCACACCATATATTCTTAATACCTTCCACAGAGCATCTCTATCAACTCTATCATATGCCTTCTCCAGATCCATAAATGCTACATACAAATCCATTTGCTTTTCTAAGTATTTCTCACATACATTCTTCAAAGCAAAGACCTGATCCACACATCCTCTACCACTTCTGAAACCAGTTTGTATAAATGTATATATGTATATATGTATATATGTATATGTATATATGTATATATGTATATATGTAGGAAGAGAGGAAAGTGATTGGTTCTCAGTGAATGTAGGTTTGCGGCAGGGGTGTGTGATGTCTCCATGGTTGTTTAATTTGTTTATGGATGGGGTTGTTAGGGAGGTAAATGCAAGAGTCCTGGAAAGAGGGGCAAGTATGAAGTCTGTTGGGGATGAGAGAGCTTGGGAAGTGAGTCAGTTGTTGTTCGCTGATGATACAGCGCTGGTGGCTGATTCATGTGAGAAACTGCAGAAGCTGGTGACTGAGTTTGGTAAAGTGTGTGGAAGAAGAAAGTTAAGAGTAAATGTGAATAAGAGCAAGGTTATTAGGTACAGTAGGGTTGAGGGTCAAGTCAATTGGGAGGTGAGTTTGAATGGAGAAAAACTGGAGGAAGTGAAGTGTTTTAGATATCTGGGAGTGGATCTGTCAGCGGATGGAACCATGGAAGCGGAAGTGGATCATAGGGTGGGGGAGGGGGCGAAAATTTTGGGAGCCTTGAAAAATGTGTGGAAGTCGAGAACATTATCTCGGAAAGCAAAAATGGGTATGTTTGAAGGAATAGTGGTTCCAACAATGTTGTATGGTTGCGAGGCGTGGGCTATGGATAGAGTTGTGCGCAGGAGGATGGATGTGCTGGAAATGAGATGTTTGAGGACAATGTGTGGTGTGAGGTGGTTTGATCGAGTAAGTAACGTAAGGGTAAGAGAGATGTGTGGAAATAAAAAGAGCGTGGTTGAGAGAGCAGAAGAGGGTGTTTTGAAATGGTTCGGGCACATGGAGAGAATGAGTGAGGAAAGATTGACCAAAAGAATATATGTGTCGGAGGTGGAGGGAACGAGGAGAAGAGGGAGACCAAATTGGAGGTGGAAAGATGGAGTGAAAAAGATTTTGTGTGATCGGGGCCTGAACATGCAGGAGGGTGAAAGGAGGGCAAGAAATAGAGTGAATTGGAGCGATGTGGTATACAGGGGTTGACGTGCTGTCAGTGGATTGAATCAAGGCATGTGAAGCGTCTGGGGTAAACCATGGAAAGCTGTGTAGGTATGTATATTTGCGTGTGTGGACGTGTGTATGTACGTGTGTATGGGGGTTGGGCCATTTCTTTCGTCTGTTTCCTTGCGCTACCTCGCAAACGCGGGAGACAGCGACAAAGTATAAAAAAAAAAAAAAAAAAAAAAAAAAATGTATTTTACTGTTTTTGTGTGCACTTGCATACCTTCAGTGATATGTATTAATAGTGCTGTTATCTATTCTGCATTTTTTTGTAGTGTTGGATTGCACAGTGAATAATCAAATATATATTTTTTTTTTTTTTTTTTTTTTTTTTTTTTTTTTTTATACTTTGTCGCTGTCTCCCGCGTTTGCGAGGTAGCGCAAGGAAACAGACGAAAGAAATGGCCCAACCCCCCCCCCCCATACACATGTACATACACACGTCCACACACGCAAATATACATACCTACACAGCTTTCCATGGTTTACCAAATCAAATATTATACAAGTAAAATGTTGCAATTTTTTATGGGATGGTGACACTCCCTCCCCAATTCTACCTCTGGCTACATCTTGTTGGAGATTCTGTTGTATAAGCTCCTTACAGGGGAATACACAGAGGTGGGGAATAGAATGTTGCCTTCCCAGAATAGTAGCATTCATGCAAGCCTTGTTATTGTCGTAACAGGGTCAGGTGTCAGAAGGTCAATCTGCTATTATTCTCGTGGTTTTGTCCCAATGAACAAGAGTGGGATTTTGATAAGACAATGCTTCCTCTAGCATCATCATGGAAGGAAGAGAATTAATCGTTTTGTAGAGACTTTGTTTCATAGTTAGCAGTGGTTGGAGCTTCTTATAGATGAAGATCAGCCCCAGGTCACAGTTAGAGGATTGAATCACAATTGGCCCACTCTTTGGCTGTCCCTCACCTCAACTCTTACAAGCCATGAGCACTGAGGGACCATGCCTTTTTTGTGTAAATATTTATTTATTTATTATACTTTGTCGCTGTCTCCTGCGTTAGCGAGGTAGCGCAGGGAAACAGACGAAAGAATGGCCCAACTCACCCACATGCACATGTATATACATACATGCCCATACATGCACATATACATACCTATACATTTCAATGTATACATACATATACATACACAGACAAATACATATACACACATGTACATATTCATGCTTGCTGCCCTCAGCCATACCCGTCGCCACCGCGCCACATATGAAATGGCACCCCCCTCCCCCCGAACGCGCGTTAGGTAGCGCTGGGAAAAGACAACAAAGGCCACATTCGTTCACACTCAGTCTCTAGCTTTCATGTGTAATGCACCAAAATCACAGCTCCTTTTCCACATCTAGGCCCCACAAAGCATTCCATGGTTTACCCCAGACACTTCACATCCCATGGTTCAATCCATTGACAGCACGTCAACCCTGGTATACCACATTGTTCCAAGTCACTCTATTCCTTGCATGCCTGTCACCCTCCTGCATGTTCAGGCCCCGATCGCTCAAAATCTTTTTCACTCCATCCTTCCACCTCCAGTTTGGTCTCCCACTTTTCCTTGTTCCCTCCACCTCTGGCACATATATCCTCTTTGTCAATCTTTCCTCACTCATTCTCTCTGTGTGACCAAACCATTTCAATACACCCTCTTCTGCTCTCTCAACCACACTCTTTGTATTACCGCACATCTCTCTTACCATTTCGTTACTTACTCGATCAAACCACCTCACACCACGTATTGTCCTCAAACATCTCATTTCCAACACATCCACCCTCCTCTGCACATCCCTGTCTGTAGCCCATGCCTCGCAACCATATAACATTGTTGGAACCACTATTCCATCAAACATACCCACTTTTGTTTTCTGAGATAATGTTCTCTCCTTCCACACATTCTTCAATGCCCCCAGAACCTTCTACCCCTCCCCCACCCTGTGACGCACTTCCGCTTCCATGGTTCCATCTGCTGTTAAATCCACTCCCAGATTTCTAAAACACTGCACTTCCTCCAGTTTTTCTCCATTCCAACTTACTTCCCAATTGACGTATCCCTTAACCCTATTGTACCTAATAGCCTTGCTCTTATTCACATTTACTCTTAGCTTTCTTCTTTCCCACACTTTACCAAAGTCAGCCACCAACTTCTGCAGTTTCCCACCCAAATCAGCCACCAGTGCTGTATCATCAGCGAACAGCAACTGACTCACTTCCCAAGCCCTCTCATCCACAATAAACTGCATGCTTGCCCCTCTCTCCAAAACTCTTGCATTCACCTCCCTAACAACCCCATCTACAGTAAAATTAATCAACCATGGAGACATCATGCACCTCTGCCGCAAACCAACATTCACTGGGAACCAGTCACTTTTTTCTCTTCCTAATCGTGCACATACCTTACATCCTCAATAAAAACTTTTCACTGCTTCTAGCAACTTGCCTCCCACACCATATATTCTTGATACCTTCCACAGAGCATCTTTATCAACTATATCATATACCTTCTCCAGATCCATAAATGCTATATACAAATCCGTTTGTTTTTTGTAAGTATTTCTCACATACATTCTTCAAAGCAAACACCTGATCCACACGTCCTCTACCAGTTCTGAAACCACACTGCTCTTCCCCAATCTGATTCTCTGTACATGCCTTCACCCTCTTAATCAATACCCTCCCATATGATTTCCCAGGAATACTCAACAAACTTATACCTCTGTAACTTGAACACTCACTTTTATTCCCTTTGCCTTTGTACAGTGGCACTATGCATGCATTCCGCCAATCTTCCGGTACTTCACCATGAACCATACATACATTGAATATCCTCACCAACCAGTCAACAACACAGTCACCCCCTTTTTTAATAAATTCCATTGCAATACCATCCAAACCCGCCGCCTTGCCAGCTTTCATCTTCCACAAAGCTTTCACTACCTCTTCTCTGTTTACCAAACCATTCTCCTTGACCCTCTCACTTTGCACACCACCTCAACCAAAACACCCTATATCTGCCACTCTATCACCTAACACATTCAACAAACCTCCAAAATACTCACTCTATCTCCTCACATCATCACTACTTGTTATTACCTCCCCATTACCCCCCTTCACTGATGTTCCCATTTGTTCTGTTGTCTTATGCACTTTATTTACGTCCTTCCAAAAGGAGGTAAATAAAAGGTTGATAAAGGCATTAATAACTCCAGGATGATAAAGCTTTTCATGTTTAGAGTATTAAATGTTTATTATTCTTTTCTTTCATACTATTCGCCATTTCCCGCATTAGCGAGGTAGCATTGAGAACAGAGGACTGGGCCATTGAGGGAATATCCTCACCTGGGCCCCTTCTCTGTTCCCTCTTTTGGAAAATTAAAAAAAAAAAAAAAAAAAAAAAAAAAAAAAGTGAGAGGGGAGGATTTCCAGCCCCCCGCTCCCTCCCCTTTTAGTCGCCTTCTACGACACGCAGGGAATACGTGGGAAGTATTCTTTCTCCCCTATCCCCAGGGATAAAATGTTTATTATATTATACATAATTGCCATTTCCCACGTTAGCGAGGTAGCACAAGGAAACAGACGAAAGAATGGCCCAACCCACCCACATACACATGTATGTACATAAACTTCCTCACACATGCATATACATACCTATACATTTCAATGTATACATATATATACATACACAGACATATAGGTGTATACACATGTACATATTCTACTCGCTGCCTTCATCCATTCCTGTCGCCACCCTGCCACTTATGAAATAGCATCCTTCCCTGCGTACATGTGCAAGGTAGTGTTAGGAAAAGACAAAAAGACCACATTCCTTCACACTCAGTCTCTAGCTATCATGTGTAATGCACCAAAACCACAGTTCCCTTTCCACATCCAGGCCCCACAAAACTTTCCATGGTTTACCCCAAATGCTTCACATGCCCTGGTTCAATCCATTGACAGCACGTCCACCCCGGTTTACCACATCATTCCAATTCACTCTATTCCTTGCACACCTCTCTCCCTCCTGTATGTTCAGGCCCCAATTGCTCATAATCTTTTTCACTCCATCCTTCCACCTCCAATGTGGTCACCTGTGTCTCCTCGTTCCCTCCACCTCTAACACATATATCCTCTTTGTCAGTCTTTCCTCATTCATTCTCTCCATGTGACCAAACCATTTCAACACACCCTCTTCTGCTCTTTCAGCCACACTCCTTTTATTACCACACACCACTCCTACCCTTTCATTGTTTACTAGACCAAACCACCTTACACCACATGTTGTTCTCAAACATCTCATTTCCAACACATCCACCCTTCTCCACACAACCCCATCTATAGCCCATGCTTTGCAACCATATAACATTGTTGGAACCACTGTTCTTTCAAACATACCCATTCTTGCTCTCCGAGATAACATTCTTGCCTTCCACACTTTCTTCAACGTTCCCAGAACCTCTGCCCCCTCCCCCACTGTGTGACTCACTTCCACTTCCATGGTTCTATCCTCTGCTAAATCCACTCCCAGATACTATATAAAGAAAAGCTTGTTCTTTTTTGTAGCCTCTTTGGTTGCTTATCTGTGCCTTCCGTGTGTTGGTTTGTGATTTCATTTCTTTTTGCACTGAAGTATAGACATGGAATTCTTGAGAAGGGAATTGGCTCTAGAGTTTTGAGGCCCAGGCTGGCATATAAGAACAAGCTAACTTACCCCTCTCTGACTTTGGGTCACCTTAGGAGTTTTCTATCCCTTCTAAGAGTTTGCTACCAGTCAGATATCCCACACTACATATACCACATATCCCTTGATTTCTTGATGTATGGCTAGGTTCTTGTTAAGCAGGTTCCATCTCATTTCCTGAGTCATTGTTAGGGAATACAAGTGATGTTTGTATAGCATCCATTGTTGCTAAAACTCTCCTTTACCCTGAGTTTTATGCTCTTTTTGGTAATGGTAGGCCAGTCCAGCAAGATTAAGTCCCCTCAGTTGGATTCTGTTTTTGTTAGGCTTCAGCATTAGTAATGTATGATAGTGCATAATGTTGAGATCTCATTCAGGGAAGAGGCATATGATGACATCAGTTCATATCTCTGAGTCATCAGTGGTGATATGGAGATAAATCGTTTCTTTAAGTACCATGTCCTAACTAGATTCCTGATGACACACTAGTGTTTATCAAGGTGGTTTTTGCTTCCACTTTGGGTCCCACATACGTGCATGTCATGCCTTTCAGATGTATGAGGAAGGAGCTTCACCCAGAATGTTTTATGGAGACAGATATTATCTTTGAAGCTTTTGCCTTTTTTTTGGGAGAGCCTACGCTGGGGACTGAGTTGTTGTCTGAGTCAAAGTATGATTCCCCCTAGCAGAGTAAAAAAAGAAAATGCCATGGCAGTCTCTGGAGTAGTAGGGTACACTTCCCGTTGTCAAATGCATTTATGATTCCGAGGCATTTACATATGTTCATGTTTTATAATGTCAGGTGTTCAGCCTTAACATTTACACTATGATTATTATGATTATTGTCCCTTTCACCATGGGACCTTGGCATTCCTCTGGGTCAGGCTTATTCTTGTGCTGGGACCATAGTGCATACCCAAATGTGGAGGTGCATTGGTCTCAACATTTCCTACTTAAATGCATCATACACTTCTAAATGACTTCTTGCCTTTGAAAAGTGTTCACTGAGTCAAAAGTGGGTTAAAGCACTTAAATCACTGAAATGTTTTTGACTGTAGCCTTTCCATGATTTATGCATTGCTTTTGACAGGCAAACCTAGGATTATATAGTTAATGAAAATGATGTAGGTGTAGCTTGGAAAAGATTCAGTAATGCTTTCAAAGTAGTGAAGGGAACACGTGCTAGTGCTTATAAGATGGTCTTGTTTCAAAATGAAGCTGAGGTGGCAGAGCAGCTACATGAAGAAATACTTATTGTCAAAGACAGAAGCACATAAGAAATGCACGAGAGATGAATAACCAACATGATTGAATGAATTGTATGAATTTTTGTTGAAAATCTAAGAGACTTATATGCCAGAGCAAACATCAGTATGAAGTGTATATTTTGCTGAAAATAGCAAAAGAAGCTAAAAGAATTTTATAGTTACTTTAGAAGTAAGAGATTCATTGCCCAGTACACTAGACCATTGAAGACAGAAAATGGTGACGTAATTCAAAACAACGAAGCCATGGCAAAGATTTTAGACGACATTTTTGCACCTGTATTTACAATTGAAGGCACAACTGCCCCAGATCCAGCTACAATGCTAAGAGGGGAAAACATCTTTCAACAAAGTGAAAAATATATGAAAGTATACTATCATCACGTAATGGAATGAGAGTAGATAAAGCAGCATTCCCTGATAAGTTTTATCTGAGGACAGTATCAGTGCCTAATGGATTGAGAGTAAATAAAACAGTCCCTGTTAAATTTTATCTGAGAATACTGAAAGAGGTAAAAAATGGGAGAGTTAAAACCTTGGCTACTCTTTTCAGTATGTTACTTGCTATTGGTGATGTTCCAGAAGAATGGAAATTTGCCATAGCAACACCAGTATTAAGAAAAAGTTATGTCACTGCCTGGAAATTATTATACAATTAGCTCAATATCTGTAGTTGGTAAACCATTGAAAGCCAATATTTAAGATAAGATTGGAAATCATTTAGAGGACCACCTTTTTAAACAGTTCTCAGCATGGTTTTCATTGTGACAAATCTGTTTGATTTCTTTTATGACATACTTATCATGTATGATGAAAGTAAAGGAATTGATGTCATCTATTTAGATTTTCAAAAAGCATTTGATGGAGTTCTGCATCAAAGGTTACTGACAATAGTTGTACCTAAATGATTAGGAAATTGGCTGATTAACTATGAGCAAAGAATAGTGATTATTGGTCTAGCCTTTGAATGGTTAGATGTAAAAAGTGGGCCACAAGGGTTGGTCTTGGGACTGATTCTCTTTTTGATATATGTTAATGATATTGCTAATAGGTTACATTACAAGATATCTAAATTTGCAGATGACACTAAGTTGGGAAATGTATATACAACAGAAGCTGATCATCTGCAGCTTCAGTCTGACATAGACAAATTGATAGAATGGGCTAAATGTCGATAAGCGCAAAGTTTTTCAGATTGGTAAGAAAGATTAAAAATCGAGGTACAATATGAATTCTTGGTGACCTAAAGCCAAGTGAACAGTGCAAAGGTGAGCAAAATTCTTGAGGTCATAGTTTCGGCTTTCAAATTTGTCTCATGAAAATTATCCTCTCTTTACAACTCGCTAATACATCTCCATCTTCAATATTGTGTTCAGTTTTGGTTATCCTACTTGAGGAAAGACAAACACAATGGAGACAGTACAAAGGTAAGCTATCAAGGTGATTCCCAGCCTGAAAAACAATTCCTGTGAGAACTGAATAAAAAAGCTGAAAATATTTAGAAAAGAGAAGGTTAAGAGGTCATCTAATAAAAGTATTCAGAATCATAGAGGGTTTTGATAATCTCACTCTGATGAGCTCTGTGAGAATAGATTTGTCTCATATCTCTTGTAGTAATGGATATATCTCTTAGGCAAAAATTTTATCTTAAATGAGAGAAGGTACTCTATCTTCAATAATAGTTTTAAAATCTTTTTATTTAATTTTGCTTTGTCGCTGTCTCCCGCATTAGCGAGGTAGCACAAGGAAACAGACAAAAGAATGGCCCAACCCACTCACATACACATGTATATACATACACGTCCACACGTGCAAATATATATACCTATATATCTAAACGTATACATACACACACACACACACAGACATATACATATATACACATGTACATAACTCATACTGTCTGCCTTTATTCATTCCCATCACCACCCTGCCACACATGAAATAACCCCCCCTCCCCCCTCATGTGTGCGAGGTAGCGCTAGGAAGACAACAAAGGCCCCATTTGTTCACACTGCCTCTAGCTGTCATGTAATAATGCACCAAAACCACAGCTTCCTTTCCACATCCAGGCCCCACAGAACTTTCCATGGTTTACCCGAGACGCTTCACATGCCCTGGTTCAATCCATTGACAGCACGTCGACCCCAGTATACCACATCGTTCCAATTCACTCTATTCCTCACATGCCTTTCACCCTCCCGCATGTTCAGGCCCCGATCACTCAAAATCTTTTTCACTCCGTCTTTCCACCTCCAATTTGGTCTCCTACTTCTCCTCGTTCCCTCCACCTCTGACACATATTTCCTCACTCATTCTCTCCATGTGACCAAACCTAACCTAACCTAACCTAACCCTCTCACTTTGCACACCACCTCGACCAAAACACCCTATATCTGCCTCTCTATCATCCAACACATTCAACAAACCTTCAAAATACTCACTCCATCTCCTTCTCACATCACCATTACCTGTTATCACCTCCCCATTAGCCTCTTTACTGAAGTTCCCATTTGTTCCCTTGTCTTACGCACTTTATTTACCTCCTTCCAAAACATCTTTTTATTCTCCCTAAAATTTAATGATACTCTATCACTCCAACTCTCATTTGCCCTCTTTTTCACCTCTTGCACCTTTCTCTTGACCTCCTGCCTCTTTCTTTTATACATCTCCCACTCATTTGCATTATTTCCCTGCAAAAATTGTCCAAATGCCTCCTCTCTTCTCTTTCACTAATAATCCTACTTCTTCATCCCACCACTCACTACCCTTTCTAATCTGCCCACCTCCCACTCTTCTCATGCCACAAGCATCATTAGCGCAAGCCATCACTGCTTCCCTAAATACATCCCATTCCTCCACCACTCCCCTGACGACCTTTGTTCTCACCTTTTTCCATTCTATACTCAGTCTCTCCTGGTACTTCCTCACACAAGTCTCCTTCCCAAGCTCACTTACTCTCACCACTCTCTTCACCCCAACATTCTCTCTTCTTTTCTGAAAACCTCTACAAATCTTCACCTTCGCCTCCACAAGATAATGATCAGACATCCCACCAGTTGCACCTCTCAGCACATTAACATCCAAAAGTCTCTCTTTTGTGCGCCTATCAATTAACACGTAATTCAGTAACACTCTCTGGCCATCTCTCCTACTTACATATGTATACTTATGTATATCTCTGTTTTTAAACCTGGTATTCCCAATCACCAGTCCTTTTTCAGCACATAAATCTACAAGCTCTTCACCATTTCCATTTACAACACTGAACACCCCATGCATACCAATTATTCCCTCAACTGCCACATTACTCACCTTTGCATTCAAATCACCCATCACTATAACCCGGTCTCGTGCATCAAAACCACTAACACGCTCATTCAGCTGCTCCCAAAACACTTGCCTCTCATGATCATTCTTCTTATGCTCAGGTGCATATGCACCAATAATCACCCATCTCTCTCCATCCACTTTCAGTTTTATCCATATCAATCTAGAGTTTACTTTCTTACACTGTGTCACACACTCCCACCACTCCTGTTTCAGGAGTAGTGCTACTCCTTCCCTTGCTCTTGTCCTCTCACTAACCCCTGACTTTACTCCCAAGACATTCCCAAACCACTCTTCCCCTTTACCCTTGAGCTTTGTTTCACTCAGAGCCAAAACATCCAGGTTCCTTTCCTCAAACATACTACCTATCTCTCCTTTTTTCTCATCTTGGTTACATCCACAGACATTTAGACACCCCAATCTGAGCCTTCGAGGAGGATGAGCATTCCCCACATGACTCCTTCTTCTGTTTCCCCTTTTAGAAAGTTAAGATACAAGGAGGGGAGGGTTTCTAGCCTCCCCGCTCCCGTCCCCTTTAGTCGCCTTCTACGACACATATGGAACATATGGAACAATATACTACCACATTAATCAGAGTTTTGGAGAGGGGGGAGGCAAATGTGCAGTGGATGAGAGGGCTTGGGAAGTGAGTCAGTTGTTGTTCGCTGATGATGCAGCGCTGGTGGCTGATTCAGGTGAGAAACTGCAGAAGTTGGTGACAGTTTGGTAAAGTGTGTGAATTGAGAAAGTTGAGAGTAAATGTGAATAAGAGCAAGGTTATTAGGTTCAGTAGGGTTGAGGGACAAGGTAACTGGGAGGTAAGTTTGAATGGAGAAAAACTGGAGGGAGTGATGTGTTCTAGATATCTGGGAGTGGACTTAGCAGCAGATGGAACCATGGAAGTGAGTCACAGGGTGGGGGAAGGGGTGAAGGTTTTGGGAGCACTGAAGAATGTGTGGAAGGCGAGAACGTTATCTCAGAGAGCGAAAATGGGTATGTTTGAAGGAATAATGGTTCCACCAATGTTATATGGTTGCGAGGCATGGGCTATAGATAGGGCTGTACAGAGGAGGGTAGATGTGTTAGAAATGAAATGTTTGAGGACAATATGTAGTGTGAGGTTGTTTGATTGAGTGAGTATTGAAAGGGTAAGAGAGATGTGTGGTAACAAGAGTGTAGTTGAGAGAGTAGAAGAGGTTATGTGGAAATTGTTTGGACATTTGGAGAGAATGAATGAGGAAAGACTGACAAAGAGGATATATGTGTCAGAGGTGGAGGGAACGAGGAGAAGCATAGACCAAATGGGAGGTAGAAGGATGGAGTGAAAAAGATTTTGAGTGATCGGGGCCTGAACATACAGGAGGGTGAAAGGCGTGCAGGGAATGGAGTGAATTGGAACGATGTGGTATACCGGGGTCTATGTGCTGTCACCGGACTGAACTAGGGTGTGTGAAGCATCTGGGGTAAACCATGGAAAGGTCTCTGGGGCTTGGCTGTGGAAAGGGAGCTGTGGTTTTGGTGCATTACACATGACAGCTAGAGACTGAGTGTGAATGAATGTAGCCTTTTTGTCTTTTCCTGGTGCTACTTTGCTGAAGGGGGGAGGGGTGATATGCTTTTTCATGTGTGGTGGGGTGGCGACAGGAATGGCTGAAGGCAGCAAGTATGATATGTACATGTGTATATATGTGCATGTCTGTGTATGTATATATCTGTGTACATTGAAATGTATAGGTGTGTATATATGCGTATTTATTTATTATTTATCATACTTTGTCGCTGACTCTCGCGTTAGCGAGGTAGCGAAATGAAACAGACAAAAGAATGGCCCAACCCACCCTGCATACACACGCATATACATACACGTCCACACACACACATATACATACCTATACATCTCAACGTATACATATATATATACACACACAGACATATACATATATACACATGTACATAATTCATACCGTCTGCCCTTATTCATTCCCGTCGCCAACCTGCCACACATGAAATAACAACCTCCTCCCTCGTATATGCGCGAGGTAGTGCTAGGAATAGACAACAAAGGCCACATTCGTTCACACTCAGTCTCTAGCTGTCATGTGTAATGCACTGAAACCACAGCTCCCTTTCCACATCCAGGCCCCACAGAACTTTCCATGGTTTACCCCAGACGCTTCACATGCCCTGGTTCAATCCATTGACAGCACGTCGACCCTGGTATACCACATTGTTCCAATTCATTTTATTCCTTGCATGCCTTTCACCCTCCTGCATGTTCAGGCCCCAATCACTCAAAATCTTTTTCACCCCATCTTTCCACCTCCAATTTGGTCTCCCACTTCTCGTTCCCTCAACCTCTGACACATATATCCTCTTTGTCAATCTTTCCTCACTCATTCTCTCCATGTGACCAAACCATTTCAAAACACCCTCTTCTGCTCTCTCAACCACACTCTTTTTATTACCACACATCTCTCTTACCCTTTCATTACTTGCTCGATCAAACCACCTCACACCACATATTGTCTTCAATCATCTCATTTCCAGCACATCCACCCTCCTCCGCACAACTCTATCTATAGCCCACGCCTCGCAACCATATTGTTGGAACCACAATTCCTTCAAATGTACCCATTTTTGCTTTCCAAGATAATGTTCTCGACTTCCACACATTCTTCAACGCTCCCAGAACTTTCACCCCCTCCCCCACCCTATGATTCACTTCTGCTCCCATGGTTGCATCTGCTGCCAAATCCACTCCCAAATATCTAAAACACTTCACTTCCTCCAGTTTTTCTCCATTCAAACTTACCTTTCAGTTGACTTGACCCTCAACCCTACTGTACCTAATAACCTTGCTCTTATTTACATTTACTCTCAGCTTTCTTCTTTCACGCACTTTACCAAACCCAGTCACCAGCTTCTGCAGTTTCTCACCCAAATCAGCCACTAACGCTGTATCATCAGCGAACAACAACTGACTCTCTTCCCAAGCTTTCTCATCCACAACAGACTGCATACTTGCCCCTCTTTCCAAAACTCTTGCATTCACCTCCCTAACAACCCCATCCATAAACAAATTAAGCAACCATGGAGACATCACGCACCCCTGCCGCAAACCAACATTCACTGAGAATGAATCACTTTCCTCTCTTCCTACACATACACATGCCTTACATCCTCAATAAAAACTTTTCACTGCTTCTAACAACTTGCCTTCCACACCATACATTCTTAGCACCTTCCACAGAGCATCTCTATCAACTCTATCATATGCCTTCTCCAGATCCATAAATGCTACATACAAATCCATTTGCTTTTCTAAGTATTTCTCACATACATTCTTTAAAGCAAACACCTGATCCTCACATCCTCTACCACTTCTGAAACCACACTGCTCTTCCCCAATCTGATTCTCTTTACATGCCTTCATCCTCTCAATCTATACCCTCCCATATAATTTCCCAGGAATTCTCAACAAACTTATACCTCTGTAATTTGAGCACTCACTCTTATCACCTTTGCCTTTGTACAATGGCACTATGCAAGCTTTCTGCCAATCCTCAGGCACCTCACCCTGAGTCATACATACATTAAATAATCTTCCCAACCAGTCAACATTAGTCACCCCCTTTTTTAATAAATTCCACTGCAATACCATCCATGCATATATGGGCGTTTATGTATATTTGTATGTGGGTGGGTTGGGCCATTCTTTCATCTGTTTCCTTGCACTACCTCACTAATGCGGCAATTAAGTATAATAGATAAAAGTAGATTCATCATTTTTTATTGTTCTTTTCATTATACTTAATTGCTGTGTCCCACATAGCGAGGTAGTGCAAGAAAACAGGTAAAGAATGGCCTTACCACTCATATACACATATATATACATAAATGCCCATACACTCACATAAACATACATATACATATCAATGTATACATACATATATACACATTTACATTCCCACACTTGCTGCCTTCATCCATTCCCACCACCACCCTGTCACACAGGAAATAGCATATGTATATGTGAGTGCATGGGCATTAATGTATACATATATGTGTAAATGAATGATAGGGCCATTCTTTGTCTCTAGCTGTCATGAGTAATGCACAAACCACAGCGCCCTTTACACAGCCAGGTCCCACAAAACTTTCCATGGTTTACCCCAGACATTTCACATGCCCTGGTTCAATCCATTGACAGCACGTCAACCACGGTATACCACATCATTCCGATTCGCTCTATTCCTCGCACGCCTTTCACCCTCCTGTATGTTCCCAACGACTGACTCTCATCCAGAACAGACTGCATACTTGCCCCACTCTCCAAAACTCTTGCATTCACCTCCCTAACCACCCCATCCACAAACAAATTAAACATCCATGGGGACATTATGCACTCGTGCCGCAAACTGACATTCACTGGGAACCAATCACTCTCCTCTCTTCCTACTTGTACACATGCCTTGCATTCTTGGTAAAAGCTTTTCACTGCTTCTACCAACTTAACTCCCACACCTTACACTCTTAAAACCTTCTTCAAAGCATCTCTATTAACCCTATCACATGCCTTCTCCATATCCTGAAAGGCTTCATACAAATGGGAACATCAGTGAAGGGGGCAAATGGGGAGGTAATAACAAGTAGTGATGATGTGAGAAGATGGAGTAAGTATTTTGAAGGTTTGTTGAATGTGTTTGATGATAGAGGGGCAGATATTGGGGGTTTTGGCTGGGGTAGTGTGTGAAGTGAGAGGGTCAGGGAGAATGGTTTGGTAAACAGAGAAGAGGTAGTGAAAGCTTTGCGGAAGATGAAAGCCGGCAAGGCGGCAGGTTTGCATGGTATTGCAGTGGAATTTATTGAAATAAGGGGTGACTGTGTTGTTAATTGGTTGGCGAGGATATTCAATGTATGTATGGATCATGGTGAAGTGCCTGAGGATTTTTATTATTATTTTGTTTGATTACTGTCTCTTACGAGGTAGTGCCAAGAAACAGATGAAGAATGGACCATCCACTCATATACACATGTATATACATAAACACCCATACACACACATATACATACATATACATATACATATCACCATATACATACATATACATACATATACATATACATATCACCATATACATACACATATGTATACACATGTACATATTCTTACTTGCTTGCCTTCATCCATTGCTGGTGCTACCCCACCCCACAGGAAACAGCATTGCTACCCCCTACTTCAGCAAGGTAGCACCAGGAAAATAGACAAAACAGTCCACATACATTCACACTCAAGTCTCTAGCTGTCATGTGTATTGCGCCAAAACCACAGCTCCCTGTCCACATCCAGACCCCACAGACCTTTCTCTCATTCTAATTCACCCTATTCCTTGCTTGCTTCTCACCCTCCTGTATGCACAGGCCACAATCACTCAAAATCTTTTTCACGCTATCCTTCTACCACTAATTTGGTCTCCTGCTTCTCCTTGTTCCCTCCACATCTGACGTATATATCCTCCTTGTCGATCTTTCTTCACTCATTCTCTCCCTATGTCCAAACCACTTCAACACATCCTCCTCTGCTCTCTTAATCACACTCTTTTTATTTCTACTCATCTCTGGAATCATTTCATTACTCACTTGATCACACCACTTCATATCACATATTGTCCTCAAACATTTAATTTCCAACACATCCACCTTCCTCTGTACATCCCTATCTGTAGCCCATGCCTCACAACCATATAAAGTTGTTGGAACTACTATTCCTTCATACATACCCATTTTTGCTCTCCTAGATAATGTCTCTCTCTCTCTCTCTCTCTCTCTCTCTCTCTCTCTCTCTCTCTCTCTCTCTCTCTCTCTCTCTCTCTCTCTCTCTATTCATTGCTAAATCAACTCCCTTATATCTAAAACACTTCACTTCCACCAGTTTTTCTCCATTTAAACTTACATCCCAATAAACTTGTCCCTCAACCCTACTGAACCTAATAACCTTGCCCTGAGTCACATTTATTCACAACTTTCTCCTTTCACATACTTTTCCATATTCACTCACCAACCTCTGCAGTTTCTCACTTGAATCAGCCACCAGAGCTGTATCCTCGGCAAACAACAACTGACTCACTTTCCAGGCCTTCTCATCCCCAACAGACTGCATACTTGCCCCTCTCTCCAAAACTCTAGCACTTACCTCCCTAACCACCCCATCCATAAACATAGAGACATCACACACCCCTGCAACAGACTGACCTTCACTGGGAACCAATCACTCTCCTCTCTTCCTACTTGTACACATGCCTTACATCCTTGATCAAAACTTTTCACTGCTTTTAGCAGCTTACCTCCCTCACCATATACTCTTACAACCTTCCACAGAGCATCTCTATCAACCCTGTCATATGCCTTCTCCATATCCATAAATGTTACATACAAGTCCATTTGTTTTTTCAAGTATTTCTCACACACATTCTTCAGAGCAAACACCTGATCCATACATCCTCTACCATTTATGAAACCACACTGCTCCTCCCCAATCTGACACTCTGTACATACCTTCACCCTCACAATCAATACCGTCCCATAGACAATTTCCCCGGAATACTCAACAGACATACCTTTGTAGTTCGAACACTCACCTTTATCACCTTTGCCTTTGTACACTGGCTATATGCATGCACTTCACCAATCCTCAGGCACTTCACCCTGACCCATACATATGTTGAATATCCTTACAAACCAATCAACAGCACAGTCATCCCCTTTCTTGATAAATTCCACTGCAATACCATCCAAACCCACTGCCTCGCCAGATTTCATCTTCTGCAAAGCTTTCACTAACTCTTCTCTCTTAACCGAACCATTCTCCTTGACCCTCTCATTTTGCATACCACCTTGACCAAAACACTCTACATCTGCCACTCTGCCATCACACTGTCATCACACACATTCAACAAACCTTCAAAATACTCATTGTATCCCCCTCTCACTTCATCACTGCCTGTTCTTACTTTCCTCCTTGTCCCCTTCACCGATATTATCATTTGTTCTCTTGTCTTACACACATTATTTACCTCCTTCCAAATTGTCTTTTTATTCACTCTAAAATTTGATGATACTCTCTCACCCCAACTCTCATTTGCCCTCTTTTTCAGCCCTTGCACCTTCCTCTTGATCCCCTGCCACTTTCATTTGTACATGTCTTAGTCATTTGCACTACTTCCTTGCAAATATCATCAAAATGCCTATCTTTTCTCTTTCATTAACAACTTTACTTCTTCATCCCACCACTCGCTACCCTTCTAATCTGCCAACCTCCCACCTTTCTCATGCCATATGCATAATTTGCACATGCCATCACTGCTTCCCTGAATACATCCCTTTCCTCACCCATTCCCTTCATGTCATTTGCTCTCACCTTTTGCCATTCTACAATCAATCTCTTGTGGTGCTTCCTCACACAAGTGACCTTTCCAAGCACACTTATTCTCACCACTCTCTTCTCCCCAACATTCTTCTTTTTTTTGAAAACTTCTACAAATCTTCAACTTTGCCTCCACGAGATAGTGATCAGACATCCCTCCAGCTGCTCCTCTCAGCATGTTAACATCCAAAAGTCTCTCTTTGACACACCTATGAATTTACATATAACCCAATAACGCCCTTTGACCATCTATCCTACTCACATACGTATACTTATGTATATCTCTTTTTAAACCAGGTATTCCCAATCACCAGTCTTTTTTCAGCACAGAAATCCATAAGCTCTTCACTATTTCCATTCACAACACTGAATACCCAATTATATCAACTGCCACATTATTCACTTTCACTAATGCCTGGTCACTTGCACCAAAGCTTCTGACACACTCACTCTGTTGCTCCCAAAACACTTGTCTCTCATGATCTTTCCTCTCTTGACCAGGTGCATGAGTACCAATATTCACCCATCTCTCTCAATCCACTTTCAGTTTTACCCACATCATTCTAGAATTTACTTTTTTTTATTCTGTTACACACTTCCACAACTCCAGCTTCAGGATTAGTGCTACTCCTTCCTTAGCCCTTAGCTCTTGTCCTTTTACCAACTCCTGACTTTACTCCCAAGACTTTTCCAAGCCATTCTTCTCCTTTACCCTTGAGCTTTGTTTCACTCAGAGCCAGAACATCCAGGCTGTAAACAGGATTCCTCTTAAAGACTTCCCTCAAGATTTTATTGTATTATCAGTCTCCTGGACAGATCGGAAGAACTTCAAAAGACCTGTACCATGGTGGACTCCCCTGACCTATTTAATGGTTTGGATAGATGCCTCCAGTCACAAATGGGGTTTCCATTTTTCAAAGTGTCACGTTAGTGAGGACTTTTGGGAAAAGGAGCATCATTGTTAAGGAAATTTGGGTTCCACACTTCTTTCCCCAGAATGTCATAGATCTAGGATGCCAAAAACCTTCTCTGTAGACAACACCTTTGCAATTTTTTGTCTCAAAGTAAGAGCTCTTATAGATTCCTTTTCAGAAAAATAAATAAATTGGTATATGAATAAGTAGAAAATAAGATATTTTCATTTACAATGGATTGGTCTGTTTATTGAGATCTCTTATTCCTGAAAGGTGTATGAAGTCTATTTAAGGAAATATGCTTAGAGAGGCATTCAACTGGATCCTTTCTTTAGGGGTAAACCTACTTGTAGATTTTTTTTCATCTCCAGATGGATACCCTGTTACCAACCTTTTTCTCTATGATATTTGACAAAGGACCATCACTGTAGTCTCCCTGATTGCATTTTGGAACTGTTGGAGCCAGATTTACTTCTTTTCTCCAGTATATCTCTTGGCAAGAGTTCTCCCCAAGGCCATTTAGTTTTTAAAGATTTAGTAACTTTAGTAGCCCCAAGTGGGAGAGACATTTTGATGCCAGAACTACATTACTACTACTGCTGTTGTCAGTGCTACTGTCATTACCACTAGCTTTACTACTACTATTACTACTGCTACTACTACTACTATTTTTACTACTACTACTACTGTCAGTGCTATTATCACTACCACTAATTTTTCTATACTACTATTCGTACTACTTCCCTTTTTCCTGTCCCTTGGCTGATTCTGCATGTGTTCCCAGACTATTTCAGCCTGAAGTCAGGAGTTCAGTGTTGAAGCACAAGGTTTTAGAACTTACATATATGAATTTTCTCACTCTTGTGCAGCCTGTGATTTTGGAAACAGTGACAATAACTTGCTTCATAATTCTTTTAAGATTCTGATTCTCCTTGGACTTTTAAAGCTGTTTATTTAGAATTATTTATTTCATACATGTTTGATATTTTCCATGTCATTGAGGTAGCACCAGGAACAATTGAAGAAATGGCCTCCATTCTCTAGTTGTAACGTACAGTGTACCAAAATCAGAACCCCCTTCTCCACAATCAGGCCTCAGTGACCTTTCCATGGTTTTCCTTAACCACTTCACATGCCTTGATTAATCCCATTGACAATTTTATGGTCCCCTATAATCCACATTGCTCCAGTTTAGTGTATCTCTTGCATGCCCTCCTGCATCTGTCACTATCCTTCCATCACCTTCTTGGTTTCCCCTTTTCCTTGTTCCCTTCTCAAGTTTTTAATGGTAGCTGAAATAGCACAGGCAACTGAATGTCCTAATCAAGGCCAAATCCTTATGTACCACTCTTAGTCATCCTTTCTTCACTCATTCTCTCCATATGTCCAAAACATTTCAGTTGTCTCATGTATACTCCTCTTACTACCACACCTCTCTCTTATGCTATCTTTTCTTTTTTGATCAATCCTTCCTATTCTCCATGTTCTCCTCTAACATCTCATTTCCAACACATTCACTCTGTTCTCTATGTTTTTGTCAAAGGCCTTTTCCTCACATCCAGATTGCACCAAAAGGACTACTACAGTATACCACCAGACATACCCTTAATTGCTCTGGGCAGTGACCTCTCTTTCCATGCATTTCTCACTGCTCCCAAGAAACCCTATGGCTCCCATGGTTCCTTTCTCTGCCACATCCACTCCAAGGAATCTAAAACTCCACTTCCTCCAAGTTCTCTCCACTCAAATTCACACTTTACATAACCTCTCTCTTTTCACTGCTAAACTTAAGCTTGCTTTTATTCACATTTTCTCTCAGATTTGTCCTTTCACACCCTATTCCTAACTCAGATACTCACTCAAATCTGCACAGCACCATATTATTAGCAAACAACAACTGACTCACCTTCCAGGCACCCCACCCCCAGCAGTCTGCATACCTGCTCCCCAAGACCCTTGCGTTCACATTCCTCATCGCCCAATTCATAAACAAATTGATCAACAGTAATGATGTCACACACCCCTGTAGCCAACCCACCTTCACCTAGAGCCACTCACCCTCTTTTTGTACCCACACACACACATGCATCACACCCTTGATAAAAACTCCTCACTGCTTGTAATAGCTTTCATCCCTCACTATATATACATAACACCTTCCAAAAAGTGTCCCTATTAACCCTGTGATTTGTTTTTTCCTGATGTATAAATGCCACATACATATTTTTGTATTTCTCTTGAATATTTCTTACACATCCTTCAAAGCAAACACCTGATCCACATATCTACCACTCCTGAAGCCACATTGTTTCTCCTCACTTCAATACTCCGTGCATTCGGTTACCTTCTCAATTCCCACTCATCTATAAAGCTTACCTGGTGATACACTCATCAAACTAATATATGTTTAATTTGAACACTCATCTTTGTCTCCTTTGCCTTAACAGAAGGGCACTGTACATGTATTTTGCCAATTTTCAGGCACTTACCCATAATCCATACATACATTGAAAATCCTAACCAAGCAATCAGCAACACGGTCACCTCCTTTCTTAAGAAATTCAAGTGCAGTACCGTCCACTTTAGCCATTTTGCTGCATTTCATGGTACACAAGGCTTCCCCCACCCCTTCTCTTTCCTCTAAACTATTTCTGACTCTCATTTGCATAGCTCTCCAACCCAAACACCCTATCATCAAACATATTCAACAGACTTTCAGAATTCACCATATCACTGCTTGTTATCACTTCCCCATTTCCTTTTTCACCACTGTTCCCATATATGTTCTTGTTTTCTCATACTTGCCATACTTGCATAATTGTAACCACCATCCAAAACTCCTCTTTTAACCTGAAGTTTGCTGATACTAGCTCAAACCAGCTGTCATTGCCCTCTTTGAAGTAATAATAGGGGAAAAAAGCTAGTAGTACTTTTGTTCCTTACACACACCTTTCAGGTCATAATGTCAATGATTTTGCTGTTACCTTGTTTGGGACCTACCTAGGATAGCTCCTTAGATTGTTTTTCTTTAGATCTGTTGCTCCTCTCCCTTCCTGGCAACCGAAGTGCAGGTTGATAAAGGTCATAATGTTGTTAATTGGGGATATTTCTGGTTAACTAGCCATAGGAACCTTTTCATTTTTGATGATAATATGAGTTTGGGATGGCAGAATTAATCATATAAATCTCAGATACCCATTTATTGCATCTCAGTTTTTTTTAAGAACTTTATGCTGTATGTCCTGTTGGATAGCTCAGAGGATTCCTTGAGATCTTCACAGATTATTAAGGGTAACCCCTTTTTTCTACTGCCCAGGCAATTGATATCCCTCTTTAGGGGAACATTTTGTTTTGGGATTAAAAGTCTGGTTTTTTGGTTCAACCTTGCCTGTTAGTTGGATCCAAGATGTTTAGATGGTTCTTCTGCACTAATCAGAAGAGTTGTATGGAGATCTGCAACATTTCTTGACTGTCCGATTATACCTTTAGAGGTCAAAGATTAATATTGCTTGGGTTGGGGATTGAGCTCCTTTGAGGCAGAGGTTCACTAATGTGCCACAAGATATCCATAAGGATGTGTTTGTGATCATCTTTTTTCTTGGTTAATGATTTCACTGCAGCACTCCAAATATCCAAGATACACACTGTGTTTGGGGTATTTTCAAATATTCTGAAAGAATGTCTGCATAAGTTTTTTACTTTAATTGCCTAGAAAATAATTTTCAACATAGAATGACACAAGTAAACCTAGTGATATTGTTTATGTGTGCTACTTGCCTTGTAACTCATGCTGCAATGCTGCCTGGCATATGAAGTACCCCAGGAACTTTGGCATATATAGTGAAATGTGTAATGTTTTTGTAAGTGCTTTGATCACAAACAAGTATGATTATAAAAAGTTTTCATTAGTAAAATCTTTTATCCTGTCAGAGTGACAGCTTCAAAAATTATTACATGATGTGAGCATGAAGATCATTTATAGGCTTCCTTGATGTCACATATGCTGATCAGTGATTGGGAAAATGGAGGCTGTAGTGTCTTGAAGCAGCATGGGTTGCCATATTTATATTCCAGCTGTAGCAAGCAGAAAAAACTACAGAAGTATATATGCCCTTGCTGGAGTGAATAGAAAAATTTGGAGGTTTGTACATACTATCCACAGTGAAAGGGATAAGCATTTTCATCAATTGTCAGCTTCTAAGCTTTTATGCTATCATGGCTTGTGGGACAAACCAACCCTGGAGAGAAAAGTTGATTATGGAAAATGAAGCTCTATTTCTCTATAGGGGTGTCCTGAGACCAAATTTTCTGGACATTTCCCACTTTATTTTCCACCTCTTTTGAAAAACTTTCTCAACTGTTGGTAGTCACCATTGGGGTGATTTCCCTTATCTGAAGAGCTATGAGATAGTCAGCCTTATGTATCCTGACTGCTGGTGGGGCAATGATATCATGGATGGGTGGTGGCTGCTGATTGGAGAGGAGTGTCCCTAGAGTGGGCTGTAGCTACTTCTGCTGGGTGGATGGTTTGCAAAGGGTGAGATGTATTAATGGTACCAGAAGTTAGGGGGTTAGAGGCTTTTAACCCCTAGGATCTTGGAGATTTTTTTAATTGTGCAAGAGACATATTTTGATTCTTCAAAACTCACTTTTCAGTACTGCTTTTGCAATTATTTCTCGCACTGCATGATATGTCATAAGAAAGACATTTTTGCATTTTCATTTTGCTAATATATGCATGTAATGTTGATAATTGCTCTACTGTCTGTTTCTTATGGCTTCATGTGCTGACATTTGTACTCTTTCATTGCAAAACTAATTAATGAGATTTAATTAAGAAAAATGAGACTGTTGTTTGTATTTGTGCCTTTTCACATATATTTCACTGTTTTTAGTGTCATTGATTATATGGGATGCATATACATGATCAGTTGGCTTTGATCATCCATGGAAGCACTACCATGGAAGAAGGTAAGGGAATATCCAACTACTGTTTTTTTTTTTTTAGCAATATTTGCTGTGCAGCATCAGTTGGTTGGTTGTGTGCCACAAACTTTCCGATTCCAGACTATCTTTCAATTGTAATATTCCAATATTCTGTGATTATTCCCCTCTCCTTTTGTACGTTTTGTGTATTTCTTCTTCCATATTTCTAATTTTTCCTTTATGTTTTCTGTACTTTTTAAAGCAACCCAAATTATTTTGATTTAGTTTTTAACAATCTGGGCATGGGATGAGGCTATTTGTAGCTGATATTCAGAGGCTAAATGTGCCTGATCCACTCCATTGCATTAGGAATGGATTATTAATAATAGATTAGAAAGCGGTATTTTGCTTTCTGCGTAAGCAAGAGTTGTCATAGCTTACAGTGGGTACAGATACTGTATTCAGTTGGAATGTAGTGAGAGTGTGTATGATTAAGCTTTTGCAGTGATAAAAATAAAAGACCTTGGAAGGTCAGTGCTTTGAAAAGATGGTTGATCTCAAATATATAACCTTTAGGCTATTAGCTGCAAAATTCAAGATTGATAGAGTTGAATCTGTCTACCTATCTATCTATATCTCTCACACCCAATCCCTCCAGGAACTCCCATCAAGGGGATGGCCATGGCAAAAGTCTCCACTTATCCCTGTCTGTATCTGCCTCCCATACATAGACCACATGATGCATATTTCCACCATGTCTCTCCCTCTACTAATCTTCTACTCTATTTTTACATGTCATATGAAGTTTTCCTCTCACACCAACCTCTTTAATTATCCTATCATACACTTTCCTTGTAAACTCCTTGTCTTGCATTCTTTCCACATACCTAACCACCTCAGAGTATTACTTTTTTTCACTCACTCTACCACTCCACCATTTTATCCCTTCACATTACCTGCCACACTAATTCTCTCATGCTCCTTCTCATTTCTTTTGACATCCCATCAAGTTGTACTGCATGCTCCTATTGATTAACTCATTTTCACACCCTGGATTCTTGACCTCTGTGACTCATTCTATATCCATGTTTTGGATACATAGGTCAGAGTTGGGAGACAAAGCTGTCCCATAATCCTTTCTTCATTTCCATACTTACACTGATACCCTTCATTATTCTAGTAAGGGGCCCAATGACTCTTCTATCCTGTATTGCTCTCTTCCTTATTCCTCCTTTCATACCACAAGACTTACTCAAGATGGTTCCCAAATACTTAAATTTTTTCACCTTTTCCAGCCTTTCTACCTCCATATTTATAACACATATTGATTAGCACACTTACCTCTCTCACACTATAGGGCTTTGCTAAATCTATACTTTTGCTTTGTTTCCTTTCAAACGCCATTTCTTTAATTTTATTTGCATCTGTCCTCAATCACTTATGTTTACAAACATCATAAAACACACTCACAACCCTCTGCAATTTGTCTTCACTCAGCAAACATCACAGGATCATTTTCAAACATGCTTGTCACTAGTCACCATGCCTCACTGCCATATTCCATCTGTGCATTCCCTTTCCCTGGTTTTGCTTTCATCTCTCCTGCTACTCTATCCATATTTATGATAAAAAGCTTTTGTAACATCACACAGCCCTGCCTCTTACCCACATGTATACCAAAACTTTCGCTCAACTCTCCATCCACTCTTACACATGCATTTGCTCCTCTATATAAGGCTTTCACAACATCCAACAGTTGTCCCCTTACCCCATATATCCATAAAGCATTCCACTTGACTCTTTCATAGCTTTCTCTAGATCCACTAAAGCTGCATGCAGCTTCTTACCATTTACTGGATACTTTTGCACAGTCATTCTCACCTCAAAAATCTGGTCCATGCATCCTCTACCTTTCCTGAAACTCCCTTGCTCCTTACTTATTCTGCATTTAATTACATCTGTTATGCTATCAATCAACATGCCTCCATACACTTTTTCCTATTTTACTCAACAGACTTATTCCCCTAAGTGCTTCATACATCCTTAGCACCTTTTCCTTAAGCACAACCTTCTGCTTTCATGCTAAATTTTTAATCAAACGCATTGACTCAGTCACACTTTCACCTCCATATTTCAACATTTCAACCATCATCTCATTCACTCCAGGTGTCTTTTCTACCTTCAGCCTCATTATTACTATTTCATCCCCCTTTTTGCTACAAGCCACTGCACTTGTATCCTTTTCCTTCCATCCTCCATACCCATGCATGCAACAGCTGATGCCTCACCGTCTACCACATTCATCAGTAACTCTTTCCTTTTTCACCTTCTTCCTGTACAATTTCTTATTTCCTATACTTTTCACTCAACTTTCCTTCAAAATCTTCATCTGCTCTTTCCTCGCTCTCTTTTATAAGCTTCTTAACATTCTGATTACACATCATATATTCTTCCCTCCTTATTTGCCAAACTTCCACAGGTATATTCATTTCGAGCAGTCTGCCATATACTGTTTTCTTCTCTTCCACAGCATTTCTAATCTCATTCCTCCACTATGCATTTCTGCTTTTATTCTTTTATCTCACAACCTTGTATCCAACTACAAATCCCACGACCTTTAACCACCATTCTCTAAACATATTGAAGACCTCATTCACATATAAATGCTACCCTACATTTACTGCTTTTTCATCAATACTTTGTGCCACCCTTCTTTCATAATTTTCCATGCTTTCTTTCTGATTCATTTTCCTACATGCCAACACTTTTACCTCTCCTTTCACCCTTACACCATACCTCCAATTCTCCCTGATCCTCATCTTCACAAGAACTGCAAAATGGTCAGAATCTCTGAAAAATCCTCTTACAAATCTAGCATCCTGCACAACCTTTCTCAACCTTTCATCCTTTGCACATCCTTTTATTCTTCTCTTCCATCATTTCTCATCCATGTATATCTGTGGATCATCTTGAGCCGAGAAAAATGTGTTAACAAGGAATAAAACCCTCTCAGAATAGACATCCACAAGATAACTTCCATCCTCATTTATTCAGGCACTCCCCATTTACCAACTATCTTGTTAATTTCATCACATCCTACCTTCGCATCCATATCACCCATTATAACCACGTTTCTCTCCTTGTCAAATTCATTTATACTGTCATTCAAATTACTTCAGAAATACTTCATTTCATCCGTACCTCACACAGTCGTCATATCCACAGGCGCATATACACATACCCATGCATACTTCACTATTCCAGTCTTTCCTTTCACCCACTATTCTTGATCCATTCCATCCATGCTCTGTAATGCCCTCCCATATTTTCAATTATAATGCAATTGCACATCCTTCTTTCCCTCTACCTTGATAATTTTTATTCATTCCCATCCATACCAGTCCTTCTTCCATGCCCTCCCACATTCATCATTTGCATTGTCACTTCATACACCCTACCCAAGGTTGTGAGTTTTGACAGTCTCGCTCCTTTTACTGTCATCAGTCTTCCCATTAACATTCAAATCCATCACCCTTAATCACTCGTTTCTTTTACTCCCCGTTATAACTGGTGGACTTCAGTACTGTGTCTTAGTCTTCAGTGCCTCACATTTGACTGGCTGCTAGCAGAGGCAATTCCAGTGCAGTGCTTTCCAGAGGCAGCAGGGCTCTCAAATTGTCCAAAGATTTCAGCACACTTTAAGTGTTTGTTTGATTTCAAAACTATTCCCTTGATGGTGTTGGGCATTGCCTCCCCTTTCGGTTCCACCCCACACGATGCAGAAAGGAGGTCACCACAAGAAGGCCGGGTAAGACTTGGAACTCTAAAAAAGTTGAGTATCCCCTTGGGGTACTAAATTCTAAATTTTCCTGCTCATTAAGCTTACTACTGCAGTAACAACACTTCCTAACCTCAGTTGGTTATGATACTGCCACTGAAGTGACTCTTAAAGTTGTATATGAACCATGTATTACTTTAAAATGTAAGGAAAAGGATCCTATGGAGAAAAAAAAGGGAAGAACGATTTAGAAGTGGATTTGGGGAAGAAGCTCACTTTGATAAGTCATTGAAGGTATTGAAACTTATAGAACATAGTAGCTAAATTGCAGAGCCCACTATTAGGGGTAGACTTGACAGGTCATCGTACAGGTCCACATAAGACCTGAGAAGTGCCTCAGTGGTGGTAGGTGGAAGGGCCACCCTCAATGTGGCTGTCTTGAGGGACTACCTTTAGGGATATCAGCCAAAAATAGCACTGCCCATTATCATAGCTAGGCAGGGGATCACCACCCCCATCACTGGCAACATCTGCAACCCCAGTCGAGATGTGATTGCTCTCACATCTTGTCTACACCTGAGAAAGAAGATAATCTTTTTCGCCATGGGTGAGTGCCAGCTCTGGGAAAGACAGCAGTTGTTAGTGTAAGGGGAGGAAATACCTTGAAGGTAGGTCAGGTTGGGCTACTTTATCCATGAGAGGAGTCCTGAACTTGAATTTTCATCTGAAAAATTCTAGGTACAAGTATTAGCAAAGGGCTTCACTGAAACAACAGATTTTCTTATACCCACCTACCCATGACACACCTGCACACCAAAAAAATACCAGAAATGTACCACAGGCAAAGTCTTAGGTCGTATCATTACATGACTCTCAAGATGGCAACTGAATGCAGAGATGGTTGCATCTGGCATGCTTCACAGGTTATTGCAATTACAAAGCAGGAGACACATATTGTGATGACAAGTCATGCTGCCACCCCAAGATTCTAGAGGACTACAGCCTGTCATTTCAACAAACTGAAAAATTGATAGCCCCTTCCTAGATGAGGGAAGCAGAGTTTAAAAAAAATTGATAGCCCCTTCCTAGGTGAGGGAAGCAAAGTGTAAAACACTCAGGTCAGTTATCTTATTAGTTGATAAGTCATTTTTTTTTTTTTTTTTTTTGCTTTGTCGCTGTCTCCCACGTTTGTGAGGTAGCGCAAGGAAACTGATGAAAGAAATGGCCCAACCCACCCCTATACACATGTATATACATACGTCCACACATGCAAATATACATACCTACACAGCTTTCCATGGTTTACCCCAGACGCTTCACATGCCCTGATGCAATCCACTGACAGCACGTCAACCCCGGTATACCACATCGATCCAATTCACTCTATTCCTTGCCCTCCTTTCACCCGCCTGCATGTTTAGGCCCCGATCACAAAATCTTTTTTACTCCATCTTTCCACCTCCAATTTGGTCTCCCACTTCTCCTTGTTCCCTCCACCTCCGACACATATATCCTCTTGGTCAATCTTTCCTCACTCATTCTCTCCATGTGCCCAAACCATTTCAAAACACCCTCTTCTGCTCTCTCAACCACGCTCTTTTTATTTCCACACATCTCTCTTACCCTTACGTTACTCACTCGATCAAACCACCTCACACCACACATTGTCCTCAAACATCTCATTTCCAGCACATCCATTCTCCTGCGCACAACTCTATCCATAGCCTACGCCTCGCAACCATACACCATTATTGGAACCACTATTCCTTCAAACATACCCATTTTTGCTTTCCGAGATAATGTTCTCGACTTCCACACATTCTTCAAGGCTCCCAGAATTTTCACCCCCTCCCCCACCCTATGATCCACTTCCGCTTCCATGGTTCCATCCGCTGCCAGATCCACTCCCAGATATCTAAAACACTTTACTTCCTCCAGTTTTTCTCCATTCAAACTTACCTCCCAATTGACTTGACCCTCAACCCTACTGTACCTAATAACCTTGCTCTTATTCACATTTACTCTTAACTTTCTTCCTTCACACACTTTACCAAACTCAGTCACCAGCTTCTGCAGTTTCTCACATGAATCAGCCACCAGCGCTGTATCATGAGCGAACAACAACTGACTCACTTCCCAAGCTCTCTCATCCCCAACAGACTTCATACTTGCCCCTCTTTCCAAAACTCTTGCATTCACCTCCCTAACAACCCCATCCATAAACAAATTAAACAACCATGGAGACATCACACACCCCTGCTGCAAACCTACATTCACTGAGAACCAATCACTTTCCTCTCTTCCTACACGTACACATGCCTAAATCATGATAAATCATAAGAGTGCTTATTCTTACAAGTTTCACTTACGTTCATGTCATCTCCAAGACAGTTTTAGACATAAGACAGCAGCTCAAGTCTATGTCAAGTATAGCACATAACTCAGTTGAGGCCAAGGGTTCACATCCCTCTGAAATCATCTTCTGAGGTTCAGTCCAGTCAGGTTAACTTGTCTGAACTCTAAAGTTATGGCTCACAAGAGCTTTATCAGCAAGCTCTACATTACCAGATGATGGTGTATCAACTGTGAAATGAGGAATCATCAGGTTTACATAAATCTGTCTCATAAGAGAAAGGTCCCTTGGCATTACAGATAATTTCCAAGGTCCTCAGGTAGGACATTTAACTCTAAATTGCCCATTCAACACCGTTTTCTCATGTGGGTTGTCTACTGCACTTGGCAACTCCCCTGGAAAACAAGGTGTCACCTCTGAAGTGACACCCTCATCCTGTGTACCAGGTAGCTCTGCCTCGTATGAAACAACTGGGTTACTCACCTGTAAAGCCTGTGACATAACAGGATCATAGAACATGGGGTACCAGTGATATCACTGCCTAACAAAAACTGGACACCAGGTATTGATAAACTATCTTTCACCTCTTTCATAGTTTAATTAGATTCTACATCACTCTTCAAGTACAGTGAGTGTACTAGGATGAGAGGCACTTATTCACTGTCATTACTAGATATTCACAAAGACTAGCTTGGATATTGAAAATATTGTTTATGGTATACCACTTGAAAGCATGATCATGTAGTGCATAAGTTTGAATATGTAGTAAACAAGAAAGTTGAAAGAGCAAAGCTGAGACAGGACTTAAGGAGGAAAAGCAATTGTGGAAACTATGCTGAACTTAGCAATTTCTATGGCAACATAGATTGGAAAATGGAGTTCCTTAGCCAGGAACCAGGGAATTTTATAGTGAAGGAGTATGAACATGTGTACCTCTAACTTCAAATACAGAGGGAAGAGTAGTTTAACCAAAGATTTCAAAAAACAAGGGAGCTCTCAGATGTGTACTGGCAGAGAGATAGGTAACACTCCAGTCAACCAGCTTATGCAAGATATAAGAGAACAAAGAATGGGTATAGCAGACTAGAGGGGAGGTGCAGAGAAAATTTTGAAAAGGTATTGTGGATAAGGCTGGTGAAGATCGAGAACTTTTCCATGAATTCATCTGTAGGATTTCAGTGTAAGAATAGCTAATCAGGTTAAGAAATTCAGAGGAAAATATAGATGAGATTGATGCAAGAATATTTGAAGAATCGAATAATGACATTAGGAGGATTTTCACAGTAGAGGACACAATAGTCCCAACACTAGTGAGATAGGATGGAAAGGAGACTTTGGAAAACATTAAGATATCTATATATCTTAATGTTAAAGGCATATGATAGAGTTGATAGAGATGCTCTGTGGAAGGTATTAAGAATATATGGTGCGGGAGGCAAGTTGTTAGAAGCAGTGAAAAGTTTTTATCGAGGTTGTAAGGCATGTGTACGTGTAGGAAGAGAGGAAAGTTATTGGTTCTCAGTGAATGTAGGTTTGCGGCAGGGGTGTGTGATGTCTCCATGGTTGTTTAATTTGTTTATAGATGGGGTTGTTAGGGAGGTGAATGCAAGAGTTTTGGAAAGAGGGGCAAGTATGAAGTCTGTTGTGGATGAGAGAGCTTGGGAAGTGAGTCAGTTGATGTTCGCTGATGATACAGCGGTGGTGGCTGATTCATGTGAGAAACTGCAGAAGCTGGTGACTGAGTTTGGTAAAGTGTGTGAAAGAAGAAAGTTAGGAGTAAATGTGAATAAGAGCAAGGTAATTAGGTACAGTAGGGTTGAGGGTCAAGTCAATTGGGAGGTAAGTTTGAATGGAGAAAAACTGGAGGAAGTAAAGTGTTTTAGATATCTGGGAGTGGATCTGGCAGCGGATGGAACCATGGAAGCGGAAGTGAATCATAGGGTGGGGGAGGGGGCGAAAATCCTGGGAGCCTTGAAGAATGTGTGGAAGTCGAGAACATTATCTCGGAAAGCAAAAATGGGTATGTTTGAATGAATAGTGGTTCCAACAATTTTGTATGGTTGCGAGGCGTGGGCTATGGATAGAGTTGTGCGCAGGAGGGTGGATGTGCTGGAAATGAGATGTTTGAGGACAATGTGTGGTGTGAGGTGTTTTGATCGAGTAAGTAACGTAAGGGTAAGAGAGATGTGTGGAAATAAAAAGAGCGTGGTTGAGAGAGCAGAAGAGGGTGTTTTGAAATGGTTTGGGCACATGGAGAGAATGAGTGAGGAAAGATTGACCAAGAGGATATATGTGTCGGAGGTGGAGGGAACGAGGAGAAGTGGGAGACCAAATTGGAGGTGGAAAGATGGAGTGAAAAAGGTTTTGTGTGATCGGGGCCTGAACATGCAGGAGGGTGAAAGGAGGGCAAGGAATAGAGTGAATTGGATCGATGTGGTATACCGGGGTTGACGTGCTGTCAGTGGATTGAATCAGGGCATGTGAAGCATCTGGGGTAAACCATGGAAAGCTGTGTAGGTATGTATATTTGCGTGTGTGGACGTGTATGTATATACATGTGTATGGGGGTGGGTTGGGCCATTTCTTTCGTCTGTTTCCTTGCGCTACCTCGCAAACGCGGGAGACAGCGGCAAAAAAAAAAAATTTATATATGACATTAACGTGATACTAAAAGGTCTATATCCATACAAGGCTCATGGCCTTGATGAAATTTCATCATATGGGCTGAAGATGTTTGCAAATGCATTGGATATATCTCCTGAAATATTGTTCACGATGTTGGCAGGGAAAGGCAAAGTGCCAAGAGAATGGAAAAGGGCAAATGTCATATCCATTTATAAGAAGGGAGACTGGAAAGAGATGCTGAACTTCATACCAGTCTCCTTGAAGAGTGTGGTCAATAAGGTACTGGAAAAAATAATTAAGAATCAAATGGATGACTTTCCATATAGGAGAAATTATGTGAGATACAACACAGTTTTAAGGAAAGGAGGTCTTGTGTAATGAACCTCTTAGATTTCTGTGAGAGAATGAGCTATGTCAGACAAAGGGGAAGGCTGGGTAGATTTTTTGTACCTCATCAGCTAGAAAGCATTGGACAGTGTAGCCTCATGGGAGACTGATTAAGGAGCTGTATACCAAGCAGGAATAAGGGGGAGACTCCTCTGACTGATTGAAGATTATCTTAGGGGAAGGGAACAAAGGAAACATGTCAGAGGAGCCTTTTCCAGATGGATGAAGGCTAACAGGAGAATGCCCCATGGTTTTGTATAGGGATCATTACTCTTGTTTTCTATGTAAATCACTTGCCTGGTGGTATAGACTCCTACCTGAAAATATTTGCAGTTGATGCAAAGGTCATGAAGGAAGTGAAAATTTTTGAGGATTGCTTCATCTTACAAGAGGACCTAAACAGACTAAAGTTGGCTTAATACTTAGTTGTTGAAATTCAGCTCAAGCAAATGTAAAGTAACAAGGATGGGAGAAGGTGATAGCCTTAATTTATTTATATATTTATTATACTTTGTCGCTGTCTCCCGCGTTTGCGAGGTAGCGCAAGGAAACAGACGAAAGAAATGGCCCAACCCCCCCCCCATACACATGTATATACATACGTCCACACACGCAAATATACATACCTACACAGCTTTCCATGGTTTACCCCAGACGCTTCACATGCCTTGATTCAATCCACTGACAGCACGTCAACCCCGGTACACCACATCGCTCCAATTCACTCTATTCCTTGCCCTCCTTTCACCCTCCTGCATGTTCAGGCCCCGATCACACAAAATCTTTTTCACTCCATCTTTCCACCTCCAATTTGGTCTCCCTCTTCTCCTCGTTCCCTCCACCTCCGACACATATATCCTCTTGGTCAATCTTTCCTCACTCATTCTCTCCATGTGCCCAAACCACTTCAAAACACCCTCTTCTGCTCTCTCAACCACGCTCTTTTTATTTCCACACATCTCTCTTACCCTTACGTTACTCACTCGATCAAACCACCTCACACCACACATTGTCCTCAAACATCTCATTTCCAGCACATCCATCCTCCTGCGCACAACTCTATCCATAGCCCACGCCTCGCAACCATACAACATTGTTGGAACCACTATTCCTTCAAACATACCCATTTTTGCTTTCCGAGATAATGTTCTCGACTTCCACACATTCTTCAAGGCCCCCAGAATTTTCGCCCCCTCCCCCACCCTATGATCCACTTCCACTTCCATGGTTCCATCCGCTGCCAGATCCACTCCCAGATATCTAAAACACTTCACTTCCTCCAGTTTTTCTCCATTCAAACTCACCTCCCAATTGACTTGACCCTCAACCCTACTGTACCTAATAACCTTGCTCTTATTCACATTTACTCTTAACTTTCTTCTTCCACACACTTTACCAAACTCAGTCACCAGCCTTAATATAATCATTATATAGCAGGAAATTTTGATGATACAACAGTGTACAGTTTAAAATTTTTCCAGACCAGGCTGGCTGTTGTCTCTTAGTTCAAAATGAACATCTTATCCAGCGAGTGATATGGTGGATTGTATTCTTTCTGAATTTTTCTGTTCATTTCTGGGAGTGCTGAAGAATGTGTGGAAAGAGAGAACATTATCTGGGAGGGCAAAAATGGATATATATGAAGGAATAGTATTTATATATATTGTACTTTGTTGCTGTCTCCTGCATTAGCAAGGTAGCACAAGGAAACAGACAAAAGAATGGCCCAACCCACCCACTTACACATGCATATACATACACATCCACACACGCACATATACATACTTATATATTTCAACGTATACATACACAGACATATACATATATACACATGTACGTGATTCATACGTGCTGCCTTCATACATTCCCGTCGCCACCCCGCCACACATTAAATGACAATCCCCTCCCCCTGCAAGCGCGCGAGGTAGCACTAGGGAAGGATAACAAAGGCCACATTCGTTCACACTCATTCTCTAGCTGTCATGTATAATACATCGAAACCACAGCCCCCTTTCCACATCCAGGCCCCACAAAACTTTCCATGGTTTACCCTAGACGCTTCACGTGCCCTGGTTCAATCCATTGACAGCACATTGACCCCGGTATACCACATCCTTCCAATTCACTCTTTTCCTTGTACACCTTTCACCCTCCTGTATTCCTTGCACACCTTTCACCCTCCTGCATGTTCAGGCCCCGATCACTTAAAATCTTTTTCACTCCATCCTTCCACCTCCAATTTGGTCTCCCACTTCTCATTCTCTCCACCTCTGACATATATCCTCTTTGTCAATCTTTCCTCACTCATTCTCTCCATGTGACCAAACTATTTCAAAACACCCTCTTCTGCTTTCTCAACCACACTCTTTTTATTACCACACATCTCTCTTCCCTATTATTACTAACTCAATCAAACCACCTCACACCACATATTGTCCTCAAACATCACATTTCCAACACATCCACCCTCCTCCGCACTACTCTATCTATCGCCCATGCCTCGCTACCATATAACATTGTTGGAACCACTATTCCTTCAAACATACCCATTTTTGCTTTCCAAGATAATGTTCTCGCCTTCCACACATTTTTCAATGCTCCCAGAACTTTCGCCCCCTCCCCCGCCTTGTGACTCGCTTCCATTTCCATTGTTCCATCCGCTGCCAAATCCACTTCCAGATATCTAAAACACTTCACTTCCTCCAGTTTTTCTCCATTCAAACTTACCTCTCAGTTGACTTGTCCCTCAACCCTACTATACCTAATAACCTTTGCTCTTATTCTCATTTACTCTCAGCTTTTTTCTTTCACACAATTTACCATACTCAGTCACCAGCTTCTGCAGTTTCTCACCCGAATCAGCCACCAGCGCTGTATCATCAGCAAACAACAACTGACTCAGTTTCCAAGCCCTTTCATCCACATCAGACTGCATGCTTGCCCCTCTTTCCAAAACTCTTGCATTCACCTCCCTAACAACTCCATCCATAAACAAATTAAACAACCATGGAGACATCAGGCACCCTTGCCGCAAACCGACATTCACAGAGAATCAATCACTTTCCTCTTTTCCTACTCGTACACATGCCTTACATCCTCGATAAAAACTTTTCACTGCTTCTAGCAACTTGCCTCCCACACCATATATTCTTAATACCTTCCACAGAGTATCTCTATCAACTCTATCATATGCCTTCTCCAGATCCATAAATGCTACATACAGATCCATTTGCTTTTCTAAGTGTTTCTCACATTCTTCAAAGCAAACACCTGATCCACACATCCTCTACCACTTCTGAAACCACAATGCTCTTCCCCAATCTGATGCTCTGTACATGCTTTCACCCTCTCAATCAATACCCTCCCCATAAAGTTTCCCAGGAATACTCAACAAACTTATACCTCTGTAATTTGAACACTTTATGCATGCATTCCGCCAATCCTCAAGCACCTTGCCATGAGTCATACTTACATTAGATATCCTTACCAACCAGTCAACAATATAGTCACCCCCTTTTTTAATAAATTCCACTGCAATACCATCCAAATCAGCTACCTAGCCGGCTTTCATCTTCCGCATAGCTTTTACTACCTCTTCTCCATTTACCAAATCATTATCCCTCACCTTCTCACTTTGCATACCACCTCGACCTAAATACCCTATATCTGCCACTCTATCATCTAACACATTTAACAAACCTTCAAAATACTCACTCCATCTCCTCACACTACCAATACTTGTTATTAGCTCCACATGAGCCCTCTTCACCGATGTTCCCATTTGTTCTCTTGTCTTATGCACTTTATTTACCTCCTTCCAGAACATCTTTTTATTCTCCCTAAAATTGAATGATATTCTCTCACCCCAACTCTCATTTGCCCTCTTTTTCACCTCTTGCACCTTTCTCTTGACCTCCTGCCTCTTTCTTTTATACATCTCCCAGTCATTTGCATTATTTCCCTGCAAAAATCGTCCAAATGCCTCTCTTCTCTTTCACTAATACTCTTACTTCTTCATCCCACCACTCACTACCCTTTCTAATCTGCCCACCTCCCACGCTTCTCGTGCCACAAGCATCTTTTGCACAAGCCATCACTGCTTCCCTAGATACATCGCAGTCTTCCCCCACTCCCCTAATGTCTTTTACTCTCACCTTTTTCCATTTTACACTCAGTCTTTCTTGGTACTTCCTCACACAAGTCTCCTTCCCAAGCTCGCTTGCTCTCAGCACTCTCTTCACCCCAACATTCTCTCTTCTTTTCTGAAAACCTCTACAAATCTTCACCTTTGCCTCCACACGATAATGATCAGCCATCCCTCCAGTTGCACCTCTCAGCACATTAACATCCAGAAGTCTCTCTTTCACTCGCTTATCAATTAACACGTAATCCATTAACGCTCTCTGGCCATCTCTCCTACTCACATATGTATACTTATGTATATCTCTCTTTTTAAACCAGGTATTCCCAATCACCAGTCCTTTTCCAGCACACAAATCAACAAGCTCTTCACCATTTCCATTTACAACACTGAACACCCGATGTACACCAATTATTTCCTCAACTGCCACATTACTCACCTTTGCATTCAAATCACCCATCACTATAACCCGGTCTCGTGCATCAAAACCACTAACACACTCACTCAGCTGCTCCCAAAACACTTGCCTCTCATGATTTTTCTTCTCATGCCCAGGTGCATATGCACCAATAATCACCCAACTCTCTCCATCCACTTTCAGTTTTACCCACATCAATCTAGAGTTTACTTTCTTACACTCCATCACATACTCCCACAACTACTGTTCCAGGAGTAGTGCTAATCCTTCCCTTGCTCGTGTCCTCTCACCAACCCCTGACTTTACTCCCAAAACATTCCCAAACCACTCCTCCCCTTTACCCTTGAGCTTCGTTTCACTCAGAGCCAAAACATCCAGGTTCCTTTCCTCAAACATACTACCTATCTCTCCTTTTTTCTCATCTTGGTTACATCCACAGACATTTAAACACCCCAATCTGAGCCTTCGAAGAGAATGAGCACTCCACGCGTGACTCCTTCTTCAGTTTCCCCTTTTAGAAAGTTAAAAATACAAGGAGGGGAGGGTTTCTAGCCCCCGCTCCAGTCCCCTTTAGTCGCCTTCTACGACACGTGAGGAATGCGTGGGAAGTATTCTCTCTCCCCTATCCCCAGGGATATAAGGAATAGTAGTCATAGCTATATTATGTCGTTGGAGCTGTATGTAGAAGGAGTTAGTAGGAACATTAGGGAGGAACCTATAAAAACACTGCACTAGAGTTGCCCCCTGCCAGTGGCCTGTTAAGGATGAGGCACTAAAGGCTAAGAAGCAGCACTGGAGTTCACTAGTTTTAGAGAGACTATTGCTGTGGCCACCCTCATGAGGGAGTTCCTGTTGGGAACAGGCATTAGAGATATGAATAGATAGATAGATAGATGGAGGCATGAGCTATAGATACGGCCATATGGAGGAGGGTGGATGTGTTGGAAATGAAATGTTTGAGGACAGTATGTGGTTTGAGTTGGTTTGATTGAGTATGTAATGAAAAGGTGAGAGAGAATTATGGTAATAAAAGGAGTGTAGTTGAGAGAGCTGAAGAGGGTGGTGTGCTGAAATGGCTTAGATGTATGGAGATAATGAGTAAGAAAAGTGTGAAAAGAAGTAGAGGGAACAAGGTGAATGGTGAGACTAAATTTGAATTGAAAGGATGGAATGAAAAAGATTTTTAGCAATCAGGGTCTGAACATGCAGGAGAGTGAAAGGTGATTACGGGATAGAATGTATTGGAACCTTGTGGTACACTGGGGTAGACGTGCTGTCAGTGGACTAATCCAGGGAATGTGAAATGTTTGGGGTAAACCATGGAAAGGTATATGTAGTCCAGATGTCGATAGGGAGCCATGGTTTCGATGCATTACTCGTGACACTAAAAGAATGGATTTGAGCGAGCAGATCTGATCTTTCTTTGTCTTCCTGGTGTTTCCTTGCTGACATGGGAAACAGTGATCAAGTATAAAAAGAAATTCTCTTCAGTAGGTTCATGAGTAATTCATGCACCTAAAACAAGTTACATAGAAATAATGGAAATGGTTCAGCAGAGTGTTCGCAATGCAGGTAGGGGGGTGAGATTTGTTATCATATTGTAGTTAAAAGCATTTATCATTTTTTCAGTGAATGAAATGGTGAATTATATAATGTTCGTACTCCAGGTATTTTTCTATGCACTTCTCTTCAGTAGGTTCTTATCTAATGTATGAACTAATAATAATCTTCATAGGGGAGATAGGGGATAGGGGAGAAAGAATACTTCCCACGTATTCCCTGCGTGTCGTAGAAGGTGACTAAAAGGGGAGGGAGCGGGTGGCTGGAAATCCTCCCCTCTCCTTTTTTTTTTTTTTTAATTTTCCAAAAGAAGGAACCGAGAAGGGGGCCAGGTGAGGATATTCCCTCTAAGGCCCAGTCCTCTGTTCTTAACGCTACCTCGCAAACGCGGGAAATGGTGAATAGTATGAAAAAAAAAAAATTATGAAAGAATAAACAATAGAACTTAACCTATCTCATATCTGAGTTTTCCTCTGGACAAGTTCAAAGTCTTTCTAAGGTAGTCATACCTTTTGCATGCATACAAATATGTCATCAATAAACCTATGGGATATTTGGGGATGTCGCCCCCTCTAGGACAGTGGTCTACATAAAGGCCTGAGAAAACAGTAACCCCAAAGTGGATCATAGGCACTCCATCCTTTTGTAAATAGAACTTTCCTTTAGAGCATCTAAAAGATCTTTGGGTAGGTTGCTTGTTTTGTTTGAACCATGATGTTTCTTTGGAAATGCAAAAAACACATACACCAGGAACCCTTCTCATACCTCTTACATTTATGATCCCCACAACCATTTATATATTGGCAGTGAGGTTGAATCAGTGATTTCTCTGTACATTCCTGGTACTTACTGTCTACATTTCACAGAGGAGGTCATTGATGTCTTGAACATTAACCAACTTAGTGAAATAATTGCCTCAATGCAGAAAGCATTTATACAGATGTACCTGTGGAAAGAATGGTAGATATCTTGAATTATGCATCTGAGCATTGTGAGCTACACCCACCAGAGAGACAGTAGGGTCATGCTATTGCACAAGATAGATAACAAAAACATGTGTGCATTAGCAAATTGCACTGTACTGTGACATACCTTTCCAACTTAACTCCCTTTGCCACCAGGTGCATAAGCACTGACAATCACCCACCTCTGTTTTACATCCATTCTCACCTTTGTTAGTTTTGAGCTTGCTTCTCCTTTTTTTTACACAGTCTTACAGCTCCATAAAAAGTAACCCCAGCTCCTTTGTTCTTCAAACACTGTCCCTAGACTTTATATTCTGAACATTCCCAAACCATTAAACCTCTTTCTTCTTCAGCTAAGTTTCCCTTGTAGCCAGGATATTCAATTTCTTTTCTCAAACTTAGCACTTGTTTGTCACTTTTTCACATCCTGGTTACTTCCATTCCTGTTCAGACACCCTAGGCAGAGCCTTCAGTTATTGAAAGGTGATGCTGAACAGTTGTTTGTGGCTCTTTGTGTTCCTGATTGCCTGATGCATACACTTTTCCTCATGCTCCATGCAAAACTTACTCTTCAGAGTCTTAGTCCATTAAGTCTTAAACAAGGTCTGGAGTGACTCTAGGGATATTTGAGAGGTGAAAGGTCTTGAAAGTTGAAAAGGATACATGTGAGGGCCTTGGTATCCCATGAGTCCAAAAATAACCATATCAGTGGGATTGATAACCAGTCAAGTAAAGCCAGACTGCCTGAGTGAGAGAGATGTTTATGTAGGCATGAAGAAATTTTCAGTTTTCATTTGTTGGCATTTCTTATGCTCCATTACTCTGCTTATGAGCTCCGTGGGGCAGTGATTGAAAGAGACTGTAAATTGCAGCCACCATACTTTGACTTTACTCATAGAGTTTACAGCTTCTTTCTCATCCTTTCTATATTCTATAACCAGTCAAGTAAAGCCAGACTGCCTGAGTGAGAGAGATGTTTATGTAGGCATGAAGAAATTTTCAGTTTTCATTTGTTGGCATTTCTTACGCTCCATTACTCTGCTTATAAGCTCCGTGGGGCAGTGATTGAAAGAGACTGTAAATTGCAGCCACTATACTTTGACTTTACTCATAGAGTTTACAGCTTCTTTCTCATCCTTTCTATATAGAACCATTTCCACAAGACAGTGAATGAGCATTCTTCTCATGTGATGCATTTTACATTAGAGCATTGTAATTACCTAGTTGTATTATGTGGGGAGGGAGGTTTACAGCTGTGGGGCTCCAACTCTTGAACATTCTTCACAGCTCCTTCAATTTATGTAAGCTGTTTAAAATCTTAAATGCTGTGATCAAGTCACACTTGTCTTCATTAACTGTTTTAAAATCTTAAATGCTGTGATCAAGCCACTCCTCACTCTTCTCTCGTCCAAGGTGGGCAAATTGAAAGCCTTTTTTGCCCTCCCCTGGACCTTCTGAAGTAGCTGTAAGTGCTTATGTAGGTGCAGTGACCAAAATTCAGATGCATATTCTAGTTGTGGCCCAATGTAGATTGTTTACTGCTTGCTAAATACTTTCTTAACCAAATACTTTAAAGCTCTCTGGTATTTGCCCAAAAATAGTTTGACTTGTTTACTATTCATGTACTGTAGGACTCTGATGACAGTTTAGGCACAATGTTGACCCTCAAATCCTTCTCACACTTACGCACAATCTTGAAGCTTATTTCCTACTAGATAATAATCAAGCTTCTTTCACTTTGTCCCATCCTCATTACTTGAATTTCGTCAGCCATGTACCAGACCAACTTTGGAGTCTATTTAGGTCCCTGTGTAAGCTGATGCAATTCTCCTCTCTTTTCACTTCCCTCATCTGTACTCTGTTTCTGAGATTTAGTTGTGTGAATGAGAGCTTGTATCTTATTCTGCCATCATAGCAAGCATATTATGCAGGAATGCCTTCATTTCTTTTCAAAGGATTGCCATATCTTTAACTTGATCTTGAGCTGAGTTGAAAAATGTAGTGCTGAACCAGAACTTGAAAGTATCTCATTGCACTGTACTATTTCTTGTCAGCTCTTTAAGCTTTAAATCTGACTGTGATTTTCTACAGTGGCCTAGGTTTTTTAAGGGGACAACTGATGACTAGGTTTGATTGGAGGGCTCTTTTCAACAATTGAAGCATAACAGGACTGATGCCCTTTGTTTGCATACTTAATCCGAGGAATGCTGGATTCCATTTTGCAAGACTATGTTATTGGGTAATGCTATCCATGAAAGGCCAGTCTCAGCATTGCAAGTTGGTCTCCCTTTTTTTTTTGCTGTTTAAGCTATACATACTTTAATAGGTTTTTTGCTTTCAGTATATGCACTGAGGAACTTACATACTTTCCTGTTGTTGATGTACTTTTTCTTGAATTTGTGTAATGTTGTTACCAGATTCTGCTTGCTTGTTATCACAGAATGTATAACTTTGTTACTAGACTCTGCCTGCTTGTGGATACACCATAGGTGAAAAGGTGTATCACTGTGAAAGGTTGTATCACTGTTAGTGAATAGATAGGAGTACAATTTCATTAAGGAATTTCTCACTCCAAAGGAGTCCATCATTCTCCTACTACTGATTGTAATGCAGTCATAATGCAGCAGGGGTGTCATAAAAGGGATCATAGGATTGTGTAATTAGTTGATTTATCAATACAGCTGCTTTGTACTTGCTTTGATTATTTGATTTTCAGGCACTTCAGAAATGTTAGCTACATTCAGGATCTTGGTGTATCAATTTCACTTGTAATAAACAACTTTGTCAAACCTGTTTTTTTTTTTTTTTCTTTTTTTTGTGGGGGGTTAAGTTAAACAACTGGGGTCTAGTGTTAGCATGTTTTTGCCTTTGTTGATATTTCCACACTTGTTTAAACTGAAGCATTTTGGTATATATAATGTTGATTTTCCAATGTAATTTTTTTCTGTTAGTGTCACCAATCTAAGTTTTGCAGCATCTCAATGGCATTAGCAATTATGAAATGTTTATGTTTTTGCTTTTTGGTGGATTTTGGCGTTGTGGTGAAATTTTATTAATATGGTTGGTACAATAGAGAAAAAAACTGAATACATTACTATTCAGTACAAGATTCAGATGTTGCTGCTTCAGCTCAGAGAGGACAGAATTCAACTAAAGTAACTAAATATTTCACCCTGTCTACTGCTCCGAGCCAGTCAGAGTGAGGCACTTCTAAATCCATGTGGTCAGCATAAACTTACTGAGCCCATGTGGAATTAGGATGAACAGGAAAGACTGATGATAAGTGAATATCTCAGGTTGTTGTGCAAAAGTTTGGATTTATTTCAGATTTTTGCTGATAACTTTACTTTTTTCTGCTTACTTGAGACTTATAGGGAAGCTTCAAGGCAGCCTCATGGCTGTCCAGTTAATGGCATATTCTGGTTATTCAAAATCCTAATAAATGGGTCTTTCATTGCTCTGAAAAGAAGTAATGCGAAAAAGAGATGGACATGAAATGAGTGAGTGGATTTAGAAGAATGATTTTTTTTTTTTTTTTTGTGATGATCAATGGAGGATTGTTATGTGCAAGGGTAGAGGTTCAAATGGGGAGATAAATCTTGTTCATGTGGTAATGATATGAAGACCTTTGCGTACATAATACATTAGCCATTGGCTGAGAATGTGTGCAGTGGAGGAGCTTTAAGGACCTGATCCACTTTGTGTCTAAATCTAGACAGGTTGTAACACAAGCTATTACTTTATAGTGTTATAGGATATGGTAGTCAGTTGCAGGCACCTGCTGCTGACCAGGGAGGTATTGGGAAATTTAATGGTGGCAGTATAGTGAGCCAACACTTCATTGGCTATCACATTCCCCTCTCAGGCCCAGGTTGTTGTCTTTCTTTTCATCATGACTTATACTTGGGTTGCTGGAACTTAATCCACAAACACATTCTCTCTGCCTTCCACACATAACATTTTACAATATGTAATTCACCACATTGTTCTAAATTTCAAGATTCCTGGCTAAATCCCCATTCAGCTTATAGATGTGCATTCATATAATGTCTCTCTGGCACTGAATTACTGAATTGGAATGGTACCTTTGGTGAGGAGGCTTGAATGTTTTTAAGGCCCCTTTGCCAGCATCAAGTGACAGACCTACCTCCAGACAGAGAATGAGCCAGGTTGGAGAGCAGTAGTAAAGATTGAAAATATTTGACATGTTTTCAGTCTTTACTACTGCTTTTCAACTGGCTCATTCTTTGTCCATTTCTGAAACATTTGCAATCATAGGACCAATGTTGTCTTTGCTGAACACTATCCATCTACCTCCTCTTCTGATCTTTTGTCTGGAACACAGCTGTCCAAGGGTACCTCTCCCCTTCACTTTAAAACCTGATTTTGTCATCATCATTATTTCCACTCCAAGGGTGGTGGTTGTGCTTACTGTAGTTCAAAACAGCTATTGTTCACTGTATGGATTTTGAGCTTTCCAACTTGGAAACCACCTTGCTCAAAATTTCTTTTCCCTCTGTAGATCCACATGCTTAAATTCTTTATGCATGAAATGTTATGTGTGGAAGAATGACTAGCTTAGCAGTATTTGAGATGATCCTTGTGGAGTTTAGACCATTTCCTTTTCTCTCTTTAACAATTTGGAACAACTGATTAAACATCTGATATGTGTTCCTGGACACACTGGACCTCTTCTCACCATAGATGCAGTATTTCTGTCCTCTTCAGGTATTTTGATCACAATCTTATTCCCATCATTTCTAACTCAACGTCCACCATTTATCCTCATCATGAAATACTAAATTTAGGAGGGCTCAATGGTCTTTCTTGTGCAGCTTTAATGCAAATGTTCTGTGGGATCATTATTGCTTAGGTGGCTGGAATGCTTCAAATGTGCTGACAGCATAGCAGAAATCATCTTATCTGGGATGGAGTCCAGTGTTTCCTCTGCAGAGCCTTCATCTCCTCAGTCATTGTTTGATCACTCTTTTCTGATGACTGTCACATCAGGGACAGAGAGTGTAAGACCATGAAACTGCTCCTATCTCCTGAATCTCTTTCTGCTTTCATTTTTGCTCAGCTTCATTGCAGAAGTGTTTTTCATAGAATCATGCATGTCTACGTTAAAAGAAAGTGTGCTTCTTTGTCACTTCAGATGATTAACCTTTCTGGTTCATAAATGCATCTCCAAAAATTTTTGCAGTTTTTCCCTCTATTCCAACCCAGTCAAACTTTAGCTATGTCTTTAACTGATAAAACTTCACTCTTTGTCACCTTAGTTTTCCTTAACCAGACTTAGATAATTTCATATCTCTTCCTCACTCCAGCCCCTCTCCCACTAAGCTTAAGCCATTTCGTATATTTTTCTTATGAAAGGTTTTCAAAGTACTCTCTCAGCTCCACTTGGATCAGGCATGTGGTCTGAATGGCATACCTCCTGTCCTAAGGGTGTGTATTCCCAAGCTGGCTCTGATCCCTGCTTGCACATTTCATTCTGCTGAAACACCCAAACTTTTTCTTCATTTTGAAAGTATGCCTTAGTGCAGCCCATCCCTAAGAAGGACGATTGTTCTAACCCTTCTAACTATTGCCCCATCACACTCACCTCTGCTGTCCCAAAATCTTTAAAACCTTCACTCATACTTTTTTAAAATGCTTTTGCTATCATTCCCTTCTTTCAGACCACTGATACAGCAAAGTCAATTGGTTATATTCTCTCTTCAGAACACTTAAGGTCCTCCTCTCTCAGGGATGTTGATGAATCAGTGGTAGCACTTTATACCTCCAAAGCATTTGACAGTGTAGCATAGGTCTTTGTTTTCTAAAGTTCTCTCCTTTGGCTATTCTACTTTGTTCTTTAATGCATAACTTCCCTCATAGTTATTCCAGAGTTGTTGTTGATTGGGTAAATTTTCCCTCTTGTCAGTAGTTAGGGCTATTTTTTTTTATTGCCTTCATTCTTTCATCTCTCCAATGATTATCTTGGTTCATCCTCTTTCCTTATTTACTCTTATGCCAATGACTCCACTGTACATACTTCAACTCAATTTCTTCCCCTTCAACTGCAGTTCTCTTAATATCCTCCTGAACATATCCTCTCTTGATTTTACGCCTGTGCATCATCTCAGAATGGGGAAATTCAGCATTGCAAAATGCAATATCTACCCACATCTTCTTGTAAGTCTCATTTGTGTCCTACTATTTCCTGCTATTTAATTTCAGCCCTTTGATAATGAACACATGTTGGGTAGCACCATATCCTCCACACTATCCTGGAAAAAACTTATGATGAACATGGCACATTTTGCTCCCTAAAAGTTAGGGGACATTGTATAGGTACTGCAATTATTTTTCTTGCAAACAGCTATCTCATATCTAGAGATGTCTCTTTAACACCAGTATTGAGTATTGCTTGCATCTGGAGTAGCTGTTCATCCATTCCTTTGTTTGCCAGAAGAGAATAAAGAGCTTTTCACTTTACCTCTCCCACCATCACCTCTCCTCAACCATTTTTCTCCTTTTGCTGTGATGCTGCTGATCATCTACAGGTATTACTTTGGCCACTGCTTCATCTAACTTTCTTCTTATCCCAGCACTAAGGCCTAGAGCATGCAACTGGCTGCTGCTTTCCATAGTTTCTTTATGGAAACCAGTCACTCAAGAGTCGACCATTATGATACCTCCTCCATTTCCCAAACAGCACAACTCTGTAATTATCTTTTTTGCCTCATCTTCCCTTCCTCCTACAACATATTCACTTCTAAGAGTCGTGTCTTCAATCACCTAAGGAGGTTACTTTTATGTCTTCCCAGTCTTTTTTCTCAATAATTTGTCCTTTCATTCAAGGTGGTCACGGTCTGATATGTTTTTTACCTATACTGTGTCAGCTATCATGAGAGAATTATCAATCGTAGAAAATATTATTTCAGTTTTATTATTGTAGCTGTGAATACATTCAATTTGTTCCCAATAGGAACTCCAAACCAAAATGGAGAATATATAGGTGAAGGTGCCAATTCCACTGTCATATGGACTAATGGATCCATTGATAATAGGTGTATTATGCTTTTTCTTGCTTAAGTTAAACATGACACTCATGGACTTGAGCATTCTTCAGAATATGAACTTAACAGTCATGACCTTTCAGGATGTATTTAGTGACAGTAGTATTTAAGTGGAGTTGATTTTATATATCACGAAATCACGTTTTTCCCTCTTGTTTCCACAGGTGAATCAGACGGAGGGATCGCGGTCAGCCAAAGACGGAGGGAAGGATAGCCATAGTCACAGAGGTAACTTGCCAGAATTTTAAGATTCATGGATGAAACCTCGTAAACAAAATAGCCATTTATATATGTACTTATATTATCACAGAAGTAAAAGGTCTACGATCAGAATTCTTTGGGAACGAATAGTGATGAAATTATAGATCTTTTGTATCATGGATTTCGATCTTTCCACTGAGGTTCCTTGCTTTTCATATCATATTCATATGTAATGCATGTAAGTATAAAGTATATATTTACATATTCTCCCATGTACCCTGGGATAGGGGAAAAAGAATACCTCTCAAGTTTTTCTTGCATCATAGATGGTGACTGAAAGGAGGAGGAGCTGGGGATGGGAACCCTTTCATCATTGTATTTTATAACTTAAAAGCTGAAACAGGAGCCTAGCAAGAAGTCTTCATCCACCACAAAGGCTTAGGTTCAGGTGTCTAAATATATGTGGTGTAACCAAGATCAGAAGAAAGGATAGAATGTAATATATTTTAGGAGAAGAACCTTTATGTTCTTTGCTCTTAGATAAAGAAATCTTATGGTTAGATGGAGGAATGGATTAGGAATATCTTAGGAGTAAAATCAGGGGTTAATATGAGGGTTAGAGCTAAGGGAACCACTGCTGTTGAAGGTGAGGTTGTGGGAATGTATGACAGAGTGTAAGGATATGAAAACCTAGCTTGTTGGTGAAAATGAAGGTGGATTTTGAATGCATATGTACATGGAATTGAGAGGACTAAGGAAAAGAGTTGAGTTTTTCGGGAGTTGAGTGTCAGTAGTTTTGAAGCAAGCGATTGAGTATTAGTGATGGGTATTGTGAATGCTAAAGTTGGTAGTGTGGCAGTAGAGGGTGTAATTGGAGGACATGGGGTATCCAGTGTTGTAAATGGAAATGGTGAACAGCTTATGGAGTTGTATGCTGAAGTAACTTGGTCAAGTTGTGTGCCGAAAAAGGGCTGCTGCTTAGAAATACCTGATGTTTTTAAAAGAGGGACATAACATGAATATACTTGAAAGGGTAAGGGTGATGGAAAGTGATCATTGTTAGTTTACAAACTAAATGTTAGGTGCAAAAAAGAAACTTGGATTGAATGTCCTGAGAGATGCAGTTGGTGGATGGTATGATCATTACTTGGCAGAGGTGAGGATGATGGTTAGTAGAGGCTTTAGGAAAAGAGGGAAAGGTATGGGTGGAATGAGGGTGGTGAAAGAGAACAAGCTTACATGAGAAGGTTGTCTGAAGTGGTACCTGGAGAGATTGAGTGTAGAATGGCAAAAGGTGAGAGTAAATGAAGCAAGGGGAGTGGGTGAGGAGTAATAGGGGATGCACTGCTTACATGTGTGAGAGAACTATGTGGCATGCATAAGGTGTGAGAGTGGACAGGTGAGAAAAGGGGAGTGAGGGGTGGGTTGATAAAGTTGCTATGGAAAAAGATAAGAGAGGTGTATGGGTGTTATTTGCAGGGTAGGAGTGCAAGTGATTAGGGTATGTTCAAGAGAAAGCAGCAGGAGTTCAAGAGGAAGGTGTATGGGCTGAGAAAGAGGTCACATGAGAATGTAGTTGATTATCAGCAAACTTCATGGAAAATAAGAAAATGTTTTGGAAGGAGGGTAATATTGTGAGAATAACAAGAGAACAAATGGGAGTATTAGTGAAAGGGGCAAATGGGGAAAAGGTACCAGGCGGAGACAATGTGAAAAAGAGTTTAAGGGAGTCTTTTGAAGGGCTATTGAAGGCTTTAGAATGGCAGATGTGGGGTGATTAGGTCAGGGAAGCATGTGAAGTTAGAGCCACGGCAAGTGGTTTGGTGAAAAGAGAGAAGGCGGTAAAGGCCTTGTGTAAGATGAAATGTGGCAAGGCAGCTAGAGTGGATGATATCTTAATTGAATGTCTTAAGAAAGGGGTGTCTGTATTTTTGATTGCCTGGTTAGTATTTTCATTGTATGTATGGATCTTAGTGATGTGCCTGAGGATTGGCAGAATGCCTATATAGTGCCACAGTATAATGACAAGGGGAACAAATGTAAAATGTTCAGATTACAGAGATATTAGTGTGTTGAATGTACCTAGTAAGGTCTGTGGAAGAGTAGTGATTGAAGAGGTAGTGGCATGCACAAAGCATCAGATTGGGGAGGGACAGTGAGGTTTCAGATTGGCAGAGGATGCAGATTGGGTGTTTTCACTGATGGATTTCTGTGAGAAGTACCCAGAGAGAGAGAAGAATTTGTATGTTGTATGGATTTGGAGAAAGCATATGATAATGTTGATGGAGATGCATTTGCAAGGTGATATGAATGTATAGTGTGGTGAGGAAAGCTATTTGAATCAGTAAGGAATTTTTATGGAGTAAGACATATGTGCAAAGAGGTACAAAAAAATTTTTGCCATGGTGGAAGGGCTAGTGTATTGCTCTTACCACTTGACTTCCCTGTTGATGAATGATGTTTCTTGCAACTGCCTCTTCACTTCCTTTCGCTTTTCATGCTTACAAGGGAATACAGTGAAATTCAAACAGCAACAGACCATTGGGTCCTTTCAACGCTGTTTGTGATAGTGGAAGCAATATAGAAATCATAGATCAGTGTGGTAACTGTAGAAATACATACATATTTAAAACAGACAAATAATATAAAGTTTTCATGTACTTAAGGTGGCACAAATGATTTCAGTCAAGGATTTGAAGCAAAATATTTTCAGGTCTGTTATTAAATGTGTCTATGGTACTGTTTTCATATTCTCTGATAAATTATTCCATGCATTACAATCCTGTTGAAAAATTATTTCACCTCATTCAAAGTACAAAGCTTGCCCACAAGTTTGTAATCATTAATATAAGTAAAATCAGAAGAATTTATCCCTATGTAGGTCATTGTATAATGTTACTTTTTTCACCAGCTACTCCTCAGGCATAGTTATCTGTTTTAGATTCATTTGGTATTGTCTTCAACCAAGAAATTAATCTTCTTTAAAACGTTTATGTAGTTACCCCGTTTTGGTTTCGTAGATCAATCAGTATTGCATTAAATTATTGTTCCTGCTTCTTGGGGGCATTCTGACATCTTTTTCTTATTCTGTTTTGGCATGTTTCCAAGAATTACTCTTAATGATTCTGTACCATCCCTTCCTGGTTGTTTTTAGTTCAAAACATTGTTTTTTTTTATTCCATATATTTGTTGCCAGACATATATCATCATATATTTCTCCTGTTGTTCAAGACTCTGAAGCTCTAGCTCTTTCAGTCATTCAGTTTAGTATATATGCCTCATAACATTAATCCTACTTATGAAATATTCCTATATTCTCACTGTTTCATTTAATTCATTCAGCCTCTCAGATTACCATAAAGCACAGTATTCTGGTTTACTCCCTATATGCCGGCAAGGCAGCAGGTTTGGATGGTATTGCAATGGAATTTATAAAAAAAGGGGTGACTGTATTGTTGACTGGTTGGTAAGGTTATTTAATGTATGTATGATTCATGGTGAGGTGCCTGAGGATTGGCAGAATGCTTGCATAGTGCCATTGTACAAAGGCAAAGGGGATAAGAGTGAGTGCTCAAATTACAGAGGTATAAGCTTGTTGAGTATGCCTGGTAAATTATATGGGAGGGTATTGATTGAGAGGGTGAAGGCATGTACAGAGCATCAGATTGGGGAAGAGCAGTGTGGTTTCAGAAGTGGTAGAGGATGTGTGGATCAGGTGTTTGCTTTGAAGAATGTATGTGAGAAATACTTAGAAAAGCAAATGGATTTGTATGTAGCATTTATGGATCTGGAGAAGGCATATGATAGAGTTGATAGAGATGCTCTGTGGAAGGTACTAAAAATATATGGTGTGGGAGGCAAGTTGTTAGAAGCAGTGAAAAGTTTTTATGGAGGATGTAAGGCATGTGTACGTGTAGGAAGAGAGGAAAGTGATTCGTTCTCAGTGAATGTAGGTTTGCGGCAGAGGTGTGTGATGTCTCCATGGTTGATTAATTTGTTTATGGATGGGGTTGTCAGGGAGGTGAATGCAAGTTTTGGAAAGAGGGGCAAGTATGCAGTCTGTTGGGGAAGAGATAGCTTGGGAAGTGAGTCAGTTGTTGTTCGCTGATGATACAGCGGTGGTGGCTGATTCATGTAAGAAACTGCAGAAGCTGGTGACTGAGTTTGGTAAAGTGTGTGAAAGAAGAAAGTTAAGAGTAAATGTGAATAAGAGCAAGGTTATTAGGTACAGTAGGGTTGAGGGTCAAGTCAATTGGGAGGTAACTCTGAATGGAGAAAAACTGGAGGAAGTAAAGTGTTTTAGATATCTGGGAGTGGATCTGGCATTAGATGGAACTATGGAAGCAGAAGTGAACCATAGGGTGGGGGAGGAGGCGAAAATTCTGGGAGCCTTGAAGAATGTGTGGAAGTCGAGAACATTATCTCGGAAAGCAAAAATGGGTATGTTTGAAGGAATAGTGATTCCAACAATATTGTATGGTTGCGAGGCGTGGGCTATGGATAGAGTTGTGTGCAGGAGGGTGGATGTGCTGGAAATGAGATGTTTGAGGACAATATGTGGTGTGAGGTGGTTTGATCGAGTAAGTAATGTAAGGGTAAGTGAGATGTGTGGAAATAAAAAGAGCGTGGTTGAGAGAGCAGAAGAGGGTGTTTTGAAATGGTTTGGTCACATGGAGAGAATGAGTGAGGAAAGATTGACCAAGAGGATATATGTGTCAGAGGTGGAGGGAATGAGGAGAAGTGGGAGACCAAATTGGAGGTGGAAAGATGGAGTGAAAAAGAATTTGAGTGATCGGGGCCTGTACATGCAGGAGGGTGAAAGGCGGGCATAGAATGGAGTGAATTGGATCGATGTGGTATACCGGGGTTGACGTGCTGTCACTGGATTGAATCAGGACATATAAAGCGTCTGGGGTAAACCATGGAAAGTTCTGTGGGGCCTGGATGTAGAAAGGGAGCTGTGGTTTCGGGCATTATTACATGACAGCTAGAGACTGAGTGTGAACGAATGGGGCCTTTGTTGTCTTTTCCTAGCGCTACCTCGCACACATGAGGGGGGAGGGGGATGTTATTCCATGTGTGGCGAGGTGGCGATGGGAATAAATAAAGGCAGACAGCATGAATTATGTACATGTGTATATATGTATATATCTGTGTGTGTATATATATGTGTACATTGAGATGTATAGGTATGCATATTTTCGTGTGTGGACGTGTATGTATATACATGTGTATGTGGGTGGGTTGGGCCATTTTTTTCGTCTGTTTCCTTGTGCTACCTCGCAAACGCAGGAGACAGCGACAAAGCAAAATTAGAATAAAAATGTACATCGAACTTATTCATCATAAATTGTCTGTGTCTTGTTGCAGTTGATCTCAGTATCATTCCATTTGTTATTTGGCTTAAAAATTTTCTCTCCTCTGTATGTTCATGATATGAAAAGAAGTACTGAATAATTCAAACAGCAACAGACCATTTGGTCCCTTTTTGCATAGCTAAGGAGGCTCATATGATATCTATTTTGGTTTTGAAGCAAAACATTTATCAAGTCTATTCTTATACGTATCTTTGGTACTGCATTCAACCACTCTAAGATGTAAATCATTCCATATAGTAAGAAACCTGAAGAAGAAAAAATATTTAGCCTCATTCGAAGTAGTTTGTAACTCTTACTACAAGTGAAATCATATGAATGTATCCCTATGTAATTTGTTATATTGAGATTATCGAAGCCTTTGATAATTTTGAATGACTATCAGATCATTCCTTAACCTTCTCTTTTCTATACTAAATAGATTTGTTTAATTGGCTTCATAGGATTTGATTCTCATTCCAGGAATCATCTTGGTATCTTATCTCTGTTGTACTCTTTCCATTCTGTCTATGTCTTTCCTCAAGTAGGATGACCAAAACTGTTCACAATAATCGAGATGGGGACACATGACTGACTTTTAAAGAGTAAGGATAATTTCCATGGACTTAAATTCTGTTGCCCTACCTATGAATCCAGTAATTTTGTTTGCCTTCTTAACTGCTTCTGTGTACTTTTTACTTGACTGTAGATCACCAGAGATTATTACACCAGTCTTTTCCCTCATTTACCTTTTACAGTTCAGCAGAATTCATATTGTAGCTTGCCTTTTCATTTCTACTACTGACACGTAAAACTTTGCACTTTATAATATTAGAATTCATTTGCCATTTATGAGGTCAGTCCATCACCTTGTCTATGTTTGTTTAAAGCTGCAGATGTTCAAGTTATGTTGTAGATTTTTTTCTGAACTTAGTAACATTTGAGAATTTCAATATTTTACAATGCAACCCATTATTAGTATCATCAATGTGTATGAACAAGAGAAACATTCCCAAGACTGATCCTTGTTGTGTACCAATTGTTATGTTTAACCATTCTGAGGCTTGACCATTAATCACAACTCTTTGTTTATGGTCACTTAACCAATTTTCTAACCACTTAAGTACACCCCCATCTATACCATTTGACTTAAGTTAGAAACCTTTGATGTGGAACTTTATTGAATGCCTTTTGAAAATGTAAATAGATAACATCAACTGCTTTACTTTTGTCATACATGTTGAGTATATCAGTAAAGAAATCAGGCACATTTATGAGACATGAATGATTTTGTCAAAAGCCATGTTGCAAGTCATTTATTAAGTGGAAGTCCTCTAAATGCTTTACAATCTTATCTCAAGTGATTTTTTTCAAGAGTTTACCAGTTACAGACTTTAAGCTGATTGGGTGATAATTTTCTGGTGGTGATTTAATACCTTTTTTTGAAAATGGGTGTTACATTAAGAAGCTTTCTTTCCTTTGGGACTTACCCCTTAGCAAATGATTTATAGAAGAGAATAGTCAAAGGTTTAACTACCTCATTTTTCACCTCTTTCATTGTCCTCGGATAAATCTAATCTGGGTCTGCTGCTTTATTTTTCTTTATTCATATTATGTTGATATTGTACCTTCAACACTTACATCGAAGTATCTTGAAATGTTTTCGTCTCTTTGCATTAAAGCTGGATTAAGGATGTGAGCAGCATCTTCAGTTGTAAATACAGTGTGACAAAGAATTTGAAATCTTTGCCATGTCTTTATTGTTGTGAATCGAATCACCATTTTCAATTATTAATGGGCCAATTGACTGAATGATGACTCTTGCTTCAAACATACCCTTAAAACATTTTTGGGTTTCTTTTGCTGTTTTCATCAGTACAGATGCTCCTCAACTTTCGATGGGGCTACACTTTGACAACCCATCGTAAGTTGAAAATACATTTAAGACTATAAATCTAACCTACTGAACATCATAGCTTAGCCCAGCCTACCTTAAACATTTTCAGAGCACTTACATTAGCCTACAGTTGGACAAAACCATCTAACACAAAGCCTGTTTTACAGTAAAGTGTTGAATAACTCGCCATCATAAAGGTAAAAGCTCATAAGTCGAAAACTCATGAGTCAAACTATCGTAAGTCAGGGTTCATCTGTATACGTTTCATACTGATGTGAACTTTGATGTATAAGTCTCTTAGTTTCTCTATGCAGACTTATATAATCTGCTTTATCAAGCTAGTTATTGGTCTCTGGGCTTCTTATGTGCTGCTTTCATAGACAGCAGACTCTTCTTTATGTCATCATTCCACTATTTTAGCATTGTATTGGAAAAAGACTGTCTTTTATGAGTTGGCACTTATGATTCCTCTATTGCTTTGAATGTTTTATTAAAACTACGACCAAACTACGACCATATCACTTTCATTTATATCATCCTAAGTTTGTCTGGCAAGAGCAATGTGAAGATATTTAGAATTTGAAAGTCTTTAACTTGATATTTTTTGTGGCCCTTATATTGTCCAGCATTACAGGCAGTGGTAAAAGTTAACTGCAAAGTAATTTGCCAGTGATCAGTAATACTGAACTTTTCCATGATTTCGGCATTGTTAATAACATCCTCATTTGTAATTAGAATTAAATCTAATATATTCTCTTATCCCTGGGGATGGGGGAGAAAGAATACTTCCCATGCATTCCTCATGTGTCGTAGAAGGCGACTGAAGAGGACGGGAGCGGGGGGCTAGAAACCCTCCCCTCCTTGTATTTTAACTTTTTAAAAGGGGAAACAGAAGAAGGAGTCACATGGAGAGTGCTCAACCTCCTTGAAGGCTCACATTGGGGTGTCTAAAGTTTGTGGATGTAACCAAGATGAGAAAAAAGAAGAGATAGGTAGTATGTTTGAGGAAAGGAACCTGGATGTGAAACAAAGCTCAAGGGTAAAGGGAAAGAGTGGTTTGGGAATGTTCTGGGAGTGAAGTCAGGGGTTAGTGAGAGGACAAGAGCAAGGGAAGGAGTAGCACTACTCCTGAAACAGGAGTGGTGGCAGTATGTGATAGAGTGTAAGAAAGTAAACTCTAGATTGATATGGGTAAAACTGAAAATGGATGGAGAGAGATGGGTGATTATTGGTGCATATGCACCTGGGCATGAGAAGAAAGAGCATGAGAGGCAAGTGTTTTGGGAGCAGCTGAATGAGTGCGTTAGTAGTTTTGATGCATGAGACTGGGTTATAGTGATGGGTGATTTGAATGCAAAGGTGAGTAATGTGACAATTGAGGGAATAATTGGTGTACATGGGGTGTTCAGTGTTGTAAATGGAAATGGCGAAGAGCTTGTAGATTTATGTGCTGAAAAGGGACTGGTGATTGGGAATACCTGGTTTAAAAAGAGAGATATACATAAGTATACGAATGTAAGTAGGAGAGATTGCCAGAGAGCGTTATTGGATTATGTGTTAATTGATAGGCGCGCGAAAGAAAGACTTTTGGATCTTAATGTGCTGAGAGGTACAACTGGAGGGATGTCTGATCATTATCTTTTAGAGATGAAGGTGAAGATTTGTAGAGGTTTTCAGAAAAGAAGAGAGAATGTTGGGGTGAAGAGAGTGGTGAGAGTAAGTGAGCTTGGGAAGGAGACTTGTGTGAGGAAGTACCAGGAAAGACTGATTACAGAATGGAAAAAGGTGAGAACAAAGGAGGTAAGGGGAGTGGGGGAGGAATGGGATGTATCTAGGGAAGCAGTGATAGCTTGTGCAAAAGATGCTTGTGGCATGAGAAGCATGGGAGGTGGACAGATTAGAAAGGGTAGTGGATGGTGGGATGAAGAGGTAAGATTATTAGTGAAAGAGACGAGAGGCATTTGGACAATTTTTGCAGGGAAATAATGCAGATTGGTGGGAGATGTATAAAAGAAAGAGGCAGGAGGTCAAGAGAAAGGTGCAAGAGGCAAAAAAGAGGGCAAATGAAAGTTGGGGTGAGAGAATATCATTAAATTTTAGGGAAAATAAAAAGATGTTTTGGAAGGAGGTATATAAAGTGCATAAGACAAGGGAACATCAGTGATGGGGGCTGAAGGGGAGGTGATAACAATTAGTGGTGATGTGAGAAGGAGATGGAGTGAGTATTTTGAAGGTTTGTTGAATGTGTTTGATGATAGATTGGGAGATATAGGGTGTTTTGGTCGAGGTGGTGTGCAAAGTGAGAGGGTTAGGGAGAATGATTTGGTAAACAGAGAAGAGGTAGTAAAAGCTTTGCAGAAGATGAAAGCCGGCAAGGCAGCGGGTTTGGATGGTATTGCAGTAGAATTTGTTAGAAAAGAGGGTGACTGTATTGTTGACTGGTTGGTAAGGTTATTTAATGTATGTATGACTCATGGTGAGGTGCATGAGGATTGGCGAAATGCTTGCATAATGCCATTGTACAAAGGCTAAAGGAATAAGAGTGAGTGCTCAAATTACAGAGATATAAGTTTGTTGAGCATTCCTGGGAAATTATATGTGAGTGTATTGATTGAGAGGGTGAAGGCATGCACAGAGCATCAGATTGGGGAAGAGGAGTGTGGTTTCAGAAGTGATAGAGGATGTGTGGATCAGGTGTTTGCTTTGAAAAATGTATGTGAGAAATACTTAAGAAAGCAAATGGATTTGTATGTAGCATTTATGGGTCTGGAGAAGGCATATGATAGAGTTGATAGAGATGCTCTGTGGAAGGTATTAAGAATATATGGTGTGGGAGGTAAGTTGTTAGAAGCAGTGAAAAGTTTTTGTCGAGGATGTAAGGCATGTGTACGTGTAGGAAGAGAGGAAAGTGATTGGTTCTCAGTGAATGTTGGTTTGCAGCAGGGGTGCGTGATGTCTCCATGGTTGTTTAATTTGTTTATGGATGGAGTTGTTAGGGAGATGAATGCAAGAGTTTTGGAAAGAGGGGCAAGTATGCAGTCTGTTGTGGATGAGAGAGCTTGGAAAGTGAGTCAGTTGTTGTTCGCTGATGATACAGTGCTGGTGGCTGATTCGGGTGAGAAACTGCAGAAACTGGTGACTGAGTTTGGTAAAGTGTGTAAAAGAAGAAAGCTGAGAGTAAATGTGAATAAGAGCAAGGTCATTGGGTACAGTAGGGTTGAGGAACAAGTTAACTGGGAGGTAAGTTTGAATGGAGAAAAACTGGAGGAAGTGAAGTGTTTTAGATATCTGGAAGTGGATTTGGCAGCATATGGAACCATGGAAGAGGTAGTGAATCATAGGGTGGGGGAGGGGGTGAAAGTTGTGGGAGCGTTGAAGAATGTGTGGAAGTTGAGAACTTTATCATGGAAAGCAAAAATGGGTATGTTTGAAGGAATAGTGGTTCCAACAATGTTGTATGGTTGCGAGGCGTGAGCCATTGATAGAGTTGTGTGAAAGAGGATGGATGTGATGGAAACAAGATGTTTGAGGACAATATGTGGTGTGAGGTTGTTTGATTGAGTAAGTAATGAAAGGGTAAGAGAGTTGTGTGGTAATAAAGATAGTGTGGTTGGGAGAGCAGAAGAGGGTGTTTTGAAATGGTTTGGTCACATGGAGAGAATGAGTGAGGAAAGATTGACAAAGAGGATATATGTGTCAGTGGTGGAGGGAATGAGAAGTGGGAGACCAAATTGGAGGTGGAAAGATGGAGTGAAAAAGATTTTAAGTGATCAGGGCCTGAACATGCAGGAGGGTGAAAGGCGTGCAAGGAATAGAGTGAATTGGAACGATGTGGTATACTGGGGTCGACATGCTGTCAGTGGATTGAACCAGGGCATGTGAAGTATCTGGGGTAAACCATGGAAAGTCTTTTGGGGCCTGGATGTGGAAAGGGGGCTGTGGTTTCGGTGCATTATACATGACAGCTAGAGACTGAGTGTGAACTAATGTGGCCTTTGTTGTCTTTTCCTAGTGCTACCTAGCGCACATGTGGGGTGAGGGGTTTTCATTTCATGTGTGGCGGGGTGGCAACGGGAATAAATAAGGGCAGACAGTATGAATTATGTACATGTGTATATATGTATATGTCTGTGTGTGTGTATATATTTTTTTTTTTTTTTTTTTTTTCTTTTTTGCTTTGTCGCTGTCTCCCGCGTTTGCGAGGTAACGCAAGGAAACAGACGAAAGAAATGGCCCAACCCACCCCCATACACATGTATATACATACGTCCGCACACGCAGATATACATACCTACACAGCTTTCCATGGTTTACCCCAGACGCTTCACATGCCTTGATTCAATCCACTGACAGCACGTCAACCCCGGTATACCACATCGCTCCAATTCACTCTATTCCTTGCCCTCCTTTCACCCTCCTGCATGTTCAGGCCCCGATCACACAAAATCTTTTTCACTCCATCTTTCCACCTCCAATTTGGTCTCCCTCTTCTCCTCGTTCCCTCCACCTCCGACACATATATTCTCTTGGTCAATCTTTCCTCACTCATTCTCTCCATGTGCCCGAACCATTTCAAAACACCCTCTTCTGCTCTCTCAACCACGCTCTTTTTATTTCCACACATCTCTCTTACCCTTACGTTACTTACTCGATCAAACCACCTCACACCACATATTGTCCCCAAACATCTCATTTCCAGCACATCCATCCTCCTCCGCACAACTCTATCCATAGCCCACGTCTCGTAACCATACAACATTGTTGGAACCACTATTCCTTCAAACATACCCATTTTTGCTTTCCGAGATAATGTTCTCGACTTCCACACATTCTTCAAGGCTCCCAGAATTTTCGCCCCCTCCCCCACCCTATGATCCACTTCCGCTTCCATGGTTCCATCCGCTGCCAGATCCACTCCCAGATATCTAAAACACTTCACTTCCTCCAGTTTTTCTCCATTCAAACTCACCTCCCAATTGACTTGACCCTCAACCCTACTGTACCTAATAACCTTGCTCTTATTCACATTTACTCTTAACTTTCTTCTTTCACACACTTTACCAAACTCAGTCACCAGCTTCTGCAGTTTCTCACATGAATCAGCCACCAGTGCTGTATCATCAGCAAACAACAACTGACTCACTTCGCAAGCTCTCTCATCCCCAACAGACTTCATACTTGCCCCTCTTTCCAAAACTCTTGCATTCACCTCCCTAACAACCCCATCCATAAACAAATTAAACAACCATGGAGACATCACACACCCCTGCCGCAAACCTACATTCACTGAGAACCAATCACTTTCCTCTCTTCCTACACGTACACATGCCTTACATCCTCGATAAAAACTTTTCACTGCTTCTAACAACTTGCCTCCCACACCATATATTCTTAATACCTTCCACAGAGCATCTCTATCAACTCTATCATATGCCTTCTCCAGATCCATAAATGCTACATACAAATCCATTTGCTTTTCTAAGTATTTCTCACATACATTCTTCAAAGCAAACACCTGATCCACACATCCTCTACCACTTCTGAAACCACACTGCTCTTCCCCAATCTGATGCTCTGTACATGCCTTCACCCTCTCAATCAATATCCTCCCATATAATTTACCAGGAATACTCAACAAACTTATACCTCTGTAATTTGAGCACTCACTCTTATCCCCTTTGCCTTTGTACAATGGCACTATGCACGCATTCCGCCAATCCTCAGGCACCTCACCATGAGTCATACATACATTAAATAACCTTACCAACCAGTCAACAATACAGTCACCCCCTTTTTTAATAAATTCCACTGCAATACCATCCAAACCTGCTGCCTTGCCGGCTTTCATCTTCCGCAAAGCTTTTACTACCTCTTCTCTGTTTACCAAATCATCTTCCCTAACCCTCTCACTTTGCACACCACCTCGACCAAAACACCCTATATCTGCCACTCTATCATCAAACACATTCAACAAACCTTCAAAATACTCACTCCATCTCCTTCTCACATCACCACTACTTGTTATCACCTCCCCATTTGCGCCCTTCACTGAAGTTCCCATTTGCTCCCTTGTTTTATGCACTTTATTTACCTCCTTCCAGAACATCTTTTTATTCTCCCTAAAATTTAATGATACTCTCTCACCCCAACTCTCATTTGCCCTTTTTTTCACCTCTTGCACCTTTCTCTTGACCTCCTGTCTCTTTCTTTTATACATCTCCCACTCAATTTCATTTTTTCCCTGTAAAAATCGTCCAAATGCCTCTCTCTTCTCTTTCACTAATACTCTTACTTCTTCATCCCACCACTCACTACCCTTTCTAATCAACCCACCTCCCACTCTTCTCATGCCACAAGCATCTTTTGCGCAATCCATTACTGATTCCCTAAATACATCCCATTCCTCCCCCACTCCCCTTACTTCCATTGTTCTCACCTTTTTCCATTCTGTACTCAGTCTCTCCTGGTACTTCCTCACACAAGTCTCCTTCCCAAGCTCACTTACTCTCACCACCCTCTTCACCCCAACATTCACTCTTCTTTTCTGAAAACCCATACAAAACTTCACCTTAGCCTCCACAAGATAATGATCAGACATCCCTCCAGTTGCACCTCTCAGCACATTAACATCCAAAAGTCTCTCTTTCACGCGCCTGTCAATTAACACATAATCCAATAACGCTCTCTGGCCATCTCTCCTACTTACATAAGTATACTTATGTATATCTCGCTTTTTCAACCAGGTATTTCCAATCATCAGTCCTTTTTCAGCACATAAATCTACAAGCTCTTCACCATTTCCATTTACAACACTAAACACCCCATGTATACCAATTATTCCCTCAACTGCCACATTACTCACCTTTGCATTCAAATCACCCATCACTATAACCCGGTCTCGTGCATCAAAACCACTAACACACTCATTCAGCTGCTCCCAAAACACTTGCCTCTCATGATCTTTTTTTTTTTTTTTTTTTTTTTTTTTTTTTTTTTTCCAAAAGAGGGAACAGAGAAGGGGGCCAGGTGAGGGTATTCCCTCAGGGGCCCAGTCCTCTGTTCTTAACGCTACCTCGCTATCGCGGAAATGGCGAATAGTATAAAAAAAAAAAAAAAAAAATATATATATTATTATTATTATTATTATATTATTATACTTTGTCGCTGTCTCCCGCATTTGCGAGGTAGCGCAAGGAAACAGGCGAAAGAAAATGGCCCAACCCCCCCCATACACATGTATATACATACGTCCACACACGCAAATATACATACCTACACAGCTTTCCATGGTTTACCCCAGACGCTTCACATGCCTTGATTCAATCCACTGACAGCACGTCAACCCCGGTATACCACATCGCTCCAATTCACTCTATTCCTTGCCCTCCTTTCACCCTCCTACATGTTCAGGCCCCGATCACACAAAATCTTTTTCACTCCATCTTTCCACCTCCAATTTGGTCTCCCTCTTCTCCTTGTTCCCTCCACCTCCGACACATATATCCTCTTGGTCAAGCTTTCCTCACTCATCCTCTCCATGTGCCCAAACCACTTCAAAACACCCTCTTCTGCTCTCTCAACCACGCTCTTTTTATTTCCACACATCTCTCTTACCCTTACGTTACTCACTCGATCAAACCACCTCACACCACACATTGTCCTCAAACATCTCATTTCCAGCACATCCATCCTCCTGCGCACAACTCTATCCATAGCCCACGCCTCGCAACCATACAACATTGTTGGAACCACTATTCCTTCAAACATACCCATTTTTGCTTTCCGAGGTAATGTTCTCGACTTCCACACATTCTTCAAGGCCCCCAGAATTTTCGCCCCCTCCCCCACCCTATGATCCACTTCCGCTTCCATGGTTCCATCCGCTGCCAGATCCACTCCCAGATATCTAAAACACTTCACTTCCTCCAGTTTTTCTCCATTCAAACTCACCTCCCAATTGACTTGACCCTCAACCCTACTGTACCTAATAACCTTGCTCTTATTCACATTTACTCTTAACTTTCTTCTTCCACACACTTTACCAAACTCAGTCACCAGTTTCTGCAGTTTCTCACATGAATCAGCCACCAGCGCTGTATCATCAGCGAACAACAACTGACTCACTTCCCAAGCTATCTCATCCCCAACAGACTTCATACTTGCCCCTCTTTCCAAAACTCTTGCATTTACCTCCCTAACAACCCCATCCATAAACAAATTAAACAACCATGGAGACATCACACACCCCTGCCGCAAACCTACATTCACTGAGAACCAATCACTTTCCTCTCTTCCTACACGTACACATGCCTTACATCCTCGATATATATATATATATATATATATATATATATATATATATATATATATATATATATATATATATATATTTTTTTTTTTTTTTCTTTTTTTTTTTTTTTGCTTTGTTGCTGTCTCCCGCGTTTGCGAGGTAGCGCAAGGAAACAGACGAAAGAAATGGCCCAACCCACCCCCATACACATGTATATACATACGTCCACACACACTTAAATATACATACCTACACAGCTTTCCATGGTTTACCCCAGACGCTTCACATGCCTTGATTCAATCCACTGACAGCACGTCAACCCCGGTATACCACATCGCTCCAATTCACTCTATTCCTTGCCCTCCTTTCACCCTCCTGCATGTTCAGGCCCCGATCACACAAAATCTTTTTCACTCCATCTTTTCACCTCCAATTTGGTCTCCCTCTTTTCCTCGTTCCCTCCACCTCCGACACATATATCCTCTTGGTCAATCTTTCCTCACTCATTCTCTCCATGTGCCCAAACCATTTCAAAACACCCTCTTCTGCTCTCTCAACCACGCTCTTTTTATTTCCATACATCTCTCTTACCCTTACGTTACTTACTCGATCAAACCACCTCACGCCACACATTGTCCTCAAACATCTCATTTCCAGCACATCCATCCTCCTGCGCACAACTCTATCCATAGTCCACGCCTCGCAACCATACAACATTGTTGGAACCACTATTCCTTCAAACATACCCATTTTTGCTTTCCGAGATAATGTTCTCGACTTCCACACATTCTTCAAGGCTCCCAGAATTTTCGCCCCCTCCCCCACTCTATGATCCACTTCCGCTTCCATGGTTCCATCCGTTGCCAGATCCACTCCCACATATCTAAAACACTTCACTTCCTCCAGTTTTTCTCCAGTCAAACTCACCTCCCAATTGACTTGACCCTCAACCTACTGTACCTAATAACCTTGCTCTTATTCACATTTACTCTTAACTTTCTTCTTTCACACACTTTACCAAACTCAGTCACCAGCTTCTGCAGTTTCTCACATGAATCAGCCACCAGCGCTGTATCATCAGCGAACAACAACTGACTCATTTCCCAAGCTCTCTCATCCCCAACAGACTTCATACTTGCCCCTCTTTCCAAAACTCTTGCATTGACCTCCCTAACAACCCCATCCATAAACAAATTAAACAACCATGGAGACATCACACACCCCTGCCGCAAACCTATGTATATGTGCGTGTGTGTGTGTATGTGTGTGTATGTGTATATATATATATGTATATTATCCCTGGGGATAGGGGTGAAAGAATACTTCCCACGCATTCCTCGCGTGTCGTAGAAAGCGACTAGAGGGGACGGGAGCGGGGGGCCAGAAATCTTCCCCTCCTTGTTTTTTTTTTAACTTTCTAAAATGGGAAACAGAAGAATATATATATATATATATATATATATATATATATATATATATATATATATATATATATATATATATATTTTTTTTATTTTATTTATTTTGCTTTGTCGCTGTCTCCCGCGTTAGTGAGGTAGCGCAAGGAAACAGACGAAAGAATGGCCCAACCCACCCACCTACACATGTATATACATACACGTCCACACACGCAAATATATATACCTATACATCTCAGTTTACACATATATATACACACAAACATATACATATATACACATGTACACAATTCACACTGTCTGCCTTTAATCATTCCCATCGCCACCCCGCCACACATGGAATAACAACCCCCTCCCCCCTCATATGTGCGAGGTAGTGCTAGGAAAAGACAACAAAGGCCCCATTCGTTCACACTCAGTCTCTAGCTGTCATGTAATAATGCACCGAAACCACAGCTCCCTTTCCACATCCAGGCCCCACAGAACTTTCCATGGTTTACCCCAGACGCTTCACATGCCCTGGTTCAATCCATTGACAGCACGTCGACCCTGGTATACCACATCGTTCCAATTCACTCTATTCTTTGCACGCCTTTCACCCTCCTGCTTGTTTAGGCCCCGATCACTCAAATCTATTTCACTCCATTTTTCCACCTCCAATTTGGTCTCCCACTTCTCCTCATTCCCTCCACCTCTGATACACACACACACACACACACACACACACACATATATATATATATATATATATATATATATATATATATATATATATATATATATATATATGTATATATATATATATATATATATATATATATATATATATATATATATATATATATATATATATATCTTTCTTTCTTTCATACTATTCGCCATTTCCCGCATCAGCGAGGTAGCATTAAGAACAGAGGACTGGGCCTCTGAGGAAACATCCTCACCTGGCCCCCTTCTCTGTTCCTTCCTGGTGAGAGTAAGTAAGCTTGGGAAGGAGACTTGTGTGAGGAAGTACCAGGAGAGACTGAGTACAAAATGGAAAAAGGTGAGAACAAAAGAGGTAAGGGGTGTGGGGGAGGAATGGGATGTATTTAGGGAAGCAGTGATGGCTTGTGCAAAACATGCTTGTGGCATGAGAAGCGTGGGAGGTGGACAGATTAGAAAGGGTAGTGAATGGTGGGATGAAGAAGTAAGATTATTAGTGAGGCATTTGATTTATCCCTCAACCCTACTGTACCTAATGACTTTCCTCTTATTCACATTTACTCTAAGCTCTCTTCTTTTACACACTTTGCCAAACTCAGTCACCAGCTTCTGCAGTTTCTCACACGAATCAGCCACCAGTGCTGTATCATCTGCGAACAACAACTGACTCACTTCCCAAGCTCTCTCATCCACAAGAGACTGCACACTTGCCCCTCTTTCCAAAACTCTTGCATTCACCTCCCTAACAACCCCATCCATAAACAAATTAAACAACCATGGAGACATCACACACCCCTGCTGCAAACCTACTTTCACTGAGAACCAATCACTTTCCTCTCTTCCTATATGTACACATGCCTTACATCCTCAATAAAAACTTTTCACTGCTTCTAACAACTTGCCTTCCACACCATATATTCTTAATACCGTCCATAGAGCATCTCTATCAACTCTATCATATACCTTCTCCAGATCCATAAATGCTACATACAAATCCATTTGCAAATCTAAGTATTTCTCACATTCATTCTTCAAAGCAAACACCTGATCCACACATCCTCTACCACTTCTGAAACCACACTGCTCTTCCCCAATCTGATGCTCTGTACATGCCTTCACCCTCTCAATCAATACCCTCCCATATAATTTCCCAGGAATACTCAACAAATTTATACCTCTGTAATTTGAGCATTCACGTTTATCCCCTTTGCCTTTGTTCAATGGCACTATGCAAGCATTCTGCCAATCCTCAGGCACCTCACCATGAGACATACATCAAATAACCTTACCAACCAGTAAACAATACATTCACCCCCTTTTTAAATTGATTCCACTGCAATACCATCCAAACCCGCTGCCTTGCTGGCTTTCATCTTCTGCAAAGCTTTTACTTCCTCTTCTCTGTTTACCAAATCATTTTCCCTAACCCTCTCACTTTGCACACCACCTCGACCAAAACACCCTATATCTGCCACTCAGTCATCAAACACATTCAACAAACCTTCAAAATACTCACTCCATCTCCTTCTCACATCACCACCACTTGTTATCACCTCCCCATTAGCCCCCTTCAATGAAGTTCCCATTTTTTCCCATGTCTTTCACACTTTATTTACCTCCTTCCAAAGCATCTTTTTATTTTCCCTAAAATTTAATGATACTCTCTCACCCCAACTCTCATTTGCCCTCTTTTTCACTTCTTGCACCTTTCTCTTGACCTCCTGCCTCTTTCTTTTATACATCTCCAATTCATTTGCAGTATTTCCCTGCAAAAATAGTCCAATAAGATTATGTATATAAGTATATATCTCTGAGAGAGGATGGTGAGTGGTTCTAGTTGAAGGTGGGTCTGTGGCAGGGATGTGTAATATCACCATGGCTGTTTAATCTTTTTGTGGATGGGATGCTGAAGGTGATGAATGCAAGGATTTTGGGAAGAAGGTGAGTCAGCAGTATATCAGTGGTTGGGGGTGTTTGGTATTTGAGTTAGGTACTGTTTGCTGATGATAGCACTGGTGGCAGATTTGAGAGAGAAACTGCAGAAGTTGGTTTCTGTCTTTGATAGAGTGTGTGAAAGGAGATAGTTGAGAGTGAATTTAAGTGAAAGCTTTTAGTGCAGAGAAGGTGTGATTTTGAATAATGAAAACATGGAGAAAATGAAGTCTTTTAGATACCTTAGAGTGGATATGATAGCGATTGGAACCATGGGAGCTGAAGTGAGTCATAGAGTTGGTGAGGAGGCGAAGATCTTAGGCTCATTGAAGAATGTGTTGAAAGAAAGGTAACTATTGGGGAAGGCGAAGATGAGTATGTATAAAGGTACAGTAATCCTGATATTGTTGTATAGATGCACAGCTGGGGCTGTAGATTAGATTACATGGAATAGGGTGAATATGTTGAAAGTTCAATGTTTGAGGACATTTTGTGATTTGAGGAGGGTAGATTAAGAAATGAGAGGGTGAGAGAGAAATGTAGGAGTAAGAAGAGTATTGTTGATAGAACTGAAGAGGGTGTGCTGAAATGGTTTAAACACATGGAAAGAATGAGTAAGGAGAGATTGACAGAGAGGATATAATGTCAGAAGTGGAGAGGATAAGGGGAAGGGGGAGACCAAATTGGAGATGGACAAAATTTTAAGTGCTCAGGGCTATAACATGTAGGAGGGTATAAGACATACACAAGATAGAGTGAATTGGAGACATGGTATACAGAGGGTAATGTGCTGATTATGGACTAGACCAAGGTTTATGAAGCAGTCAGGGAAAACCATGGAGATGTCTGTGGGGCCTGTTTGTAGATAAGAGGCAGTGGTTTCAGTGCATTCCTCATGACAGCTAGTGAGTAGATTTGAGCAAGTCCATTTCTTTGTCACACTTCCTGGTGCTACCTCATTAATGTTGGAAATGGTGAACAAATATGAAAAAGGGCATATACTATATACCTAGGGATAAAGGAAAAAGAATACCACCCTTGTATTCCTTGCTTGTTGTTGAAGGCAACTAAAAGGGACAGGATCTAGAAATTAGAAACTCTTCCTCCTGATATTTTGATTTTCAAAAGTGGGAACAGGAGCCAAGCAAGGAATGCTCATCTTTGTCAAAGGTTTAGGTTTGGGTGTATGAATATGCATGGATGTAACTAGGGTGAGAAGAAAAGAGAGTTTGGTAGATACGTTGTATATCTAGGGAGAAGAGCTGGAATTATTTGGTTCTGAGTGAAACTAACCTAAAAGGGAAGTGGAAATAATGGTTTGGGAATGTTTTAGGAGTGAAGTCCAAGGCTAGTGTGAGGGTGATAACAAAGAAGGGAGTAGCAATTATGTTGAAGGAAGATATGTAGGAATGTATGAAAAAATGTAAGGAAGTGAGCTTCAGGCTGATGTAGGTGAAAAGAAAAATGAATCATGAGAAGTGAATGGTTGTTAGTGCTTATACTCTTGATAGTGAGAAAAGTGAGGAAGAGAGTTGAGTACTCTGAGTACTTTGAATGAATGCATCAGCAGTTTGTTATGAGGTATCATGTATCATTAATGGCTGAGCAGAGACTGGGTGCATGTGAGGAATGAAAGGTATAAGAGAAGCACTGCTCATAAGTGCAGAAGTGATATGTGGAAGGTAGGATGTGGGCATCTAACAAAGGGTTGTTAGCAGTCGGATGAGGGAGTTAAGTTGCCTGCAAAAAGTAGAAAGAGGTGTATGGGCATTATTTTCAGGGAAGCATCTCAAGCGAATGGGAGATTTATAAGAGGAAGCAGAAGGAGATCAAGAAGTAGATGCAGAGTTTGAAAAAGAGGACAATCGAGAGTGGGGGTAAGGGAGTATCAACAGACTTGAGGGAAAATAACAAAATGTTTTGGAAAGAGGTTAATAGTGTCAAAACAAAAGTGAAGGGAGCAGATGAGAAAATGGTAACAGGCAAGGAAGAGGTGAAGAGGAGATAGAGTGAGCATTTTGAAGGGCTCTTGATTGTGTTAAAGAATAGGATGGTAGATGTTGGGTATTTTGACTATGGAGGTACATGGAGTCAGAGAGTCATGGCAAATAGCTTGGTGGAGAGAGGATAGGGGGTGAGATGATGTGTGGAAAAGTGGCTTGAGAGGATAGCATTGCAGTTAAGTTTCTTAAAGGTGTTGTTGACCGATTAGTCCGGATGAGGTGCCAGGGGTGAGAGAGCAATGTGAAGAGGGTGGTGGCATGCACAGAGTGTTAGAATGGGGAGGACAGGTAGTGGATGATTGGACCAGGTTTTTGCTCTGAAGGATCTGTGTGAGAAATACTTATAGAAAAAGGCTTTGTATGTGGCATTTATGAATTGGGGGGTGTTACTGGGTTGCACCTGCTTATGATAACACAAGTAGAATGTCACCTTCAGAGGCTGTATCAGCATTTCTTGACTGAAGGGAGTATTGTCTCATTGAGGAACTCCCCACTCCATAGGAGCCCAACATTTTCCTGCTTCTGGAAATAGCACAAAAATATGACTGCAGGACCTCTTCTTCAAAAAGAGTTTTCGGGGTGTATAATGATAGTAATAATGATTGTTATATTAATAGTAATGATAAGGTTAAGAGGAGAGAATGTTGGGGAGAAGAGAGTGGTGAGAGTAAGTGAGCTTGGAAAGGAGACTTAGGAAGTACCTGGAGAGATTGAGTGTTGAATAGCAAAAGGTGAGAGCAAATGATATGAGGGGATTGAGTGAAGAATGGGAAGTATTTAAGGAAGCAGTGATAGCATGTGCTAGAGATGCATGTGGAATGAGAAAGGTAGGGGATAGGCAGTTTAGAAGGGCTAGTGAGTGGTGGGATGAAGAAGTAAAGTTGTTAGGGAAAAGGAAAGAGAGGTGTTTGAACGTGACTCGCAAGGAAGGAATGCAAATGATTGGGAGATGTATAAGAGAAAGTGGCAGGAGGTCAAGAGGGAGTTGCAAGGTTTGAAAAAGAGAGCAGGTGAGAGTTAGGGGGAGAGAGTATTATAAAAATTTAAAGAGAATAAAATGACATTTTGGAAGGAGGTGAATAATGTGCAAGAGAACAAATGGGAACATCGGTGAAGGGGCAAGTGATTATAGGTAGTGATGAAGTTAGGAGGGGATGGAGTGAGTATTCTGAAGGTTTGTTGAATGTGTTTGATGATAGAGTGGCAGATGTTGGGTGTTTTGGTCAGGGTGGTGTGTGAAGTGAGAGGCTCAGAGAGATTGGTTCAGTGAAGAGAGAAGAGGTGGTTTGCGTTGTGGAAGATGAAATCCAGCAAGGCAGTAGGTTTGGATGGTATTGCAGTTGAATTTATTAAGAAAGGGGGTGACTGTGTTGTTGATTGGTTTTCAAGATTATTCATTGTATGTATGGATCATGGTGAAGTGCCTGAATGTTGGTGGAATGCATATCTATATAGTGCCACTGTACAAAGGCAAAGGGGATAAAGGTGAGTGTTCAAAGTACAGAGCCATAGGTTTGTTGAGTATTCCTGAGTAATTGTATGGGAGAGTTTTGATTGAGAGGATGAAGGCATGTAAAGAGCATCAGACTGGGAAAGAGCAGTGTGGTTTCAGAGGTGGTAGAGGATGTATGCATCAGTTGTGTGCTTTGTGGGAGGTATGCTGATAGAAGCAGTGAGAAGTTTTCAATCAAGGGTGTAAGGAATGTGTACAAGTAAGAAGAGAGGAGAGTGATTGGTTCCCAGTAAAGGTCGGTCTGCAGCAGGGGTGTGTGATGTCCCCATGGTTATTTAATTTGTTTATGGATGAGGTGGTTGGGGAGTTAATGCAAGAGTTTTGGTGAGAAGGGTGAGTATGCAGTCTGTTGGGGATGGGAAGGCCTGGGAAGTGAGTCAGATGTTGTTCGCTAGTGATACAGCACTGATGGCTGATTCGAGTGAGCAACTACAGAAGTTGGTGACTGAGTTTGGAAAAGTGTGTGAAAGGAGAAAGTTCAGGGTAAATGTGAATAAGAGCAAGGTTATTAGGTTCAGCAGGGTTGAGGGACAAGTTTGTTGGGATTTGAGTTTGAATGGAGAAAAATCGCTGGAATTGAAGTGTTTTAGATATCTGGGAGTGGACTTGTCAGTGAATGGAAGTGAATCACAGGATGGGGGAGGGGGCGAAGGTTCTGGGATCGATGAAGAATGTGTGGAAAGAGTGAACATTATCTCGGAGAGCAAAAATGGGTATGTTTGAAGGAATAGTAGTTCCAGCAATACTAAATGGTTGCAAGGGATGGGCCATGGATAGGGGTGTTCAGAGGACAGTGGATATCTTGGAAATGAAGTGTTTGATGACAGTATATGGTGTGAAGTGGTTTGATTGAGTAAGTAATGAAAGGGAAAGAGAGATGTGTGGAAATAGAAAGAGTTTGGTTGAGAGAGCAGAAGAGGGTGTTTTGAATACATGGAGAGATTGAGTGAGGGAGGGTTGACAAAGAGGATATAAGTGTCAGAGTTGAAGGAAACAAGGATGGAGTGAAAAGATTTTGAGTGAATGGTGCCCTAACATGCAGGAGGGTGAAAGGTGCGCAAGGAATTGAGTGAATTGGAAGGATTTGGTATACTGGGGTGGATGTGCTGTCAGTGGACTGAACTAGGGCATGTGAAACATTTGAGGTAAACCATGGATAGGGAGCTATGCTTTCGGTGCATTACATGACAGCTAGAGACAAGCTGAATGAATGTGGTATTTTTGTCTGTTTTCCTGGGGCTACCTCGCTGATGCAGAGGTTGGTGATGCTGTTTCCTGTGTAGCGAGGTGGTGCTGGGAATGGATGAAGGCAAGCAATGAATATGTACATGTCTGTATATGTGTATGTCTGTGTACGTGTATGTATGAGTTGATGGGCCTTTCTTCGTCTGTTTCCTGGGGCTACCTCACTGACGCAGGGAATGGCAATCAAGTATAATGGATATGAAAAATATAGTAATGATAATAATGATAATGAGTGGAAAGTTTTGTGGGGCCTGGATGTGGAAGGGGAGCTGTTGGTTTTGGTGCATTACACAATACAGTTAGAGACTGAGTGCGAACAAATGTGTCCTTTGTTGTATTTTCCTAGTGCTACCTCGCGTGCATGGGGGTGTTGCTGTTTTTCATGTGTGTTGGGGTGCTGACAGGAGTGGATAAAGGCAGCAAGTATGATGTTCCCATTTGTTCTCTTGTCTTACGCACCTTATTTACCTCTTTCCAAAACATCTTTTTGTCCTCCCTAAAATTTAATGATACTCTCTCTTTCCAACTCTCATTTCCCCTCTTTTTCACCTCTTACACTTTTCTCTTGACCTCCTGCCTCTTTCGTTTATACATCTCCAAGTCATTTGCACTATTTCCAAGCAAAAACATCCAAATGCCTCTCTCTTCTCTTTCACTAATAATCCTTACTTCTTCATGCCACCACTCACTACCTTTTCTAATCTGCCCACCTCCCACACTTCTCATTACACAAGCATCTTTTGCGCAAGCCATCACTGCTTCCCTAAATACATCCCATTCCTCCCCCACTCCACTTATGTCCTTTGTTCTCACCTTTTTCCTATCTGCACTCCTTCTCTCCTGGTACTTCCTTACACAGGTCTCCTTCCCAAGCTCACTTACTCTCACCACTCTTTTCACCTCAACATTCTCTCTTCTTTTGTGAAAACCTCTACTCATCTTCACCTTTGCCTCCACAAGCTAATGATCAGACATCTCTCCAATTACACCTCTCAGCTTATTAACATCCAAAAGTCTCTCTTTCATTCGCATAACAATTAACACATAATCCAATAACGCTCTCTGGCCATCTCTCCTACTTACATATGTATTATTATGTATATCTGTCTTTTTAAACCAGGTATTTCCAATCACCCATCCCTTTTCAGCACACAAATCTATGAGCTCTTCACCATTTCCATTTACAACACTGAACACCCCATGTATACCAATTATTCCCTCAACTGCCACAGTACTCACCTTTGCCTTCAAATCACCCATCACTATAACCCGTTCTCGTGCATCAAAACTACTAACACACTCACTCAGCTGCTCCCAAAACACTTGCCTCTCATGATCTTTCTTCTCATGCCCAGTTGCATATCCACCAGTAATCACCCATCTCTCTCCATCCACTTTCAGTTTTTTCCATGTCAATCTGGAGTTTACTTTCTTACACTCTATCACATATTCCTACCACTCCTGTTTCAGGAGTAGTGCTCCTCCTTCCCTTGCTCTTGTCCTCTCACCAACCCCAGACTTTACTCCCAAAACATTCCCAAACCACTCTTCCCCTTTACCCTTGAGCTTTGTTTCACTCAGAGCCAAAACATCCAGGTTCCTTTCCTCAAACATACTACCTATCTCTCCTTTTTTCTCATCTTGGTTACATCAACACACATTTAGACACCCCCAATCTGAGCCTTCGAGGAGGATGAGCACTCACCGCATGACTCCTTCTTCTGTTTCCCCTTTTAGAAAGTTAAGATACAAGGAGGAGAGGGTTTCTATCACTCCCCCGCTCCCATTTCCTTTAGTCGCCTTCTACGACACGTGAGGAATGCATGGGAAGTATTCTTTCTCCCCTATCCCCAAGGATTATAAATATAAATTAATATAATTATAATAGTAATAATGATAATAAAATAATAATAATGATAATAATAATAATAATAATAATAATAATAATAATAATAATAATAATAATTAGAACTAGAGGAAGTGAAGTGCTTTTTGATATGTGTGAGTGGATTTAGCAGCTGATGGAAACATCAGGGTGGAGGAGGAGACGATGATTCTGGGAGCGTTGAAGAATGTGTAGAAGGCAAGAAAGTTCTCTGAGAGAGCAAAAATGGGTGTTTGAAGGAATAGTGGTTCCAACAATGTTATATGGTTGTGAGGCATGGGCTATAGATAGGGTTGTGCGGAGGAGGATGGATGTGTTGAAAATTAAATGTTTGAGGACAGTATGTGGTGTGAGGTGGTTTGATTGAGTAAGTGATGAAAGGGTAAGAGAGATGTGTGGTAATAAAAAGAATGTGGTTGAGAGAGCAGAAGAGGGTGTATTGAAATGGTTTGGTCACATGGAGAGAAAGAGAGAGGAAAGATTTACAAAGAGGATATATATGTCAAAGGTGGAGGGAATGAGAAGTGGGAGACCAAATTGTAGGTGGAAGGATGGAGTGAAAAAGATTTCGAATGATCGGGGCCTGAACATAGAGGGTGAAAGGCGTGCAAGGATTAGAGTGAATTGGAACGATGTGGTATACTGGGGTTGACATGCTGTCAATGAATTGAACCAGGGCATGTGAAGCGTCTGGGGCAAACCATAGAAAGTTCTGTAGGGGTCTGGATGTGGAAAGGGAGCTGTGGTTATGGTGCATTACGCATGACAGCTAGAGACTGAGTGTGAACGAATGTGGCCTTTGTTGTCTTTTCCTAGTACTACTTCATGCATGCGTTAAGGAGGGGGGTGCCATTTCATGTTTGGAGGGCTGGCAGTGGGAATGGATGAAGGCTGCAAGTATGAATATGTACATGTGTGTATATGTATATGTCTGTGTATGTATATGTATGTATACATTGAAATGTATGGGTATGTATATGTGCATGTGTGGGCATTTATATATATACATGTGTATGTGGCTGGGTTGGGCCATTCTTTCGTCTGTTTCCTTGTGCTACCTCAGTATCACGGTAGATAGCGACTAAGTATAATAATAGAAAAAATGATACAAAAAAAATCATGATAATAATAGTGATGATAATGATAATTATAATAATGATAATCCAACATGTGTTGAAGATGAAATGTTTGGGGACATTATGTACTGCAAAGTCATTTGATCGAGTAAGTAATTATAGGTTAAGAGAGCAATGTAGTAAAAATAAGAATGTAGTTGACATAGCTGAAGAGGGTGTGCTGAAATAGTTTGGACATATGTAGAGAATGAGTGAGGAAAGGTTGACACTTCATAAAAACTTTTCACTGCTTCCAGTAGCTTTCAACCCACAACTTATATCCATTTGATATTCCACAAGGCATCTCTGTCATTGCCATCATATGCTTCTCCAGATCCATAAATACCACATACAAACACTCCTCTTTCTCATAAGTTTTCTCGTACATTCTGCAAAGCAAACACCTGATCCACATATTCTTTACCACTCCTGAACCACTTTTTTCTCCTCTTTCTGATGCTCTGCACCTTCCATCATCCTCTCATTCACTACATTCACTTCCCATCTAAATTTCCTGGTACACTCAACAGACTTCTTTAGGTTTGAACACTCAGCTTAGTCTCCTTTGCCTTTATACATTGACACAGTACATGCATTTGCCAATCTTCAGGTATCTCACTATGATGATCCATACATATAAAGAATATCAGCAACACAGTCACCACCTTTCTTTAGTATTCATCTGCAGTACCATCCACTCCAGCTGCCTTGCCACATTTCATTTTATGCCAGGCTTTCACAACATTTTTTTTTCTCCTCACCAAACCACTTTCCATGACTTTCTCACTTCACATATCTCCCCTACCAAAACACCATACATATGCCACCCAATCATCAAACATATTCAGCAGTCCTCCACAATGCTCACTTCACCCCCTCCTCACCTCATCAGTACTTGTTATTATTTCCCCATGTGCTCCTTTCACTGCTGTTCCCAACCATTCTCTTGTCTTTCTCACACTAATTAGCCTCCTTGCAAAACATCTTACTCTTACTGAGGTTTACTGGTTATCACTAACCCTAATTCTTTTGCCATTGGAATTTCAAAATACTATTATTTCTGATTTTTATATGTGGCTATTTAGTGCATATGATAGAGTTGATAGAGATGCTCTGTGGAAGGTATTAAGAATATATGGTGTGGGAGGCAAGTTGTTAGAAGCAGTGAAAAGTTTTTATCGAGGATGTAAGGCATGTGTACGTGTAGGAAGAGAGGAAAGTGATTGGTTCTCAGTGAATGTAGGTTTGCAGCAGGGATGTGTGATGTCTCCATGGTTGTTTAATTTGTTTATGGATGGGGTTGTTAGGGAGGTGAATGCAAGAGTTTTGGAAAGAGGGGCAAGTATGAAGTCTGTTGTGGATGAGAGAGCTTGGGAAGTGAGTCAGTTGTTGTTCGCTGATGATATAGCGCTGGTGGCTGATTCATGTGAGAAACTGCAGACGCTGATGACTGAGTTTGGTAAAGTGTGTGAAAGAAGAAAGTTAAGAGTAAATGTGAATAAGAGCAAGGTTATTAGGTACAGTAGGGTTGAGGGTCAAGTCAATTGGGAGGTAAGTTTGAATGGAGAAAAACTGGAGGAAATAAAGTGTTTTAGATATCTGGGAGTGGATCTGGCAGCGGATGGAACCATGGAAGCAAAAGTGGATCATAGGGTGGGGGAGGGGGCGAAAATCCTTGAAGAATGTGTGGAAGTCGAGAACATTATCTCAGAAAGCAAAAATGGGTATGTTTGAAGGAATAGTGGTTCCAACAATGTTGTATGGTTGCGAGGCGTGGGCTATAGATAGAGTTGTGCGCAGGAGGGTGGATGTGCTGGAAATGAGATGTTTGAGGACAATGTGTGGTGTGAGGTGGTTTGATCGAGTAAGTAATGTAAGGATAAGAGAGATGTGTGGAAATAAAAAGAGCGTGGTTGAGAGAGCAGAAGAGGGTGTTTTGAAGTGGTTTGGGCACATGGAGAGAATGAGTGAGGAAAGATTGACCAAGAGGATATATGTGTCGGAGGTGGAGGGAACGAGGAGAAGTGGGAGACCAAATTGGAGGTGGAAAGATGGAGCGAAAAAGATTTTGTGTGATCGGGGCCTGAACATGCAGGAGGGTGAAAGGAGGGCAAGGAATAGAGTGAATTGGATCGATGTGGTATACCGGGGTTGACGTGCTGTCAGTGGATTGAATCAGGGCATGTGAAGCGTCTGGGGTAAACCATGGAAAGCTGTGTAAGTATGTATATTTGCGTGTGTGGACGTGTATGTATATACATGTGTATGGGGGTGGGTTGGGCCATTTCTTTCGTCTGTTTCCTTGCGCTACCTCGCAAAGGCGGGAGACAGCGACAAAGCAAAAAAAAAAAGAATTTAGTGCGTATATGATATGCTCATATAATTTCATTAAGGTAAATCAACAAATTTGGACTTATTTTGCCAATTAGAGCAGCTGTTGGGCAGTGTCAATTTCCTTGTGGTAGTCCCTGTAGTCATTTTGTTGTACTGTTGTACTGTTGTAACTTTACTTTCCACTTTGAAATCCAAATGCCCAGCCAGTTCTCTTTCTTTCAGTTTGCCATCATCAAGTTGCTAGAAATTGCTGATCATGTGTTATCTGAATTATTATTATTGTATTTTTTCTAAGCTAATCCTGCATTTCCTTGATATATTCATGTAGATTCATTTACATATGTCATAACACTGAAAGAAGCCAGAAGCTGAGAAAATTTGTTTTTGAGTCATATAGGGGCTGGTAATGATTGACTCCTAATATGTTTTTTCAAGATACACAGACTTTTCCAGGAACACAATTGTATTTTATCTTGAGGTTTGGTTGTATATGCAATTTGGAAACTTTTAGTTTTTGTGTAATTAGTATGATGTCAGGATGTTTTGTATTAGAGATTTTTTTCAGGTTCTGGTTCAAGAAGTGGTGGGAGCAGTTTAGGAGGATTTCCCCATCCTAGCACAAGTAACAGAGGAACCCAACACAACAAAGATAGCAGCAAAGGTGGCAAAGGATCAGAGACCTGGGATCTAAGAAAATTAGAGGAGGAGAGTGAGGTTGCTCTCGAGCGACGTCGACAGCAATTGACCCAAGAACTAATGAGAGAAATGGCTGGGGATTCGCATCATCATTTATCTTCTGTAGACAAGAAGGTGAATATCCATAGAAAGTAGTGTTCATCATCTGTTGTGTCTTTAACTGAATATTTGCTCTTGATCATTTTTTGCTATGATACAACTTTTTAGATTTCTGTATTTTGTCTACATTTAACATGGTTTCTTTCATTTTGTTCCATTCTGCCACTACTGTTATGTTATAGGTGTACTTCTTCTCATTCTTTGTTCAAGTTTTTTTGCTTAATTTCATGTTATGATCTGTGTTTTCACAATTACGATATCTGTCACAGACCTGTTTAGTGTCTATTTTATCATTCTGTTTTAAAAACTTAAAAACTTTCTCTTCTCCCTACCAGATGGGTAAGATTGGATGTTATTATTTATTTATTATATGTAATTGCCGTCTCCCTCATGAGGTAGCGCAAGGAAACAGACGAATGGCCCAACCCACCCACATATGCATGTGTATGCATAAACGCCCTTAAGCACACACACTTTTGATATACTTAACCGCCATCTCCCACGTTAGCGAGGTGCCGCAAGGAAACAGATGAGGAATGGCAAAACCCAACCACATACACATGTATATACATAAACGCCCACACATGCACATATACATACGTATACATTTCAACATATAAATTCATATACATACACAGACATATGCATATATACACATATACATATTCATACTTGCTGCCTTCATCCATTTCCGTTGCCACCACGCCACACATGAAATACCATCCCCAGCCTCTAGCAAGGTAGTGCCAGGAGAAGAAAAATGGCCACATTCGTTCACACTCAGTCTGTAGCTGTCATGTGTAATGCACCGAAAGCACAGCTCCCTTTCCACGTCCAGGTGCCACAGACCTTTCCATGGTTTACCCCAGATGCTTCACATGCCCTGGTTCAATCCATTGACAACACGTCAATCCCAGTTTCAATTCACTCTAGTCCTTGCACACCTTTCACCCTCCTGTATGTTCAGGCCCTGATTACTCAAAATCTTTTTCACTCCATTCTTCCACCACCAATTTGGTCTCTCGCTTCTCCTTGTTCCCTCCACCTCTGACTCATATATCCTCTTTGTCAATCTTTCCTCACTCATTCTCTCCATGTGTCCAAACCATTTCAACACACCCTCCTCTGCTCGCTCAACCACACTCTTTTTATTACCACCCATTTCTCTTCCCCTTTCACTGCTTACTCGATCAAACCACCTCACACCACATATTGTCCTCAGACACTTCATTTCCAACACATCCACCCCCTCCCCACAACCCTATCAATAGCCCATGCCTCACAATCAGATAAGATTGTTGGAACTACTATTACTTCAAACATACCCATTTTTGCTCTCCAAGATAACACTCTTGCCTTCCACACATTCTTCATCACTCCCAGAACCTTTACCCTCTCCCTCACCCTGTGACAAACTTCCACTTCCATTGTTCCATCCGCTGTTAAATCCACTCTCAGATATCTAAAACACTTCACTTCCTCCTGTATTTCTCCATTCAAACTTACCTTTCAGATCAGACATCCCTCCAGTTGCCCCTCTCAGCACATTAACATCCAAAATTCGCTCTTTCTCACGCCTATCAATTGATGCATAATCCAATAACACTCTCTGGCCATCTCTCCTACTTACACATGTATACTTATGTATATTTCTCTTTTTAGACCAGGTATTCCCAATCACCAGTCCTTTTTGAGCACACAAATCGAAAAGCTCTTCACCATTTCCATTTACAACACTGAACACCACATGTACTCCTATTATACCCTCAACTGCCACGTTACTCATCTTTGCATACAAATCACCCATCACTATAACCCAGTCTCTTGCATCAAAGCTGCTAACACACTCACTCAGCTGCTCCCAAAACACTTGCCTCTCATGATCTTTCTTCTCATGACCAGATACATAAGCACCAATAATCACCTATCTCTCTCCATCCACTTTGAGTTTCACCCATACCTATCTAGAGTTTACTTTCTTACACTCTGTCACATACTCCCACAACTCCTGCTTCAGTCCTCTCACCAACCCCTGACTTTACTCCCAAGACATTCCAAAACAACTCTTCCCCTTTATCCTTGAGGTTCGTTTCACTCAGAGCCAAAACATCCAGGTTCCTTTCCTCAGTCATACTATCTATCTCTCCTTTTTTTCATCTTGGTTGCATCCACACACATTTAGACACCCTATCTGAACCTTCAAGGAGGATGAGCAATCCCTGCATGACTCCTTCTGTTTCCCCTTTTAGAAAGTTAAAATACAAGGAGGAGAGGGTTTCTAGCCCCCTACTCCTGTCCCTTTTAGTCGCCTTCTACGACATGCGGGGAATGCATGGGAAGTATTCCTTCTCCCCTATCCCCTATCCTCCAGATCCATAAATGCTACATACAAATCCATCTGTTTTTCAAAGTATTTCTCACAAACATTCTTCAAAGCAAACACCTGATCTACACATCCTCTCCCACTTCTGAAACCACACTGCTCTTCCCCAGTCTGATGCTCTGTACGTGCCTTCATTCTCTCAGTCAATACCCTCCCATATAATTTCCCAGGGATACTCAACAAACTTATACCTCTCTAATTTGAACACTCATCTTTATCCCTTTTGCCTTTGTACAGTTGCACTATGCATGCATTCCGCCAATCCTAAGGCACTCTACCATAAATCATACATGCATTGAACATCCTCACCAACCAATCAACAACATAATCATTCCCTTTTTTAATAGATTCCTCTGCAATACCATCCAAACCCGTCGCCTTGCCAGCTTTCATCTTCCGCAAAGCTTTCACTACCTCTTCTATGTTTACCAAACCATTCTCCCTGACCCTCTCTCTTCGCACACCACCTCGACCAAAACACCCTATATCTGCCACTGTATCATCAAACACATTCACTATATATAAAAAGAGAAAAAAGTGTGCCTTAAACTACCACCCAGATAGCCTTACGTCAGCGTTAGGTAAAACGATGGAAAAAATGAGATGATAGTGTCACGTTACATTTCTAGATCACAAAATTATATCAGACAACTGTCATGGTTTCCGTAATAGAAGACCCCGCCTGACATATTTACTAGAATTTTTTGATGTTATTTATCATAATTGGGATGAAATATTGCCATTTGATATAGTATATTTAGTTTTCCAAAAGGCTTTTGATAAAGTACCTCACAAAAGACTTTTACATAAGCTCAAAGCACATTGAATCAGTGAAGAAGTGTGTACGTGGATCACAGACTGGCTTACCGGAGGAAAGGATTATGTAGTATTAAACGGCAAAGTCTCAGATTAGCTAGATGTAACAAGTGATGTGCCACATGAGTTAGTTCAAGGCCCATTTCTTTCCATAGTATACATTAATGACCTAGAACTCAGTTTCATTTTTTTTTTTTTTTTTTTTTTTGCTTTGTCGCTGTCTCCCGCGTTTGCGAGGTAACGCAAGGAAACAGACGAAAGAAATGGCCCAACCCACCCCCATACACATGTATATACATACGTCCACACACGCAAATATACATACCTACACAGCTTTCCATGGTTTACCCCAGACACTTCACATGCCCCGATTCAATCCACTGACAGCACGTCAACCCCGGTATACCACATCGCTCCAATTCACTCTATTCCTTGCCCTCCTTTCACCCTCCTGCATGTTCAGGCCCCGATCACACAAAATCTTTTTCACTCCATCTTTCCACCTCCAATTTGGTCTCCCTCTTCTCCTCGTTCCCTCCACCTCCAACACATATATCCTCTTGGTCAATCTTTCCTCACTCATTCTCTCCATGTGCCCAAACCATTTCAAAACACCCTCTTCTGCTCTCTCAACCACGCTCTTTTTATTTCCACACATCTCTCTTACCCTTACGTTACTTACTTGATCAAACCACCTCACACCACACATTGTCCTCAAACATCTCATTTCCAGCACATCCATCCTCCTGCGCACAACTCTATCCATAGCCCACGCCTCGCAACCATACAACATTGTTGGAACCACTATTCCTTCAAACATACCCATTTTTGCTTTCCGAGATAATGTTCTCGACTTCCACACATTCTTCAAGGCTCCCAGAATTTTCGCCCCCTCCCCCACCCTATGATCCACTTCCACTTCCATAGTTCCATCCGCTGCCAGATCCACTCCCAGATATCTAAAACACTTCACTTCCTCCAGTTTTTCTCCATTCAAACTCACCTCCCAATTGACTTGACCCTTAACCCTACTGTACCTAATAACCTTTCTCTTATTCACATTTACTCTTAACTTTCTTCTTTCACACACTTTACCAAACTCAGTCACCAGCTTCTGCAGTTTCTCACATGAATCATCCACCAGCGCTGTATCATCAGCGAACAACAACTGACTCACTTCCCAAGCTCTCTCATCCCCAACAGACTTCATACTTGCCCCTCTTTCCAAAACTCTTGCATTTACCTCCCTAACAACCCCATCCATAAACAAATTAAACAACCATGGAGACATCACACACCCCTGCCGCAAACCTACATTCACTGAGAACCAATCACTTTCCTCTCTTCCTACACGTACACATGCCTTACATCCTCGATAAAAACTTTTCACTGCTTCTAACAACTTGCCTCCCACACCATATATTCTTGATACCTTCCACAGAGCATCTCTATCAACTCTATCATATGCCTTCTCCAGATCCATAAATGCTACATACAAATCCATTTGCTTTTCTAAGTATTTCTCACATACATTTTTCAAAGCAAACACCTGATCCACACATCCTCTACCAATTCTGAAACCACACTGCTCTTCCCCAATCTGATGCTCTGTACATATAGGCATTTGGACGATTTTTGCAGGGAAAAAATGCAATTGAGTGGGAGATGTATAAAAGAAAGAGACAGGAGGTCAAGAGAAAGGTGCAAGAGGTGAACAAGAGGGCAAATGAGAGTTGGGGTGAGAGAGTATCATTAAATTTTAGGGAAAATAAAAAGATGTTCTGGAAGGAGGTAAATAAAGTGCGTAAGACAAGGGAGCAAATGGGAACTTCAGTGAAGGGCGCAAATGGGGAGGTGATAACAAGTTGTGGTGATGTGAGAAAGAGATGGAGTGAGTAAATTATATGGGAGGGTATTGATTGAGAGGGTGAAGGCATGTACAGAGCATCAGATTGGGGAAGAGCAGTGTGGTTTCAGAAATGGTAGAGGATGTGTGGATCAGGTGTTTGCTTTGAAGAATGTATGTGAGAAATACTTAGAAAAACAAATGGATTTGTATGTAGCATTTATGGATCTGGAGAAGGCATATGATAGAGTTGATAGAGATGCTCTGTCGAAGGTTTTAAGAATATATGGTGTGGGAGGCAAGTTGTTAGAAGCAGTGAAAAGTTTTTATGGAGGATATAAGGCATGTGTACGTGTAGGAAGAGAGGAAAGTGATTGGTTCTCAGTGAATGTAGGTTTGCGGCAGGGGTGTGTGATGTCTCCATGGTTGTTTAATTTGTTTATGGATGGGGTTGTTAGGGAGGTGAATGCAAGAGTTTTGGAAAGAGGGGCAAGTATGAAGTCTGTTGTGGATGAGAGAGTTTGGGAAGTGAGTCAGTTGTTGTTCGCTGATGATACAGCGCTGGTGGCTGATTCATGTGAGAAACTGCAGAAGCTGGTGACTGAGTTTGGTAAAGTGTGTGAAAGAGGAAAGTTAAGAGTAAATGTGAATAAGAGCAAGGTTATTAGGTACAGTAGGGTTGAGGGTCAAGTCAACTGGGAGGTAAGTTTGAATGGAGAAAAACTGGAGGAAGTAAAATGTTTTAGATATCTGGGAGTGGATCTGGCAGCGGATGGAACCATGGAAGCAGAAGTGGATCATAGGGGCGAAAATCCTGGGAGCCTTGAAGAATGTGTGGAAGTCGAGAACATTATCTCGGAAAGCAAAAATGGGTATGTTTGATGGAATAGTGGTTCCAACAATGTTTTATGGTTGCGAGGCGTGGGTTATGGATAAAGTTGTGCGCAGGAGGGTGGACGTGCTGGAAATGAGATGTATGAGGACAGTGTGTGGTGTGAGGTGGTTTGATCGAGTAAGTAATGTAAGGGTAAGAGAGATGTGTGGAAATAAAAAGAGCGTGGTTGAGAGAGCAGAAGAGGGTGTTTTGAAATGGTTTGGGCACATGGAGAGAATGAGTGAGGAAAGATTGACCAAGAGGATATATGTGTCGGAGGTGGAGGGAACGAGGAGAAGTGGGAGACCAAATTGGAGGTGGAAAGATGGAGTGAAAAAGATTTTGTGTAATCGGGGCCTGAACATGCAGGAGGGTGAAAGGTGGGCAAGGAATAGAGTGAATTGGATCGATGTGGTATACCGGGGTTGACGTGTTTTCAGTGGATTGAATCAGGGTATGTGAAGCGTCTCTGGTAAACTATGGAAAGTTGTGTGGGGCCTGGATGTGGAAAGGGAGCTGTGGTTTCGGGCATTATTGCATGACAGCTAGAGACTGAGTGTGAACGAATGGGGCCTTTGTTGTCTTTTCCTAGTGCTACCTCGCACACATGAGGGGGGAGGGGGATGGTATTCCCTGTGTGGCGAGGTGGCGATGGGAATGAATAAAGGCAGACAGTGTGAATTGTGTGCATGGGTATATATGTATGTGTCTGTGTGTGTATATATATATGTACATTGAGATGTATAGGTATGTATATTTGCGTGTGTGGACATGTATGTATATACATTGTGTATGGGGGTGGGTTGGGCCATTTCTTTCGTCTGTTTCCTTGGGCTACCTCGCAAACGCGGGAGACAGCGACAAAGCAAAATAAATATAGATATATATGGGTAAAACTGAAAGTTGATGGAGAGAGATGGGTGATTATTGGTGCATATGCACCTGGGCATGAGAAGAAAGATCATGAGAGGCAAGTGTTTTGGGAGCAGCTGAATGAGTGTGTTAGTGGTTTTGATGTACGAGACCGGGTTATAGTGTTGGGTGATTTGAATGCAAAGGTGAGTAATGTGGCAGTTGAGGGAATAATTGGTATACATGGGGTGTTCAGTGTTGTAAATGGAAATGGTGAAGAGCTTGTCGATTTATGTGCGGAAAAAGGACTGATGATTGGGAATACCTGGTTTAAAAAGCGAGATATACATAAGTATACTTATGTAAGTAGGAGAGATGGCTAGAGAGCGTTATTGGATTACGTGTTAATTGACAGGCGCGCGAAAGAGAGACTTTTGGATGTTAATGTGCTGAGAGGTGCAACTGGAGGGATGTCTGATCATTATCTTGTGGAGGCTAAGGTGAAGATTTGTATGGGTTTTCAGAAAAGAAGAGTGAATGTTGGGGTGAAGAGGGTGGTGAGAGTAAGTGAGCTTGGGAAGGAGACTTGTGTGAGGAAGTACCAGGAGAGACTGAGTACAGAATGGAAAAAGGTGAGAACAATGGAAGTAAGGGGAGTGGGGGAGGAATGGGATGTATTTAGGGAATCAGTGATGGATTGCGCAAAAGATGCTTGTGGCATGAGAAGAGTGGGAGGTGGGTTGATTAGAAAGGGTAGTGAGTGGTGGGATGAAGAAGTAAGAGTATTAGTGAAAGAGAAGAGAGAGGCATTTGGACGATTTTTGCAGGGAAATAATGCAATTGAGTGGGAGACGTATAAAAGAAAGAGACAGGAGGTCAAGAGAAAGGTGCAAGAGGTGAAAAAAAGGGCAAATGAGAGTTGGGGTGAGAGAGTATCATTAAATTTTAGGAAGAATGAAAAGATGTTCTGGAAGGAGGTAAATAAAGTGCGTAAGACAAGGGAGCAAATGGGAACTTCAGTGAAGGGCGCAAATGGGGAGGTGATAACAAGTAGTGGTGATGTGAGAAGGAGATGGAGTGAGTATTTTGAAGGTTTGTTGAATGTGTTTGATGATAGAGTGGCAGATATAGGGTGTTTTGGTCGAGGTGGTGTGCAAAGTGCGAGGGTTAGGGAAAATGATTTGGTAAACAGAGAAGAGGTAGTAAAAGCTTTGCGGAAGATGAAAGCCGGCAAGGCAGCAGGTTTGGATGGTATTGCAGTGGAATTTATTAAAAAAGGGGGTGACTGTATTGTTGACTGGTTGGTAAGGTTATTTAATGTATGTATGACTCATGGTGAGGTGCCTGAGGATTGGCGGAATGCGTGCATAGTGCCGTTGTACAAAGGCAAAGGGGATAAGAGTGAGTGCTCAAATTACAGAGGTATAAGTTTGTTGAGTATTCCTGGCAAATTATATGGGAGGGTATTGATTGAGAGGGTGAAGGCATGTACATAGCATCAGATTGGGGAAGAGCAGTGTGGTTTCAGAAGTGGTAGAGGATGTGTGGATCAGGTGTTTGCTTTGAAAAATGTATGTGAGAAATACTTAGAAAAGCAAATGGATTTGTATGTAGCATTTATGGATTTGGAGAAGGCATATGATAGAGTTGATAGAGATACTCTGTGGAAGGTATTAAAGAATATATGGTGTGGGAGGAAAGTTGTTAGAAGCAGTGAAAAGTTTTTATCGAGGATGTAAGGCATGTGTACGTGTAGGAAGAGAGGAAAGTGATTTGTTCTCAGTGAATGTAGGTTTGCGGCAGGGGTGTGTGATGTCTCCATGGTTGTTTAATTTGTTTATGGATGGGGTTGTTAGGGAGGTAAATGCAAGAGTTTTGGAAAGAGGGGCAAGTATGAAGTCTGTTGGGGATGAGAGAGCTTGGGAAGTGAGTCAATTGTTGTTCGCTGATGATACAGCGCTGGTGGCTGATTCATGTGAGAAACTGCAGAAGCTGGTGACTGAGTTTGGTAAAGTGTGTGGAAGAAGAAAGTTAAGAGTAAATGTGAATAAGAGCAAGGTTATTAGGTACAGTAGGGTTGAGGGTCAAGTCAATTGGGAGGTAAGTTTGAATGGAGAAAAACTGGAGGAAGTGAAGTGTTTTAGATATCTGGGAGTGGATCTGGCAGCGGATGGAACCATGGAAGCGGAAGTGGATCATAGGGTGGGGGAGGGGGCAAAAATTCTGGGGGCCTTGAAGAATGTGTGGAAGTCGAGAACATTATCTCGGAAAGCAAAAATGGGTATGTTTGAAGGAATAGTGGTTCCAACAATGTTGTATGGTTGCGAGGCGTGGGCTATGGATAGAGTTGTGCGCAGGAGGATGGATGTGCTGGAAATGAGATGTTTGAGGACAATGTGTGGTGTGAGGTGGTTTGATCGAGTGAGTAACGTAAGGGTAAGAGAGATGTGTGGAAATAAAAAGAGCATGGTTGAGAGAGCAGAAGAGGGTGTTTTGAAGTGGTTTGGGCACATGGAGAGAATGAGTGAGGAAAGATTGACCAAGAGGATATATGTGTCGGAGGTGGAGGGAACGAGGAGAAGAGGGAGACCAAATTGGAGGTGGAAAGATGGAGTGAAAAAGATTTTGTGTGATCGGGGCCTGAACATGCAGGAGGGTGAAAGGAGGGCAAGGAATAGAGTGAATTGGAGCGATGTGGTATACCGGGGTTGACGTGCTGTCAGTGGATTGAATCAAGGCATGTGAAGCGTCTGGGGTAAACCATGGAAAGCTGTGTAGGTATGTATATTTGCGTGTGTGGACGTATGTATATACATGTGTATGGGGGGGGTTGGGCCATTTCTTTCGTCTGTTTCCTTGCGCTACCTCGCAAATGCGGGAGACAGCGACAAAGTATAAAAAAAAAAAAAAAAAAATATATATATATATATATATATATATATATATATATATATATATATAGAAGTTTCAGTTTTCTAAATTGTTTCTTACATTTTTCATATGTATGTATATGTATGTGTGTGTGTGTGTATATGTGTGTATGTATGTGTATGTGTGTGTATGTGTATATGTATATATATATGTATATTATCCCTGGGGATAGGGGTGAAAGAATACTTCCCACGTATTCCTCGCGTGTCGTAGAAAGCGACTAGAGGGGACGGGAGCGGGGGGCCAGAAATCCTCCCCTCCTTGTATTAACTTTCTAAAATGGGAAACAGAAGAAGGAGTCACGTGGGGAGTGCTCATCCTCCTCGAAGGCTCAGAGTGGGGTGCCTATTTGTGTGTGGATGTAACCAAGATGTGAAAAAAGGAGAGATAGGTAGTATGTTTGAGGAAAGGAACCTGGATGTTTTGGCTCTGAGTGAAACGAAGCTCAAGGGTAAAGGGGAAGAGTGGTTTGGGAATGTCTGGGGAGTAAAGTCAGGGGTTAGTGAGAGGACAAGAGCAAGGGAAGGAGTAGCAATACTCCTGAAACAGGAGTTGTGGGAGTATGTGATAGAGTGTAAGAAAGTAAATTCTCGATTAATATGGGTAAAACTGAAAGTTGATGGAGAGAGGTGGGTGATTATTGGTGCATATGCACTTGGGCATGAGAAGAAAGATCATGAGAGGCAAGTGTTTTGGGAGCAGCTGAATGAGTGTGTTAGTGGTTTTGATGCACGAGACCGGGTTATAGTGATGGGTGATTTGAATGCAAAGGTGAGTAATGTGGCAGTTGAGGGAATAATTGGTATACATGGGGTGTTCAGTGTTGTAAATGGAAATGGTGAAGAGCTTGTAGATTTATGTGCTGAAAAAGGACTGATGATTGGGAATACCTGGTTTAAAAAGCGAGATATACATAAGTATACTTATGTAAGTAGGAGAGATGGCCAGAGAGCGCTATTGGATTACGTGTTAATTGACAGGCGTGCGAAAGAGAGACTTTTGGATGTTAATGTGCTGAGAGGTGCAACTGGAGGGATGTCTGATCATTATCTTGTGGAGGCTAAGGTGAAGATTTGTATGGGTTTTCAGAAAAGAAGAGTGAATGTTGGGGTGAAGAGGGTGGTGAGAGTAAGTGAGCTTGGGAAGGAGACCTGTGTGAGGAAGTACCAGGAGAGACTGAGTACAGAATGGAAAAAGGTGAGAACAATGGAAGTAAGGGGAGTGGGGGAGGAATGGGATGTATTTAGGGAATCAGTGATGGATTGCGCAAAAGATGCTTGTGGCATGAGAAGAGTGGGAGGTGGGTTGACTAGAAAGGGTAGTGAGTGGTGGGATGAAGAAGTAAGAGTACTAGTGAAAGAGAAGAGAGAGGCATTTGGACGATTTTTGCAGGGAAAAAATGCAATTGAGTGGGAGATGTATAAAAGAAAGAGGCAGGAGGTCAAGAGAAAGGTGCAAGAGGTGAAAAAAAGGGCAAATGAGAGTTGGGGTGAGAGAGTATCATTAAATTTTAGGGAGAATAAAAAGATGTTCTGGAAGGAGGTAAATAAAGTGCGTAAGGCAAGGGAGCAAATGGGAACTTCAGTGAAGGGCGCAAATGGGGAGGTGATAACAAGTAGTGGTGATGTGAGAAGGAGATGGAGTGAGTATTTTGAAGGTTTGTTGAATGTGTTTGATGATAGAGTGGCAGATATAGGGTGTTTTGGTCGAGGTGGTGTGCAAAGTGAGAGGGTTAGGGAAAATGATTTGGTAAACAGAGAAGAGGTAGTGAAAGCTTTGCGGAAGATGAAAGCCGGCAAGGCAGCAGGTTTGGATGGTATTGCAGTGGAATTTATTAAAAAAGGGGGTGACTATATTGTTGACTGGTTGGTAAGGTTATTTAATGTATGTATGACTCATGGTGAGGTGCCTGAGGATTGGCGGAATGCGTGCATAGTGCCATTGTACAAAGGCAAAGGGGATAAGAGTGAGTGCTCAAATTACAGAGGTATAAGTTTGTTGAGTATTCCTGGTAAATTATATGGGAGGGTATTGATTGAGAGGGTGAAGGCATGTACAGAGCATCAGATTGGGGAAGAGCAGTGTGGTTTCAGAAGTGGTAGAGGATGTGTGGATCAGGTGTTTGCTTTGAAGAATGTATGTGAGAAATACTTAGAAAAGCAAATGGATTTGTATGTAGCATTTATGGATCTGGAGAAGGCATATGATAGAGTTGATAGAGATGCTCTGTGGAAGGTATTAAGAATATATGGTGTGGGAGGAAAGTTGTTAGAAGCAGTAAAAAGTTTTTATCGAGGATGTAAGGCATGTGTACGTGTAGGAAGAGAGGAAAGTGATTGGTTCTCAGTGAATGTAGGTTTGCGGCAGGGGTGTGTGATGTCTCCATGGTTGTTTAATTTGTTTATGGATGGGGTTGTTAGGGAGGTGAATGCAAGAGTTTTGGAAAGAGGGGCAAGTATGAAGTCTGTTGGGGATGAGAGAGCTTGGGAAGTGAGTCAGTTGTTGTTCGCTGATGATACAGCGCTGGTGGCTGATTCATGTGAGAAACTGCAGAAGCTGGTGACTGAGTTTGGTAAAGTGTGTGAAAGAAGAAAGTTAAGAGTAAATGTGAATAAGAGCAAGGTTATCAGGTACAGTAGGGTTGAGGGTCAAGTCAATTGGGAGGTGAGTTTGAATGGAGAAAAACTGGAGGAAGTGAAGTGTTTTAGATATCTGGGAGTGGATCTGGCAGCGGATGGAACCATGGAAGCGGAAGTGGATCATAGGGTGGGGGAGGGGGCAAAAATTCTGGGGGCCTTGAAGAATGTGTGGAAGTCGAAAACATTATCTCGGAAAGCAAAAATGGGTATGTTTGAAGGAATAGTGGTTCCAACAATGTTGTATGGTTGCGAGGCTTGGGCTATGGATAGAGTTGTGCGCAGGAGGATGGATGTGCTGGAAATGAGATGTTTGAGGACAGTGTGTGGTGTGAGGTGGTTTGATCGAGTGAGTAACGTAAGGGTAAGAGAGATGTGTGGAAATGGAAAGAGCGTGGTTGAGAGAGCAGAAGAGGGTGTTTTGAAGTGGTTTGGGCACATGGAGAGAATGAGTGAGGAAAGATTGACCAAAAGGATATATGTGTCAGAGGTGGAGGGAACGAGGAGAAGAGGGAGACCAAATTGGAGGTGGAAGGATGGAGTGAAGGAGATTTTGTGTGATCGGGGCCTGAACATGCAGGAGGGTGAAAGGAGGGCAAGGAATAGAGTGAATTGGAGCGATGTGGTATACCGGGGTTGACGTGCTGTCAGTGGAGTGAATCAAGGCATGTGAAGCGTCTGGGGTAAACCATGGAAAGCTGTGTAGGTTTGTATATTTGCGTGTATGGACGTATGTATATACATGTGTATGGGGGGGGTTGGGCCATTTCTTTCGTCTGTTTCCTTGCGCTACCTCGCAAACGCGGGAGACAGCGACAAAGTATAAAAAAAAAAAAAAAGAATATATATACATATTTATTTATTTATTTTATTTATATTTTGCTTTGTCGCTGTTCCCCGCATTAGCGAGGTAGCGCAAGGAAACAGATGAAAGAATGGCTCAACCCATTCACATACGCATATATATACATACACATCCACACACGCAAATATACATACCTATACATCTCAACGTATACATATATATACACACACAGACATATACATATATACACATGTACATAATTCATACTGTCTGCCTTCATTCATTCCCTTCGCCTCCTCGCCACACATGAAATAACAACCCCCTCCCCCCTCATGTGTGTGAGGTAGCGCTAGGAAAAGACAACAAAGGCCCCATTTGTTCACAATCAGTCTCTAGCTGTCATGTGATAATGCACTGAAACCCCAGCTCCCTTTCCACATCCAGGCCCCACAGAACTTTCCATGGTTTACCCCAGACGCTTCACATGCCCTGGTTCAGTCTATTGACAGCACGTCGACCCCGGTATACCACATCGTTCCAATTCACTCTATTCCTTGCATGCCTTTCACCCTCCTGCTTGTTCAGTCCCCAATCACTCAAAATCTTTTTCACTCCATCTTTCCACCTCCAATTTTGGTCTCCCACTTCTCCTTGTTCCCTCCACCTCTGACAAATATATCCCCTTGGTCAATCTTTCCTCACTCATTCTCTCCATGTGACCAAAGCATTTCAAAACACCCTCCTCTGCTCTCTCAACCACACTTTTTATTACCACACATCTCTCTTACCCTTACATTACTTACTCGATCAAACCACCTCACACCACATATTGTCCTCAAACATCTCATTTCCAGCACATCCACCCTTCTGTGCACAACTCTATCCATCGCTCACGCCTCACAACCATACAACATTGTTGGAACCACTATTCCTTCAAACATACCCATTTTTGCTTTCCAAGATAATGTTCTTGATTTCCACACATTCTTCAACGCTCCCAGAATTTTTGCCCCCTCCCCCACCCTATGATTCACTTGCGCTTCCATGGTTCCATCCGCTGCCAAATCCACTCCCAGATATCTAAAACACTTCACTTCCTCCAGTTTTTCTCCATTCAAAGTTACCTCCCAATTGACTTGTCCCTCTACCCTACTGTACCTAATCACTTGCGCTTCCATGGTTCCATCCACTGCCAAATCCACTCCCAGATATCTAAAACACTTCACTTCCTCCAGTTTTTCTCCATTCAAAGTTACCTCCCAATTGACTTGTCCCTCTACCCTACTGTACCTAATAACCTTGCTCTTATTTACATTTGCTCTCAGCTTTCTTCTTTGACACACTTTACCAAACTCAGTCACCAGGTTCTGCAGTTTCTCACGCGAATTAGCCACCAGTGCTGTATCATCAGTGAACAACAAACTGACTCACCTCCCATGCTTTCTCATCCACAACAGACTGCATACTTGCCCCTTTTGAAAACTCTTGCATTCACCTCCCTAACAACCCCTTCCATAAACAAATTAACAATCAACCATGGAGACATCACACACCCCTGCTGCAAACCAACATTAATTGAGAACCAATCCTTTCCTCTCATCCTACACGTACACATGCCATACATCCTCGATAAAAACTTTTCACTGCCTCCAACAACTTACCTCCCATACCATATACTCTTAATACCTTCCACAGAGCATCTCTATCAACTCTATTATATGCCTTCTCCAGATCCATAAATGCTACAAACAAATCCATTTGTTTTTCTAAGTATTGTCTTACATACATTCTTCAAAGCAAACACCTTATCCACACATCCTGTACCACTTCTGAAACCACACTGCCTTCATCCATTCCCGTCACCATCCAGCCACACATGAAATAGTATCCCTCCCTCCAGCGAGGTAGCGCCAGGAAAAGACAAAAATGCATTTGTAATGCACCAAAACCACAGCTCCCTTTTCACATCCAGGCCTTACAGACCTTTCTGTTGTTTACCCCAGATGCTTCACATGTCCTGGTTCAATCCATTCACAGCATGTTTACTCCGGTAAACCACATCGTTCCAATTAACTCTGTTCCTTGCACGCCTTTCACCCTTCTCTATGTTCTGGCCCCAATCCCTCAAAATCTTTTTCACCCCATCCTTCCACCTCCAATTTGGTCTCCTGCTTCTCCTTGTTCCCTCCACCATCTTAGACATATATACTCTTTGTCAATCTTTCCTTACTCATTCTCTCCATGTGTCCAGACCATTTCAACACACCCTTTTCTGCTCTCTCAACCACACCCATTCCATTTCCACAAATCTCTTTTACCCTTTCATTAATTACTCGATCAAACCACCTCACACCACATATTGTCCTTAAACATCTCATTTCCAACACATCCACCCTCCTCCACACAACCCTATTTATAGCCTATGCCTCACAACATGGCATATAACATTGTTGGAACCACTATTCCTTCAAACATACCCATTTTTGCCCTCTGAGATAATGTTCTCACCTTCCACACATTCTTCAGCTCTCCCAGAATCTTTGCCTCCTCCCCCACTGTGTGACTCACTTCCTCCTCCATAGTTCCATCCGCTGGTAAGTCCACTCCCAGATATCTAAAGCGTTTCACTTCCTCCAGTTTTTCTCCATTCAAACTTACGTCCCAATTGATTTGTCCCTCATCCTTACTTGCTCTTATTCACATTTACTCTCAGGTTTCTTCTTTCACACACTTTACCAAACTCAGTTACCAACCTCTGCAGTTTTTCACCCAAATCAATCACCAGTGCTGTATCATCAGCAAACAAGAAGTGACTCACTTCCCAAGCCCTCTCATCCACAACAGACTACATACTTGCCCTTTCTTTCCAAAAACTTTGCATTCACCTCCCTAACAACCCCATCAATAAGCAAATTAAACAGCCATGGAGACATCACACACCCCTGCTGCAAACCAACGCTTACTGGGAACCGGTCACTTTCTTCTCTCCCTACTCGTACTTATGCCTTACATCCTTGGTAAAAACATTTCACTACCTCTTGCAACCTACCTCCCACACCACATACTCTTAAAACCTTCCACAAAGCATCTCCATCAATCTTATCATATGCCCTCTCCAGATCCATAAATGCTACATACAAATCCATTTGTTTTTCTAAGTATTTCTCACATACATTCTTCAGAGCAAACACCTGATCCACACATCCTCTACCACTTCTGAAATCACACTGCCCTATCCCAATCTGATACTCTGTACATTCCTGTACCCTCTCACTCAATACCTTCTCGTATAGTTTCCCAGGAATACTCAACAAACTTATGCCTCTTAAAATGTACTTGGTCATATTCATTGGGAAAGATATGAGAGGGTAAAATGCTTCTTTACATGTTTTATAGCAGAGTTTTGCTAATATGATGACATGTCCTCTGCTTGCTCTGCCCCAACATATCTCGAAGAATTGTTCTCTATCTTCATCATTAGTACATCATAAAATCGATGTGATCATGTCACCTCTCACATATGTTATAAACATCTGAAAGCCTGTGATCATGTTACCCCTCACTTTTATCTCTTCAAAGGTGGGCAGATCTGAAGCCTCTTATCTGTCTGTTTACCTACTCACACTTGCAAATGTATGTGCCAGATTTACACTCATACCAAAGAGTCTCAGCCCCTTTTCTCATTGATGCAATATGAAACAGTGGATGAACAATGCTGATCCCTAAGTGTGTTGCCTGGCGTGTGTTGATGGGCCTGCTATCCTTGGTTACAGTTGCCAGTTAGTGTAGTTACTCATTTCTGGCATTTGAATTGTGTGTGAATCACTGTGTATCATCGACAGGAGAGTAATATGATAATGTTAGAATAAAGAGAATTATATGGATGACAGTCATACAGTGGGTATAACTGCTGCTGACATTGTTCAGTCAAAATTTATTTACCACACAACACACTGGATACTTTAAGCAAGCAGCCATGCACTGCCATATGACACAGACAAGTGTAAGTGTAAGTTGTCAGGTAATAATGACGGCATGACATGGTGGAGCTAGAAAGAAAATATGATAATACCCTTATACTAACTGTAGGTGGTAACACAGTTGTAATAATAATAGTGTGATGTTCAAACTTTATTGATGACCGATACCAAAAATGGGCTACCATCAGCATTAGTTTGTAATAACCAAGGTCCTGTTGACATTGGCATTGATGAAATATTACTATGAAATATGCATTTATTGGAACAGCTGGATCACAGTGTTACCACTGATTGTGATAGCAGTGTGCTGTAATACTGTTGAAGTATATTTAATACCCTTGAGATTGTTTAGGAGAAATACGGAATCAGGGCAGCTGGTATGGACAGCCCAGGTGGGATGGAAAGTGGGGGGGAGTATGAGTGGTCAATCCGGCATCGTCTATATGAGATGTTGACTACGATGATAAAGCCATAGGTTTTGTATCACCATTTCATCCAATATGTAGTCATTAGAAACACCGCTTGTCTGTCATATGTGTGATGTTGTCACAGTTGTTTATACGTTGTAGGAAATAAAACAATATTAACATAGGTTATAGTGTGTATGGTTATCAGTATTTAGTATAGGCACCCCAGCACCAAGGACACAACTTTATCTCCAGGGCATAGAAGCCAACAGCTTCTATGTCATCGTCTGTCCATTTGGGCCTCTAAGTGGTCCCCAATCCATTAATGCCCTGTTTACCACAGCTGCTCGGTGATGATGGATGATTGCATCACGCCTGCATATCTTGGTCATTGCAGACCAAATTTTGAGTTCAGGTCTGGCAATTTTGGTGGGTGTGGCAGAAGTGTCATTTCTGGATGCTTCTAAAACCAGCTTCCTGTGGGGCTGTTAGCCTGTACCAAGTGAAAAAGTGTTGCATCAGGGAACATCATATCCTTCATTGACGTTAGGAGAAAGACATCCTCCAAAATCTCCATGCACTTGTCCCCCATGAACTTCCAATACCAACATGGGCAAGTTCCTCCATACCACCTGTGTGGATCCACCTAAATAATCCAGCACTCACTCTGACACTTGTGCGGCTACCTCACACATGTTCCACATCCTTGCAGGTATATGGCCATGCAGGTGACTGTTTCTAACTGTTTGAGTGGCACAGTGGACCTGAAGTTGAGCATGCATGGTATTGATGGAAGAAAAGAGATTGTCATGGATGGTGTCTTTGATAGCTCCATCTGTTTTGGGTGTTGTTCAGTGAGGCCGACTGCTCCAGGACTTGTCCATGAAGAAGCCAGTCTCGTCATGCCACCCAACCCATAAAACTACAGTATGATGAGAAATGCCAAACCTTTGTCCTGTTGCTTAGGCCTATGTCATGCAGGCTGATGATAGCGCCTCATGTTGCTTGTGAAGTCACCATACTTAGTATCACACCCATGACAGGACTTAGTCACATTGTTTCCTGATGTTTTTTTCATGTGTCGTTATCAGCATGAATCAGCAGCTGATATGTTCTATGTCTGTCTGTCATCTCACCATGTTAGGTGATGTGGATATGAAGTAAATCACTGTCATTGTATAATCAAATTATAGTAAGTCAATGATTCGTCAGGTTCATATTTTTTCAAGCGTGCTCCAATGTCACCTCAGCAAATTTTTGCATTATAGTCCTGTTTGGTTAATCAAGCCTTACGTTGCAAGTCATTGTATTTTTTACAATCAATTTGTGAATACCATTGTAGCAAATCTTCACCAGTTTTTATTTTTTTTTTTATTATACTTTGTCGCTGTCTCCCGCGTTTGCGAGGTAGCGCAAGGAAACAGACGAAAGAAATGGCCCAACCCCGCCCATACACATGTATATACATACGTCCACACACGCAAATATACATACCTACACAGCTTTCCATGGTTTACCCCAGACGCTTCACATGCCTTGATTCAATCCACTGACAGCACGTCAACCCCGGTATACCACATCGCTCCAATTCACTCTATTCCTTGCCCTCCTTTCACCCTCCTGCATGTTCAGGCCCCGATCACACAAAATCTTTTTCACTCCATCTTTCCACCTCCAATTTGGTCTCCCTCTTCTCCTCGTTCCCTCCACCTCCGACACATATATCCTCTTGGTCAATCTTTCCTCACTCATTCTCTCCATGTGCCCAAACCACTTCAAAACACCCTTTTCTGCTCTCTCAACCACGCTCTTTTTATTTCCACACATCTCTCTTACCCTTACGTTACTCACTCGATCAAACCACCTCACACCACTCATTGTCCTCAAACATCTCATTTCCAGCACATCCATCCTCCTGCGCACAACTCTATCCATAGCCCACGCCTCGCAACCATACAACATTGTTGGAACCACTATTCCTTCAAACATACCCATTTTTGCTTTCCGAGATAATGTTCTCGACTTCCACACATTCTTCAAGGCCCCCAGAATTTTCACCCCCTCCCCCACCCTATGATCCACTTCCGCTTCCATGGTTCCATCCGCTGCCAGATCCACTCCCAGATATCTAAAACACTTCACTTCCTCCAGTTTTTCTCCATTCAAACTCACCTCCCAATTGACTTGACCCTCAACCCTACTGTACCTAATAACCTTGCTCTTATTCACATTTACTCTTAACTTTCTTCTTCCACACACTTTACCAAACTCAGTCACCAACTTCTGCAGTTTCTCACATGAATCAGCCACCAGCGCTGTATCATCAGCGAACAACTGACTCACTTCCCAAGCTCTCTCATCCCCAACAGACTTCATACTTGCCCCTCTTTCCAAAACTCTTGCATTTACCTCCCTAACAACCCCATCCATAAACAAATTAAACAACCATGGAGACATCACACACCCCTGCCGCAAACCTACATTCACTGAGAACCAATCACTTTCCTCTCTTCCTACACGTACACATGCCTTACATCCTCGATAAAAACTTTTCACTGCTTCTAACAACTATCCTCCCACACCATATATTCTTAATACCTTCCACAGAGCATCTCTATCAACTCTATCATATGCCTTCTCCAGATCCATAAATGCTACATACAAATCCATTTGCTTTTCTAAGTATTTCTCACATACATTCTTCAAAGCAAACACCTGATCCACACATCCTCTACCACTTCTGAAACCACACTGCTCTTCCCCAATCTGATGCTCTGTACATGCCTTCACCCTCTCAATCAATACCCTCCCATATAATTTACCAGGAATACTCAACAAACTTATACCTCTGTAATTTGAGCACTCACTCTTATCCCCTTTGCCTTTGTACAATGGCACTATGCACGCATTCTGCCAATCCTCAGGCACCTCACCATGAGTCATACATACATTAAATAACCTTGCCAACCAGTCAACAATACAGTCACCCCCTTTTTTAATAAATTCCACTGCATTACCATCCAAACCTGCTGCCTTGCCGGCTTTCATCTTCTGCAAAGCTTTCACTACCTCTTCTCTGTTTACCAAATCATTTTCCCTAACCCTCTCACTTTGCACACCACCTCGACCAAAACACCCTATATCTGCCACTCTATCATCAAACACATTCAACAAACCTTCAAAATACTCACTCCATCTCCTTCTCACATCACCACTACTTGTTATCACCTCCCCATTTGCGCCCTTCACTGAAGTTCCCATTTGCTCCCTTGTCTTACGCCCTTTATTTACCTCCTTCCAGAACATCTTTTTATTCTCCCTAAAATTTAATGATACTCTCTCACCCCATCTCTCATTTGCCCTTTTTTTCACCTCTTGCACCTTTCTCTTGACCTCCTGTCTCTTTCTTTTATACATCTCCCACTCAATCTCACCAGTTTTATGTTACTATTAACTATTGTTATTATTATACTTGATTGGCATTTCCTGCATCAGTGAGGTAGCACCAGGAAACAGACAAAGAACGGCCCATCCGCTCACATACACATATATATAAACACCCATACATATGCATACACATATACAGGCATATACATATTTACACAAATACATATTCGTACTTGCTTGCCTTCATCCATTCTTGGCGCTACCCCACTCCACAGGAAAAAGCATTGCTATTTCAGCAAAGTAGATCCAGAAAAACAGACAAAAAAGGCCACATTCGTTCAATCAGTCTCTAGCTGTCATGTGTAATGCACCAAAACCACAGCTCCTTATCCACATCCAGGCCCCACAGACCTTTCCATGGTTTACCTTAGATGTTTCACATGCCCTGGATCAGTCCATTGACAGCACATTGACCCCGGTATACCACATTGTTCCAATTCACTCTATTCTTTGCACACCTCTTACCCTCCTTTATGTTCAGTCCCCAGTTGCTCAAAATCTGTTTAATCCATCCTTCCACCTCCAACTTGGTCTCCTGCTTCTCCTTGTTCTCTCCACCTCTGACTCATATATCCTCTTTGTCAGCCATTCCTCTCTCATTCTCTCCATATGTCCAAACCATTTCAACACCTCTTCTTCTGCTCTTTCAACCACACTCTTTTTATTACCATACATCTGTCTTACCCTTTCATTTCTTACTCAGTCAAACCACCTCACACCACATTTTGTCCTCAAACTTTTCTTTTCCAACACATTCACCCGCCTTCATACAACCATATCTATAGCCCATGCCTCGCAGCCATATGATATTGTTGGAACTACTGTTCCTTCAAACATACCCATTTTTGCTCTCCGAGACAACATTTTCTTATTCCACACATTCTTCATTGCTCCTAGAATGTTCACCCCCTCCCCCACCCTGTAACTCACTTCCACTTCCATGGTTCCATTTGCTGCTAAGTCCACTCCCAGATATCTGAAACACCTCACTTCCTCCAATTTTTCTTCATTCAAACTTACATCCCCATTAACTTGTCCCTCAACCCTGCTGAACCTAATAACCTTGCTCTTATTCACATTTATGTATTATGTTATATTCTGTCCAACCTTATTCTATCCTATGAAATGAATTATCCCTGGGGATAAGGGAGAAAGAATACTTCCCACACATTCCCTGTGTGTCGTAGAAGGCGACCAAAGGGGACGGGAGTGGGGGAACAGAAACCCTCCCATCCTTGTATTTTAACTTTCTAAAAGGGAAAACAGAAGGAGTCACTCGGGGAGTGCTCATCCTCCTCGAAGGCTTAGATTGGGGTGTCTAAATGTGTGTTGATGTAACCAAGATGAGAAAAAAGGAGAGATAGGTGGTATTTTTGAGGAAAGGAACCTGGATGTTTTGGCTCTGAGTGAAATGAAGCTCAAGGGTAAAGGGGAAGAGTGGTTTGGGAATGTTTTGGGAGTAAAGTCAGGGGTAGATGAGAGGACAAGAGCAAAGGAAGGAGTAGCACTACTCCTGAAACAGGCGTTGTGGGAGTATGTGATAGAGTGTAAGAAAGTAAACTCTAGGTTGATATCGGTAAAACTGAAAGTGGAAGGAGAGAGATGAGTGATTATTGGTGCCTATGCACCTGTGCATGAGAAGAAAGATCATGAGAGGCAAGTGTTTTGGGAGCAGCTGAGTGAGTGTGTTTAGTAGTTTTGATGCATGAGACCGGGTTATAGTGATGGGTGATTTGAAAGTAAAGGTGACTAATGTGGCAGTTGAGGGAGTAATTTGTGTGCATGGGGTGTTCCGGGTTGTAAATGGAAATAGTGAAGAGCTTTTCGATTTGTGTGCTGGAAAAGGACTGGTGATTGGGAATACCTGCTTTAAAAAGACAGATATACATATGTATGTATGTAGGAGAGATGTTCAGAGAGCGTTATTGGATTATGTGTTAATTGATAGGAGCATGAAAGAGAGACTTTTGGATGTTAATGTGCTGAGAGGTGCAACTGGAGGGATGTCTGATCATTATCTTTTGGAGGCGAAAGTGAAGATTTGTAGAGGTTTTCAGAAAAGAAAAGAGAATGTTGGGGTGAAGAGAGTGGTGAGCTTGGAACGGAGACTTGTGTGAGGAAGTACCAGGAGAGACTGAGTGCAGAATGGAAAAAGGTGAGAGCTAAGGACGTAAGGATAGTGGGGGAGGAATGGCATGTGTTTAGGGAACCACTGGTGGCTTATGCAAAAGATGCTTGTGGCATGAGAAGCGTGGGAGGTGGGCAGATTAGAAAGGGTAGTGAGTGGTGGGATGAAGAAGTAAAGTTATTAGTGAAAGAGAAGAGAGAGGCATTTAGACGATTTTTGCAGGGAAATGGTGCAAATGACTGGGAGATGTATAAAAGAAAGAAGCAGGAGGTCAAGAGAAAGGTGCAAGAGGTGAAAAAGAGGGCAAATGAGAATTGGGGTGAGAGAGTATCATTAAATTTTAGGGAGAATAAAAAGATGTTTTGGAAGGAGGTAAATAAAATGCAGAAGACAAGAGAACAAATGGGAACATTGGTGAAGGGGGCTCATGGGGAGGTAATAACAAGTAGTGGTGATGTAAGAAGAGATGGAGTGAGTATTTAGAAGGTTTGTTGAATGTGTTAGATGATACGGTGGCAGATATAGGGTGTTTTGGTCAAGGTGGTGTGCGAATGAGAGGGTCAGGGAAAATGATTTGGTAAACAGAGAAGAGGTAGTGAAAGCTTTGCGGAAGATGAAAGCCGGCAAGGCAGTGGGTTTGGATGGTATTGCTGTGGAATTTATTAAAAAAGGGGGTGACTGTGTTATTGACTGGTTGGTGTGGATATTCATTGTATGTATGGCTCATGGCAAAGTGCATGAGGATTGGTGGAATGCATGCATAGTGCCATTGTACAAAGGCAAAGGGGATAAAAGTGAGTGCTCAACTTACAGAGGTATAAGTTTGTTGAGTATTCCTGGGAAATTATATGGGAGGGTATTGATTGAGAGGGTGAAGGCAGGTACAGAGTATCAGATTGGGGAAGAGCAGTGTGGTTTCAGAAGTAGTAGAGGATGTGTGGATCAGGTGTTTGCTATGAAGAATGCATGTGAGAAATACTTTGAAAGGCAGATGGATTTGTATGTAGCATTTAAGGATCTGGAGAAGGCATATGATAGAGTTGATAGTGAGGCTCTGTGGAAGGTATGAAGAGTATATGGTGTGGCAAGTTGCTTGAAGCAGTGAAAAGTTTTTATCGAGGATGTAAGGCATGTGTATGAGTAGGAAGAGAGGAAAATGACTGGTTTCCAGTGAATGTTGGTTTGCGGTAGGGGTGCATGATGTCTCTATGGTTGTTTAATTTGTTTATGGATGGGGTTTTTAGGGAGGTATATGCAAGAGTTTTGGAGAGAGGGACGGGTATGCAGTCTCTTGTGGATGAGAGAGTTCGGGAAGTGAGTCAGTTGTTGTTCGCTGATGATACAGCGCTGGTGGCTGATTTGTGTGAGAAACTGCAGAAGCTGGTGACTGAATTTAGTAAAGTGTGTGAAAGAAGAAAGCTGAGAGTAAATGTGAATAAGAGCAAGGTTATTAGATACAGTAGGGTTGAGTGACAAGTCAACTGGGAGGTATGTTTGAATGGAGAAAAACTGGAGGAAGTGAAGTGTTTTAGATATCTGGGATGGATTTGGCAGCAGATGGAACTGTGGAAGTGGAAGTGAGTCACAGGGTGGGGGAGGGGGTGAAAGTTGTGGGAGCATTGAAAAATGTGTGGAATTCGAGAACATTATCTCAGAAAGCAAAAATGGGTATGTTTGAAGGAATAGTGGTTCCAACAATGTTATATGGTTGCGAGGTGTGGGATATAGTTAGGGTTGTGTGGAGGAGGGTGGATGTGTTGGAAATAAGATGTTTGAGGACAATATGTGGTGTGAGGTGGTATGATCGAGTAAGTAATGAAAGGGTAAGAGATCTGTCTGGTAATAAAAAGAGTGTGGTTGAGAGAGCAGAAGAGGGTGTTTTGAAATGGTTTGGTCACATGGAGAGAATGAGTGAGGAAAGATTAACAAAGAGGATATATGTGTCAGAGGTGGAGGGAACGAGAAGTGGGAGACCAAATTGGTGGTGGAAGGATGGAGTAAAAAAGATTTTGAGCGATCAGGTCCTGAATATGCAGGAGGGTGAAAGATGTGTAAGGAATAGAGTGAATTAGAATGATGTGTTATACTAGGGTTGATGTGCTGTCAGTGGATTGAACCAGGGCATGTGAAGCTTTTGGGGTAAACCATGGAAAGTTTTGTGGGGCCTGGATGTGGCTAGGGAGCTGTGGTTTCAGTGCATTATACATGACAGCTAGAGACTGAGTGTGAACAAATGTGGCCTTTTTTGTCTTTTCCTTGCACTACCTCACACGCGTGCGGGGGGAGGTGGTTGTCATTTCATGTGTTGCGTGGTGTCAATGGGAATGAATAAAGGCAGCAAGTATGAATTATGTATTTTATTTATTTATTGTACTTTGTTGTTGTCTCCCTCGTTAGCGAGTTAGTGCAAGGAAACTGACAAAAGAATGGCCCAACCCACCCACATACACATGTATATACATACACGTCCACACACAGCACATATACATACCTATACATCTCAACGTATACATATATATACGCACACAGACATATACATATATGCACATGTACATAATTCATACTGTCTGTCCTTTTTCATTCCCATGGCCACCCCGCCACACATGAAATGACAACCCCCTCCACCTGTATGTGTGCGAGGTAGCGCTAGGAAAAGACAACAAAGGCCACATTTGTTCAAACTCAGTCTCTAGCTGTCATGTATAATGCACCGAAACCACGGCTCCCTTTCCACATCCAGGCCCCACAAAACTTTCCATGGTTTACCCCAGATGCTTCACATGCCCTGGTTCAATCCATTGACAGCACTTCAAGTCCGGTATACCAAATTGTTCCAATTCACTATATTCCTTGCATGCCTTTCACCCTCCTGCATGTTCAGGCCCCAATCACTCAAAATCTTTTTCACTCCATCTTTTCACCTCCAGTTTGGTCTCCCACTTCTTCCTGTTCCCTCCACCTCTGACACATATATCCTCTTTGTCAATCTTTCCCCACTCATTCTCTCCATGTGACCAAACCATTTCCAAACACCCTCTTCTGCTCTCTCAACCACACTCTTTTTATTACCACACATCTCTCCTAACCTTTCATTACTTACTCGATCAAACCACCTCACACCACATATTGTCCTCAAACATCTCATTTCCAGCACATCCACCCTCCTCCACACAACTGTATAGCCCACACCTCGCAACTATATAACATTGTTGGAACCACTATTCCTTCAAACATACCCATTTTTGCTTTCCAAGATAATGTTCTCGACTTCCGCACAATTTTGAAAGCTCCCAGAACATTCGCCCCCTCCCCCACCCTATGATCCACTCTCAGCTTTCTTCTTTCACACACTTTACCAATTTCAGTCACCAGCTTTTGCAGTTTCTCGCTCGAATCAGCCACCAGCGCTGTATCATCACCGAACAACAACTGACTCACTTCCAAGCTCTCTCATCCGCAACAGACTGCATGCTTGCCCCTCTTTCGAAAACTCTTGCATTCACCTCCCTAACAACCTCATCCATAAACAAATTAAACAACCATGGAGACATCACACATCCCTACCGCAAACCAACATTTTCTGAGAACCAGTCACTTTCCTCTCTTCCTATACGTACACATGCCTTACATCCTCAATAAAAACTTTTCACTGCTTCTAACAACTTACCTCCCACACCATATATTCTTAATACCTTCCACAGAGCATCTCTATCAACTCTATCATATGCCTTCTCCTGATCCTTAAATGCTACATACAAATCCATTTGCTTTCTAAATATTTCTCACATACATCTTCAAAGCAAACACTTGATCCACACATCCTCTACCTCTTCTGAAACCACACTGCTCTTCCCCAATCTGATGCTCTGTACATGCCTTCACCCTCTCAATCAATATCCCATATAATTTCCCAGGAATACTCAACAAATTTATACCTCTGTAATTTCAGCACTCACTTATATCCCCTTTGCCTTTGTACAATGGCACTACGCAAGCGTTGCGCCAATCCTCAGGCACCTCACCATGAGTCATATATACATTAAATAACCTTACCAACCAGTCAACAATACAGTCACTCTCTTTTTTGAGAAATTCCACTGCAATACCATCCAAACCCGCTGCCTTGCAGGCTTTCAACTTCCACAAAGCTTTTACTACCTCTTCTCTGTTTACCAAATCATTCTCCCTAACCCTCTCACTTTGCACATCACCTCAACCAAAACACCCTATATCTGCTACTCTATCATCAAACACATTCAACAAATCTTCAAAATACTCACTCCATCTCCTTTTCACATCACCATTACTTGTTATCACCCCCCCATTAACCCTCTTCACTGATGTTCCAATTTGTTCCCTTGTCTTGCGCACTTTATTTACCTCCTTCCAAAACATCTTTTTTTTCTTTCTTTTTCTTTCATACTATTTGCCATTTCCCTTGTCAGCGAGGTAGCGTTAAGAACAAAGGACTGGACCTTTTAGGGAATATCCTCACCTGGCCCCTTTCTCTGTTTCCTCTTTTGAAAAAAAAAAAAAAGAGAGAGAGGGAAGGATTTCCAGCCACCCGCTCCCTCCCCTTTTTGTCACCTTCTACGACACGCAGGGAATACTTGGGAAGTATTCTTTCTCCCCTATCCCCAGGCATCTTTGTATTCTCTCTAAAATTTAATGATACTCTCTCACCCCAACTCTCATTTGCCCTCTTTTTTGCCTCTTGCACCTTTCTCTTGACCTCCTGCCTCTCTCTTTTATAAATCTCCCAGTCATTTATATTATTTCCCTGCAAAAATCGTCCAAATGCCTCTCTCTTCTCTTTCACTAATAACCTTACTTCTTCATCCCACCACTCACTACCCTTTCTAATCTGTCCACCTCCCACGCTTCTCATGCCACAAGCATCTTTTGCACAAACCATCACTGCGTCCGTAAATACATCCCATTCCTCCCCCACTCCCCTTGTGTCCTTTGTTCTCACCTTTTTCCATTCTGTACTTAGTCTCTCCTGGTACTTCCTCACACAAGTCTCCTTCCCAAGCTCATTTACTCTCACCACTTTCTTCACCCCAACATTCTCTCTTCTTTTCTGAAAACCTCTTCAAATCTTCACCTTCGCCTCCACAAGATAATGATCAGACATCCCTCCAGATGCACCTCTCAGCACATTAAGATCCAAAAGTCTTTCTTTTGCATGCCTATCAATTAACATGTAATCCAATAATGCCCTCTTTCCATCTCTCCTACTTACATACGTATACTTATTTGTATATCTCTTTTTAAACCAGGTATTCCCAATCACCAGTCCTTTTTCAGCACATAAATCTACAAGCTCTTCACCATTTCCATTTACAACATTGAACACCCCATGTACACCAACTATTCCCTCAACTGCCACATTACTCACCTTTGCTTTCAAATCACCCAGCACTATAACCTGGTCTCGTACATCAAAACTACTAACACACTCATTCAGCTGCTCCTAAAACACTTGCCTCTCATGATCTTTCTTCTCATGTCCAGGTGCATATGCACCAATAATCACCCATCTCTCTCCATCAACTTTCAGTTTTGCCCATATCAATCTAGAGTTTACTCTCTTACACTCTATCGCATACTCCCACCACTCCTGTTTCAGGAGTAGTGCTACTTCTTCCCTTGCTCTTGTCCTCTCACTAACCCCTGACTTTACTCCCAACACATCCCCAAACCACTCTTCCCCTTTACCCTTGAGCTTCATTTCACTCAGAGCCAAAACATCCAGGTTCCTTTCCTCAAACATACTACCTATCTCTCCTTTTTTCTCATCTTGGTTACATCCTCGCACATTTAGACACCCCAATCTGAGCCTTCGAGGAGGATGAGCATTCCCTGCGTGACTCCTTCTTCTGTTTCCCCATTTAGAAAGTTAAAAATACAAGGAGGGAAGGGTTTCTAGCCCCCCTGCTCTCATTCCCTGTAGTTGCCTTCTACAACACATGAGGAGTGCTTGGGAAGTATTCTTTCTTCCTTATCCCCAATTATGAATTATGTACATATGTATATTTTTATATAATTGATATCTGAAAATCCCATTTAGGTTAATATTATAATACTGTATTGAGAAATGAAGAGAATGTAGTAGAAATCTTTTGTGATGAGCAGGTGCAAGAATAGGATGCGGGAATCATTACTTAAAGTTTTAGAAAACAAAAATTAGGCAGGCTTCTTAGACCTTGTTATTGGGAAGAATACAACAGTTCCATATGGTGTGTAATAAGTTTCATGCTTAGAAGATAAATTGATGAAGTTGAAATAGGAATAGAAACAAAAAGAGTTGTGGTATTACAGATTTGAAGTCAGATGGCTCCTTTAAACCTTATTTGAGGTTATAGTGTCATGTGAAAAATAGAAAGATGAGATGAGAGTGGACCATTTGATTATAATTGTTAGTGTGATAATCTCTCTAATTTTGCAGATGCATGGTCAGCATGGCCACAGGAGAAACCCTCCATCATCAAGCAGTAGCTCCTCCTCTTCTACATCATCAACTTCTTCATCTTCAAGTTCTTCTTCCTCTGACTCTTCTCCTCATCGTCCTGGGTACAAACGAGACAATAAAAGAAAATCCCGTCCAAGTAAGAGAGTCCCAACAAGCAATGACCGTTCCAAACTTAAGAAGACTAAGCCATCATCGTCATCGTAAGTGTTTTGTTAATTATTTTTATTTAATGTTCACTACATGTTGATGTACAAGTTAGAAAAGCTTTCTATCTATCTACCTATATTCATGATGCCTGTTCCCAACTGGAACTCCTTCAAGGGGATGACCACGGCAATAGAGTGTCTGTAATCAGTTCTAGATGAACTTTGTTTGCCGTATATAGTTAGGTGGTCATCAGTTGTAGATGTGGATAGCCCTTTACAGTCATTTTTGTTATTATTTTGTTGATAGGATACTGTATCTAGGCCTATAATCAGCACTTTTGACTCATAGCAGAAGTTTGTGTTATGGTTTACTTGTTTCAGAGGTCATTATACCATTATTTTTAGTAATTGTTAATAAAGCTTCCGAAGGTGAAGCAGTACTGAAAATAGGAAAGTACTAATTATGCACCTGGTTGTGAGAAGAAAGATCATGAGAGGCAAGTGATTTGGAAGCAGCTAAGTGAGTATGTTAGCAGCTTTGATGCACGAGACTGGGCTATAGTGATGCATGTGGCATGAGAAAGATGGGAGGTGGGCAAATTAGAAAGGGCAGGGAGTGGTGGGATGAAGAAGTAAGGTTGTTAGTGAAAGAGAATACAGAGGCGTTTGGACGATACTTGCAGGGAAGGAGTGCAGAGGAAGCGGCAGGAGGTCAAGAAAAATGCTCATGGGTTGAAAAAGAGGGCAAATGAGACTTGGGATGAGAGAGAATCATTAAACTTTAGGGACGATAAAAGGATGTTTTGGAAGGAGGTAAATGATGTGTGTAAGACAATAGAACAAATGGGAACATCAGTGAAGGGGGCAAGTGTAAAGGTAGTAATGATTACTAATGAAGTAAGAAGAAGATGGAGTGAGTATTTTGAAGGTTTATTGAATGTGTTTGATGATGGAGTGGCTGATATAGGGTGTTTTGGTAAGGGTGGTGTGCTAAGTGAGAGGGTCAGGGAGAATGGTTTGGTAAACAGAGGAGAGGTAGTGAAAGCTCTGCGGAAGATGAAAGTCAGCAAGGGGGCATGTTTGGATGGGATTGCAGTGGAATTTATTGATAAAGGGGGTGACTTTGTTGTTGATTGGTTGGTAAGGATATTCAGTGTATGTATGGATTATGGTGAAGTGCTTGAGGATTGGCGGAATGCATGCATAGTGCCATTGTGCAAAGGCAAAGGGGATAAAGGTGAGTGTACAAACTACAAAAGCATAAGTTTGTTGAGTATACCTGGGAGATTATTTGGGAGGGTATTGATTGAGAGGGGTAAAGGCATGTACAGAGCATCAGATTGCAGAAGAGCAGTGTAGTTTCAGAAGTGTTTCCTATGAAGAATGAATGTGAGAAACAGAAAAACAGAATGATTTGTATGTAGCATTTATGGATCTGGGGAAGGCATATGATAGTACTGATAGAGATGCTTTGTGGAAGGTTTTAAGAGTATATGATGTGGGAGGTAAGTTGCTCGAAGCTGTGGCAAGTTTTTACCAAGGATGTAAGGCATGTGTATGAGTAGGGGGACAGGAGAGTGATTGGTTCCCAGGGAATGTCAAGTTTGGTGCAGGGATATGAGATGTTCCCATGGTTGTTTGATTTTTTATGGATGGGGTGGTTAGGGAGGTAAATCCAAGAGTTTCAGAGAGAGGGGTGAGTATGCAGTCTGTTGCAGATGAGAGGACCTGGGAAGTGAGTCAGTTGTTCACTGATGATACAGTTCTGATGGCAGATTGGGATAACAAACTGCAGAGGTTGGTGACTGAGTTTGGTAAAGTGTATGCAAGGAGAAAGTTAAGAGTAAATGTGAATAAGAGCAAGGCTATTAGGTTCAGTAGGGTTGAGGGAGAAGTTAATTGGGATGTAAGTTTAAATAGAGAGATATTGGAAGAAGTGAAGTGTTTTAGATATCTGGGAGTGGACTTAACTGTAGATGGAACCATGGAAGTGGATGTGAGTCACAGGGTAGGGGAGGGTGGGAAGGTTCTGGGAGTGATGAAGAATGTGTGGAAGGAGAGAACATTATCTTGAAGAGGAAAATGGGTGTGTTTGAAGAAGTAGTAGTAGAGGCATGGGCTATAAATAGGGTTGTACGGAGGAAGGGGGATGTGTTGGAACTGAAACGTTTGAGGACTGTGTGGTGAGAGATGGTTTCATTGAGTAAGTGATGAAAGGGTTAAAGAGATGTGTGGAAATAAAAAGATTGTGGTTGAGAAAGCAGAAGAGGGTGTGTTGAAATGGATTAGACATAAGTAGAGAATAAGTGAGGAAAGATTGACAAAAGAGGATACATGTGTTAGAGGTTGAGAGAACAAGGAGAAACGGGAGACCAAATTGGCGGTGGAAGGATGGTGTGAAAAAGAGTTTGAGCGATCGGGGCCTGAACAGAAAGGAAAATGAAAGGCATGCAAGGAATAGAGTGAATTGAAATGATGTGGTATACTGGGGTTGATGTGCTGTCACTGAACTGAAATAGGGCATGTGAAGCGTCTGGGGTAAACCATTGAAAGGTCTGTGGGGCCTGGATGTGGATAGGGAGCTGTGGTTTCAGTGCATTACACATAACAGCTAGAGACTGAGTGTGAACGAATGTGGCCTTTTGTCTGTATTCCTAGTGCTGCCTTGCTGAAGCAGGGGATAGCATTGCTGTTTTCTTGTGGGGCAGGGTAGTGACAGGTATTGATGAAGGCACTCATTAATATGTCTGCGTGTGTATACATATGTGTACATTGAGATGTATAGGTATGTATATTTGCGTGTGTGGACGTGTATGTATATACATGTGTATGTGGGTGGGTTGGGCCATTCTTTCGTTTGTTTCCTTGCGCTACCTCGCTAACGCGGGAGACAGCAACAAAGTAAAATAAATAAAATAAAATGTTGATATGTATATGTATGTATGTATGTATGTATGTATATGTATGTATATGGTTGTCTGTGAGTGTATATATATATATATATATATAAAAGGGGAGGGAGTGGGGGGCTGGAAATCCTCCCCTCTCATTTTTTTTTTAATTTTCCAAAAGAAGGAACAGAGAAGGGGGCCAGGTGAGGATTTCCCTCAAAGGCCCAGTCCTCTCTTCTTAACGCTACCTCGCTGATGCGGGAAATGGCGAATAGTATGAAAGAAAGAATATATATATATATATATATATATATTTTTTTTTTTTTTTTTTTTTTTTTTGCTTTGTCGCTGTCTCCCGCGTTTGCGAGGTAGCGCAAGGAAACAGACGAAAGAAATGGCCCTACCCACCCCCATACACATGTATATACATACGTCCACACACGCAAATATACATACCTACACAGCTTTCCATGGTTTACCCCAGACCCTTCACATGCCTTGATTCAATCCACTGACAGCACGTCAACCCCGGTATACCACATCGCTCCAATTCACTCTATTCCTTGCCCTCCTTTCACCCTCCTGCATGTTCAGGCCCCGATCACACAAAATCTTTTTCACTCCATCTTTCCACCTCCAATTTGGTCTCCCTCTTCTCCTCGTTCCCTCCACCTCCGACACATATATCCTCTTGGTCAATCTTTCCTCACTCATTCTCTCCATGTGACCAAACCATTTCAAAACACCCTCTTCTGCTCTCTCAACCACGCTCTTTTTATTTCCACACATCTCTCTCACCCTTACGTTACTTACTCGATCAAACCACCTCACACCACACATTGTCCTCAAACATCTCATTTCCAGCACATCCATCCTCCTGCGCACAACTCTATCCATAGTCCACGCCTCGTAACCATACAACATTGTTGGAACCACTATTCCTTCAAACATACCCATTTTTGCTTTCCGAGATAATGTTCTCGACTTCCACACATTCTTCAAGGCTCCCAGAATTTTCGCCCTCTCCCCCACCCTATGATCCACTTCCGCTTCCATGTTTCCATCCGCTGCCAGATCCACTCCCAGATATCTAAAACACTTCACTTCCTCCAGTTTTTCTCCATTCAAACTCACCTCCCAATTGACTTGACCCTCAACCCTACTGTACCTAATAACTTTGCTCTTATTCACATTTACTCTTAACTTTCTTCTTTCACACACTTTACCAAACTCAGTCACCAGCTTCTGCAGTTTCTCACATGAATCAGCCACCAGCGCTGTATCATCAGCGAACAACAACTGACTCACTTCCCAAGCTCTCTCATCCCCAACAGACTTCATCCTTGCCCCTCTTTCCAAAACTCTTGCATTCACCTCCCTAACAACCCCATCCATAAACAAATTAAACAACCATGGAGACATCACACACCCCTGCCGCAAACCTACATTCACTGAGAACCAATCACTTTCCTCTCTCCCTACACGTACACATGCCTTACATCCTCGATAAAAACTTTTCACTGCTTCTAACAACTTGCCTCCCACACCATATATTCTTAATATCTTCCACAGAGCATCTCTATCAACTCTATCATATGCCTTCTCCAGATCCATAAATGCTACATACAAATCCATTTGCTTTTCTAAGTATTTCTCACATACATATATATATATATATATATATATATATATATATATATATATATATATATATATATATGTGTGGAAGAAGAAAGTTAAGAGTAAATGTGAATAAGAGCAAGGTTATTAGGTACAGTAGGGTTGAGGGTCAAGTCAATTGGGAGGTGAGTTTGAATGGAGAAAAACTGGAGGAAGTGAAGAGTTTTAGATATCTGGGAGTGGATCTGGCAGCGGATGGAACCATGGAAGCGGAAGTGGATCATAGGGTGGGGGAGGGGGCGAAAATTCTGGGGGCCTTGAAGAATGTGTGGAAGTCAAGAACATTATCTCGGAAAGCAAAAATGGGTATGTTTGAAGGAATAGTGGTTCCAACAATGTTGTATGGTTGCGAGGCGTGGGCTATGAACAGAGTTGTGCGCAGGAGGATGGAGGTGCTGGAAATGAGATGTTTGAGGACAATGTGTGGTGTGAGGTGGTTTGATCGAGTGAGTAACGTAAGGGTAAGAGAGATGTGTGGAAATGAAAAGAGCGTGGTTGAGAGAGCAGAAGAGGGTGTTTTGAAGTGGTTTGGGCACATGGAGAGAATGAGTGAGGAAAGATTGACCAAGAGGATATATGTGTCGGAGGTGGAGGGAACGAGGAGAAGAGGGAGGCCAAATTGGAGGTGGAAAGATGGAGTGAAAAAGATTTTGTGTGATCGGGGCCTGAACATGCAGGAGGGTGAAAGGAGGGCAAGGAATAGAGTGAATTGGAGCGATGTGGTATACCGGGGTTGACGTGCTGTCAGTGGATTGAATCAAGGCATGTGAAGCGTCTGGGGTAAACCATGGAAAGCTGTGTAGGTATGTATATTTGCGTGTGTGGACGTATGTATATACATGTGTATGGGGGGGGTTGGGCCATTTCTTTCGTCTGTTTCCTTGCGCTACCTCGCAAACGCGGGAGACAGCGGCAAAAAAAAAAAAAAAAATATATATATATATATATATATATATATATATATATATATATATATATATATATATATATATATTATAAATGCATTATATATATATATAATAATATATATATATATGATAATATATAATAAAAATTATATTTTTTTTTTAATACTGATTTCGACATTTCCTCCCGGATAGCGAAGTAGCGTTAAGAACAGAGGACTGGGGCCTTTGAGGGGAAATCCTCCTGGCCCTCATCACTGTTCCTTCTTTTGAAAATTAAAACAAAAAAAACGAGAGGGGAGGATTTCCAGCCCCTGCTACCCTTCTTTTAGGAGTCGCCTTCATGACACGTAGGGAAATACGTTTGAAATAATTCTTTCTCCCCTAACCATATATAAATATATATATATTAATTTATATCAATATATATATATATATGATATATATATATATATATTTTTTTTTTTTTTTTTTTTTTTTTTTTGCTTTGTCGCTGTATCCCGCGTTTGCGAGGTAGCGCAAGGAAACAGACGAAAGAAATGGCCCCACCCCCCCCCATACCCATGTATATACAAACGTCCACACGACGCAAATATACATACCTACACAGCTTTCCATGGTTTACCCCAGACGCTTCACATGCCTTGATTCAATCCACTGACAGCACGTCAACCCCGGTATACCACATCGCTCCAATTCACTCTATTCCTTGCCCTCCTTTCACCCTCCTGCATGTTCAGGCCCCGATCACACAAAATCTTTTTCACTCCATCTTTCCACCTCCAATTTGGTCTCCCTCTTCTCCTCGTTCCCTCCACCTCCGACACATATATCCTCTTGGTCAATCTTTCCTCACTCATTCTCTCCATGTGACCAAACCATTTCAAAACACCCTCTTCTGCTCTCTCAACCACGCTCTTTTTATTTCCACACATCTCTCTCACCCTTACGTTACTTACTCGATCAAACCACCTCACACCACACATTGTCCTCAAACATCTCATTTCCAGCACATCCATCCTCCTGCGCACAACTCTATCCATAGTCCACGCCTCGTAACCATACAACATTGTTGGAACCACTATTCCTTCAAACATACCCATTTTTGCTTTCCGAGATAATGTTCTCGACTTCCACACATTCTTCAAGGCTCCCAGAATTTTCGCCCTCTCCCCCACCCTATGATCCACTTCCGCTTCCATGTTTCCATCCGCTGCCAGATCCACTCCCAGATATCTAAAACACTTCACTTCCTCCAGTTTTTCTCCATTCAAACTCACCTCCCAATTGACTTGACCCTCAACCCTACTGTACCTAATAACTTTGCTCTTATTCACATTTACTCTTAACTTTCTTCTTTCACACACTTTACCAAACTCAGTCACCAGCTTCTGCAGTTTCTCACATGAATCAGCCACCAGCGCTGTATCATCAGCGAACAACAACTGACTCACTTCCCAAGCTCTCTCATCCCCAACAGACTTCATCCTTGCCCCTCTTTCCAAAACTCTTGCATTCACCTCCCTAACAACCCCATCCATAAACAAATTAAACAACCATGGAGACATCACACACCCCTGCCGCAAACCTACATTCACTGAGAACCAATCACTTTCCTCTCTCCCTACACGTACACATGCCTTACATCCTCGATAAAAACTTTTCACTGCTTCTAACAACTTGCCTCCCACACCATATATTCTTAATATCTTCCACAGAGCATCTCTATCAACTCTATCATATGCCTTCTCCAGATCCATAAATGCTACATACAAATCCATTTGCTTTTCTAAGTATTTCTCACATACATATATATATATATATATATATATATATATATATATATATATATATATATGTGTGGAAGAAGAAAGTTAAGAGTAAATGTGAATAAGAGCAAGGTTATTAGGTACAGTAGGGTTGAGGGTCAAGTCAATTGGGAGGTGAGTTTGAATGGAGAAAAACTGGAGGAAGTGAAGAGTTTTAGATATCTGGGAGTGGATCTGGCAGCGGATGGAACCATGGAAGCGGAAGTGGATCATAGGGTGGGGGAGGGGGCGAAAATTCTGGGGGCCTTGAAGAATGTGTGGAAGTCAAGAACATTATCTCGGAAAGCAAAAATGGGTATGTTTGAAGGAATAGTGGTTCCAACAATGTTGTATGGTTGCGAGGCGTGGGCTATGAACAGAGTTGTGCGCAGGAGGATGGAGGTGCTGGAAATGAGATGTTTGAGGACAATGTGTGGTGTGAGGTGGTTTGATCGAGTGAGTAACGTAAGGGTAAGAGAGATGTGTGGAAATGAAAAGAGCGTGGTTGAGAGAGCAGAAGAGGGTGTTTTGAAGTGGTTTGGGCACATGGAGAGAATGAGTGAGGAAAGATTGACCAAGAGGATATATGTGTCGGAGGTGGAGGGAACGAGGAGAAGAGGGAGGCCAAATTGGAGGTGGAAAGATGGAGTGAAAAAGATTTTGTGTGATCGGGGCCTGAACATGCAGGAGGGTGAAAGGAGGGCAAGGAATAGAGTGAATTGGAGCGATGTGGTATACCGGGGTTGACGTGCTGTCAGTGGATTGAATCAAGGCATGTGAAGCGTCTGGGGTAAACCATGGAAAGCTGTGTAGGTATGTATATTTGCGTGTGTGGACGTATGTATATACATGTGTATGGGGGGGGTTGGGCCATTTCTTTCGTCTGTTTCCTTGCGCTACCTCGCAAACGCGGGAGACAGCGGCAAAAAAAAAAAAAAAAAATATATATATATATATATATATATATATATATATATATATATATATATATATATATATATATATGTATATATATATATATATATATATATATATATATATATATATATATATATATATATATTATATTTTTTTTTTAATACTATTCGACATTTCCCGCGATAGCGAGGTAGCGTTAAGAACAGAGGACTGGGCCTTTGAGGGAATATCCTCACCTGGCCCTCTTCTCTGTTCCTTCTTTTGGAAAATTAAAACAAAAAAAACGAGAGGGGAGGATTTCCAGCCCCCTGCTCCCTTCCCTTTTAGTCGCCTTCTATGACACGTAGGGAATACGTTTGAAATATTCTTTCTCCCCTATCCATATATATATATATATATATATATATATATATATATATATATATATATATATATATATATATATATTTTTTTTTTTTTTTTTTTTTTTTTTGTCGCTGTCTCCCGCGTTTGTGAGGTAGCGCAAGGAAACAGACGAAAGAAATGGCCCAACCCCCCCATACACATGTATATACATGCGTCCACACACGCAAATATACATACCTACACAGCTTTCCATGGTTTACCCCAGACGCTTCACATGCCTTGATTCAATCCACTGACAGCACATCAACCCCGGTATACCACATCGCTCCAATTCACTCTATTCCTTGCCCTCATATATGTATATGCATTCGTAGGTTATTCTTGGTCTATATCCTGGCTCTAACTCGCTGACCTGCGAAACAGCAGTTATGTATATAAGCAGTGAAAAGGTTTTATCGACGATGTAAGGCATGTGTATGAGTAGGAAGAGAGGAAAGTGATTGGTTACCAGTGAATGTCAGTTTGTGGCAGGGGTGTGTACAGATGTCTCCATGGCTTTTTAATTTGGTTATGGATGGGGTGGTTAGGGAGGTGAATGCAAGAGTTTTGAAGAGGGGCAAGTATGCAGTCTGTTGTGGATGAGAGGGCTTGGGAAGTGAGTCAGTTGTTGTTCACCAGTGATACAGCTCTGATGGCTGATTCTGATGAGAAACTGTAGAAGTTGGTGACCGAGTTTGGAAAAGTGTGTGAAAGGAAAAAGTTGAGAGTAAATTTGAATATGAGCAAAGTTATTAGGTTCATTGGGTTGAGGGACAAGTTAATTGGGATGTAAGTTTGAATGGAGAAAAATTGGAGGAAGTGAAGTGTTTTGAATGTATGGGAGTGGACTTAGCAGCAGATAGAACCATGGAAGCTAAAGTGAGTCATAGGGTGGGGGAGGGGGTGAAGGTTCTGGCAGCATTGAAGAATGAGCGGAAGGAGAGAACATTATCTCAGAGAGCAAAAATGGGTATGTTGGAAGGAATAGGAGTTCCAACAGTGTTATATGGTTGCGAGGCATGGGCTATTGATAGGGTTGTATGGAGGAAGGTATATGTGTTGGAAATGAAATGTTTGAGGACAATATTTGGCATTAGATGGTTTGATCAAGTAAGTAATGAAAGGGTAAGAGAGATGTGTGGAAATAGAAAGAGTGTTGTTAAGAGAGCAGAAGAGGGTGTGTTGAAATTGTATGTACGTATGAAAAGATTGACAAAGAGGATATATGTGCCAGAGTGGAGGGAACAAGGAGAAGTGGAAGACTAAATTGGAGGTGGAAGGATAGAGTGAAGAAGATTCGATCGGGGCCTGAACATACAGGAGGATGAAAGGCTTGTAAAGAACAGAGTGAATTGGAATGATGTAGTATACCAGGGTTGACGTGCTGTCAGTGGACTGAACCAGGGCATGTGAAGCATCTGGGGTAAGCCATGGAAAGGTCTGTGGGGCCTGGATGTGGATAGGGAGCTGTGGTTTCGGTGCATTACATATGACAGCTAGAGACTGAGTGTGAACGAATGTGGCCTTTTTTGTCAGTATTCTTGGCATTACTGTGCTGAAGCAGGGGATAGCGTATGTACATGTACATGTATGTATACGTACATGTTTATGTATGTAGTGTCTGCATATGTGCATTTTTGTGTATGTTAATATGTATGTGTATATGTATATGTGTGTATGTGCGTATGTGGGCATCTATGTATATATGTGTATATGGGTAGATGGGCCATTCTTCATCTGTTTCCTTGCACTTTCTAGCTGATGTGGGAAATAGTGATTATGTATAGAAGCAGTGAAAGGTTTTACCAAGGATGTAAGGCAAGTTTACAAGTAGGAAGAGAGGAAAGTGATTGGTTCCCAGTGAATGTCAGTTTGTGGCAGGGGTGCGTCATGTCTCCATGACTGTTTAATTTGTTTATGGATTGGGTCGTTAGGGAACTAGATGCAGGAGTTTTGGAGAGAGGCAAGTGTGCAATCTGGTATGGATGAGAGGGCTTGGGAAGAGAGTCACTTGTTATTTGCTGATGGAACAGCGCTGTTGGCTGATTTGGGTGAGAAACTGCAGAAGTTGAAAGCTAAATTTTGCAAAGTGTGTGAAAGAAGAAAGTTGAGAGTAAAAGTGAATAAGAGCAAGGCTATTATGTGGAGTAGAGTGGAGGATCAAGTGGAGGTAAGTTTGAATGGAGAAAAACTGGAGGAAGTGAAGTGTTTTAGTTATGTGGGAGTGGACTTAGCAGTGGATGGAACCATGGAAGCGGAAGTGAGTCACAGGGTGGGGGAGGGGGCGAAGGTTCTGGGAGCTTTGAAGAATGCGTGGAAGCCGAGAATGTAATTTGGAGAGAAAAAAATGGGTCTGTTTGTAGGAATATTGGTTCCAACATTGTTACACAGTTGCGAAGCATGGGCGGAAGAGGGTGGATGTGTTGAAAGTGAAATGTTTGAGGACAGTATGTGGTCTGAGGTGGTTTGATCGAGTAAGTAATGTAAGGGTAAGAGAGATGTGTGGAAATAGAATGAGTGTGGTTGAGAAAGCAGAAGAGGGTGTATTGAAATGGTTTGGTCACATGGAGAGAATGAATGAGAAAAAATTGACAAAGAGGATATATGTGTCTGAGGTGGAGGGAAGAAGAAGTGGGAGACCAAATTGGAGGTGGAAAGATGGAGTGAAAAAGATTTTGAGCAATTGGGGCCTGAACATACAGGAAGGAGAAAGGAGTGCAAGGAATAAAGGGAATTGGCATGATGTGGTATAATGGGTTCGATGTGCTGTCATTAGATTGAACCAGGGCATGTGAAACATCTTGGGTAAACCATGGAAAGCTCTATGGGGCCTGGATGTAGAAAAGGAGCTCTGGTTTTGGTGCATTATACATGACATTTGTTGACTGAGTGTGAACAAATTTAGCCATTCTGTCTTTTCCTGGCACTACCTCACTGGAGGGTGGGAGGTGCTGTTTCCTGTATGGTAGGGTAGTGACTGGAATGGAAGAGGTTAGCAAGTGTGAATATGTATATGTGTATATATGTATATATCTGTGTATGTATATCCATGTATATGTTGAAATGCATATGTATGAATATGTGTATGTATGAGCATTTATGTATATGTATATGTATGTGTATATAAGTGGTTGGACCATTCTTCTACTGTTTCCTGCACAACCTGTTTCCTGCACAGCTTGGGAAGTGAGTCAGTTGTTCTTCAATGATACAGCACTGGTGGCTGATTCTGGTGAGAAACTGCAGAAGCTGGTGACTGAGTTCAGTAAAGTGTGTGAAAGAAGAGAGCTGAAAGTAAATGTGAATAAGAGCAAGGTTATTAGGTACAGTAGGGTTGAGGGACAAGTCAATTGGGAGGTAAGTTTGAATGGAGAGAAACTGGAGGAAGTGAAGTGTTTTAGATATCTGGGAGTGGATTTGGCAGCGGATGGAACCATGGAAACGGAAGTGAATCATAGGGTGGGGGAGGGGGCGAAAGTTCTGGGAGCATTGAAAAATGTGTGGAAGTCGAGAACGTAGTCTTGGAAAGCAAAAATTGGTATGTTTGAAGGAATAGTGGTTCCAACAATGATATATGGTTGCGGGGTGTGGGCTATAGATAGAGTTGTGTGGAGGAGGGTGGATGTGCTGGAAATGAGATGTTTGATGACAATATGTGGTGTGAGGTGGTTTGATCAAGTAAGTAATGAAAGAGTAAGAGATCTGTCTGGTAATAAAAAGAGTGTGGTTGAAGGAGAAGAAGAGGATGTTTTGAAATGGTTTGGTCACATGGAGAGAATGAGTGAGGAAAGATTGACCAAGAGGATATATATGTCAGAGGTGGAGGGAACGAGGAGAAGTGGGAGACCAAATTGGTGGTGGAAAGATGGAGTGAAAAAGATTTTGAGTGATCGGGGCCTGAACATGCAGGAGGGTGAAAAGCGTGTAAGGAATAAAGTGAATTGGAACGATGTGGTTTACCGGGGTCGACGTGCTGTCAATGGATTGAACCAGAGCATGTGAAGTGTCTGGAAAAAACATGGAAAGTTTTGTGGGGCCTGGATGTGGAAAGGGAGCTGTGATTTCAGTGCATTATACATGACAGCTAGAGACTGAGTGTGAACGAATGTGGCCTTTATTGTCTTTTCCTAGTGCTACCCCGTGCACATGCAAGGGGAGGGGGTTGTCATTTCATGTGTGGCGGGGTGGCGACAGGAATGAATTAGGGCAGACAGTATACGCTCAACTGCCACATTACTCACCTTTGCATTTAAATCACCCATCACTATTGCCTGGTCTCATGCATCAAAGCTGCAAGCACACTCACCCAGCTGCTCCCAAAACACTTGCCTCATGATCTTTTTTCTCATGACCAGGTGCATAGATGCCAATAATCACCCATCTCTCTTCATCCACTTTTAGTTTTACCCATATCAAACTAGAGTTTACTTTCTTACACTCTATCACATACTCACCACAATTCCTGCTTCAGGAGTAGTAGTGCTACTTCCTTTGCTCTTGTCCTCTCACCAACCCCTGACTTTACTCCAAAGCCATTCCCAAACCACTCCTCCCCTTTACCCTTGAGCTTCATTTCACTCAGAGCCAAAACTTCCAGGTTCCTTTCCTCAAACATATGACCTATCTCTCCTTTTTTCTCATCCTGGTTACATCCACACACATTTAGACACCCCAATCTGAGCCTTCGAGGAGGATGAGCACTCCCTGCATGACTCCTTCTTCTGTTTCCCCTTTTAGAAAGTTAAAATACAAGGAGGGGAGGGTTTCTAGCCCCTTGCTACTCTCCATTTCAGTTGCCTTCTGTGACATGCGGGGAATGTGTGGGAAGTATTCTTTCTCCTGTCCCAAGGGGCGAAAGTTCTGGGAGCGTTCAACCTGTGTGGAAGGTGAGAACATTTTCTCAGAAAGCAAAATTGGGGATGTTTGAAGGAATAGTGGTTCCAACAATGTTATAGGTTGCGTGGCATGGGCTATTGATAGGGTTTTGTGGAGGAGGGTGAATGTGTTGGAAATGAGATGTTTGAGGACCCCCACCCCCCGCACATGCGCGAGGTAGCGCTAGGAAAAAACAACAAAGGCCACTTTCGTTCACACTCAGTCTGTAGCTGTCATGTGTAATGCACCAAAGCTACAGCTCCCTTTCCACATCCAGGCCCGACAAAAGTTTCCATGGTTTATCCCAGACGCTTCACATGCCCTGGTTCAGTCCATTGACAGCACGTTGACCCCGTTATACCACATCGTTCCCATTTACTCTATTCCTTGCACGCCTTTCACCCTCCTTTGTGTTCAGGCCCCAATTGCTAAAATTCTATTTCACTCCATCCTTCCATCTCGTAAATAGTCTCCCACTTCTCCTCGTTCCCTCCACCTCTGACACATATATTATCTTTGTCAATCTTTCCTCACTCATTCTCTGCATGTTCCCTCCACTTCTGACACATATATCCTCTTTGTCAATATTTCCTCACTCATTCTCTGCATGTGACCAAATCATTTCAATACACCCTCTTCTACTCTCTCAACCACACTCTTTTTATTGCCACACATCTCTCTTACCCTTCCATTACTTACTCGATCAAACCACCTCACACCACATATTGTCCTCAAACATCTCATTTCCAACATATCCATCCTCCTCCGCACAACCCTCTCAGTAGCCCATCCTTCCACCTCCAGGTTGGTCTCTTGCTTCTCCTTGTTCCCTCCGTCCCTGATACATATATCCTCTTTGTCAACCTTTCTTCACTTATGCTTTCCATATGTGGCCTTTCTTCATCTTTTTCCTGCACTACCTCAATGATATAGGGGTGGCAATCAGATATGGGGAAGAGAAGAGAATGTATATGTTATTTTTTTCCTTTCCTTCATGCATTTGTGTTGTTTCTTGTGGGGCGGGGTGGCATTGGGAATGAATGAAGGCAAGCAAGTGTTGATATATTTATGTGTATATATGTATGTGTATGTGTACGTGTAGGAAGAGAGGAAATGTAGGTGAATGTACCTACAGTGAATGTAGGTTTGCGGCAGGGGTGTGTGATGTCTCCATGGTTGTTTAATTTGTTTATGGATGGGGTTGTTAGGGAGGTGAATGCAAGAGTTTTGGAAAGAGGGGCAAGTATGAAGTCTGTTGTGGATGAGAGAGCTTGGGAAGTGAGTCAGTTGTTGTTCGCTGATGATACAGCGCTGGTGGCTGATTCATGTGAGAAACTGCAGAAGCTGGTGACTGAGTTTGGTAAAGTGTGTGAAAGAAGAAAGTTAAGAGTAAATGTGAATAAGAGCAAGGTTATTAGGTACAGTAGGTTGAGGGTCAAGTCAATTGGGAGGTGAGTTTGAATGGAGAAAAACTGGAGGAAGTGAAGTGTTTTAGATATCTGGGAGTGGATCTGGCAGCGGATGGAACCATGGAAGCGGAAGTGGATCATAGGGTGGGGGATGGGGGCGAAAATTCTGGGAGCCTTGAAGAATGTGTGGAAGTCGAGAACATTATCTCGGAAAGCAAAAATGGGTATGTTTGAAGGAATAGTGGTTCCAACAATGTTGTATGGTTGCGAGGCGTGGGCTATGGATAGAGTTGTGCGCAGGAGGATGGATGTGCTGGAAATGAGATGTTTGAGGACAATGTGTGGTGTGAGGTGGTTTGATCGAGTAAGTAACGTAAGGGTAAGAGAGATGTGTGGAAATAAAAAGAGCGTGGTTGAGAGAGCAGAAGAGGGTGTTTTGAAATGGTTTGGGCACATGGAGAGAATGAGTGAGGAAAGATTGACCAAGAGGATATGTGTGTCAGAGGTGGAGGGAACGAGGAGAAGAGGGAGACCAAATTGGAGGTGGAAAGATGGAGTGAAAAAGATTTTGTGTGATTGGGGCCTGAACATGCAGGAGGGTGAAAGGAGGGCAAGGAATAGAGTGAATTGGAGCGATGTGGTGTACCGGGGTTGACGTGCTGTCAGTGGATTGAATCAAGGCATGTGAAGCGTCTGGGGTAAACCATGGAAAGCTGTGTAGGTATGTATATTTGCGTGTGTGGATGTATGTATATACATGTGTATGGGGGTGGGTTGGGCCATCTCTTTTGTCTGTTTCCTTGCGCTACCTCGCAAACGCGGGAGACAGCGACAAAGCACAAAAAAAAAAAAAAGTATGTGTATGTATACATATATATACATACATATACATATATACACATGTACATATTCATACTTGCTTCTCTTCATCCATTCATTATCATGCTACAAGTCTAGGAATCCCTTCTCATGAGAAACTTGCATCTTCAAGAATATGCTTCACCTACTAGCAGGGACAGGATGGACTCCTTTGAAGCAAGAGTTTCTTTGATGAGATTGTACTCTTTCACCAATTGACAATGATACAGCTTTACCAAAGGTGACTTTATGTGCAAAGATTCCTGAAGCAGGCGAAGTCTGGTATCACCGGTCTCGTCTCTTAGACTTTGTTGTCATACAGCTTTTTAAACTTTTGTATGCTGTGCATTTGCAACTTCATTGCTTGGCTTATTCCATTTATCCTCAAATCTAACACTTTTCTGGTCTTACATCTTTTGTTACTTGTTCCTTGCTTAGTTTCCTACACTGACAGTTGTTTCATACATGTAGCTATAGGGAGCTTTATAGAGAGAAAAAGAGGCATGTGACTCAACTAAATTACATTTTTTTTTTCAAAATGCTTAAGAAAATTTCTCCACATTCATTTAAAACAGTTGCTGATTCATTAGTTAAGGCAGCCAAACCTAGTACCCCTCCTTATTCCACCCACAAACTCTCAGTCAACCCCATCCCACTCCACCACTAGTACCTTAAGCCCACATCACCATAATCCTTTTCAGTTTTCATTACATGTTTTCTAAATCAGTAGGTTTAAGGATGTGGTAAATAGTTGTAATTTTTAGGATAAGCTTTTACTTGTACATTCCTTACTTTAGAATTAGATATGGAAAACTAATGTTGAAGAACTTAGCTCATCATAGAATGGGTCACAGTTGATCATTGTTATATAACATTTCACACAGGGACAAATTTTTTTTTAGGAAAGTAACCTTGTTACTATACGGGGAAAGGTTGTAGTGTATTGATGTTGAAATGCAGGAGAATTTATAGAGTAAAGAATGAAGGTGTAAAGAGGATATGTAATGTGTATATTTTGTTAGATAGATGATAAGACAAAAGCAGTTTTACAGTGTTTAGCCATTTAAGATACATGGTAGATAGATTAGTGAAGTAGTTGTATGTTACTTGTAATTATATGTAGATGAATGTACTGTACATGGAGAAGTAGATTCCTTAAAAAATGGACACTTTCAGTACTGAATTGTTTCAGGATAGTTGATTACTATGGGAATACTAGAGGAATGATTTTTGGTCATGTGCAGTGATGTCATATGTCTAAGGATGGGGAAAAGTAAAAATGGAAATTTTTGTCACGTCTTTACTAAACTGAAATATTGTATTTTTTAATTTTGCCTTTTTTTTTCAGGAGAAAGCATAGTAGTAGCAAGAACAGCAAGAAGAGTCACCCTAGCAAGAAGGACCATGAAAAGATCCGCAGTCATAAAAGTAGCCGTTCCCCTACTCGAAGGAAAAGCTCCATGGCAAAGAAGCTCCTGTCTCCTGGACGCAAGCGCAGTCCATCTCCATCTTCACGCAAATCCCACAAACTCTCTCCAGGCAGATCCAAAAGGAGTAAGAGTGAGTTGATCTGTATCTAAATGACGCAATCCTTGGGTACTTGTGCACAGTACCAAGATATCTTGGGTTCGCATGAAGTAATCCAAAAATAGCAGACTGGTTCAGATATCCTTCAGGTATACTCACTTTGATATAGAACTTTTTTTGCTTTGTATTTAAAAGATTAGGAGAGGATTATTTGATATAACTGGATAGATGAATTGTGCATGCCTTACTAATGAATGAACGTGGGTATAAGTGAAGTAACAAAGTGGCAAAATGCTGATCTACAAATTGCAGTAAATCATTTGCTACATACACCCAACTTAGAACATGCATATGCGACTAGGCTAAAAGCCTTCTATTAGGATGAAACCCACATCTGTTTACCAGGGTACAAACTGGGTAATATAGGAGTAACTGACATACTGTTTTAGTACAATAGGTTCTGAAATTTGAAAGACCTTTTCTCATCAAAGCAATGCCCCATAAACATTTTTCCTTGGATTCTTTGATGTGCCCAATCTTCCCACACTTTTTTTAAACCTTTCTACCAGTTATGACTGCCTTTGGGTTGATGCCCTTGATCTGCAGATTTTGAGCTGCTGGGCAGATAGGTGTATGCAAGTCACTGACTTCATCTTTGTTGTCGTCCATGATTAGCAGTTTGCCCCAAAATGAGGCACCAAAGGCTTAGAAGTGGCATTGGTGTTCAGCAGTTATGGCAACTCTTTTGCCGTGGCCACCCTATTGAAGGAGCCCCCAAAGGGAATTGGCATAAAAGATATAGATAGATAGATAGATTGCCTCAAAATGAGCAGCTTTATATAGTATTACCTAGTTGGGAAGATAGCAAGATGTTGGGAAACCATAATTTCCCCACATTAGAGGGTTAGAAGTTCCTGACCCTGATTTTCCTAGGGTATCCTTGGGAATCTCAGAATCTCTCATGTACATATAAGACAGAAAGTAAAGGTTTTTCAAACTTCAGAGCTTACATTTTTGTCTCTGTAATCTTATTCGACATTGCAACTCAATGAGGACTTCTCCCTGTGATTGAAGGCTTTGTGATTATTATTTAGATTACCCCAGTGAAGGCTTTGTGATTATTAGTTACACTACCCCAAGACCCCTTTCATGCTCCTGCAGCTTCAAGACTACACTCCACTTACTTAGAAAAAAGGAAAGTGAACTCCTGTGGAGCACAAAGGTTCTTGACAAGGCTTATTTTCTTTCTGTCCACTGACAATTATATATCCTTGCCCGCAGGTGAACTCTGGTAACTCCAGGCTTTGTGATGAACATTGATTATGTGACAATTATATATCCTTGCCCGCAGGTGAACTCTGGTAACTCCAGGCTTTGTGATGAACATTTATTATGGTTGATCTATTTAAGAGTCTCTTTGTAACTGTATGATTATAGTTACAACAATATTCATGCAAGAAAAGCAGATATATTCTTATGCTTGGGATCAGGAGATAGGAAGGAAGAATGCTGCTTATGCTTCCCTTGTGTGTCGTAGAAGGTGACTAATAAACTGAAGTGGGGTGTTTGAAACCTTTTTTTCCTGTGTTATAACTTTCTAAAAGCAGGAACAGAGGAAGGAGCTAAGAAAGGACTTTTCTTCTGAAGATGTAGAGATAGATGCTGTGTTTGACAAGAGAAACTTAGATGTTATGGCTTTGAGCAAATCAAGGGTAAGTTCATGTGGTTCAGGAATATAGGGGGTTATTCAGAGGACAGAAGCAAAGGAATGGGTTGCACTTTTGTTTTATGAGTGTGTTATACTGGGTTCAGAGTAGATGTGGATTAGAATGAGAGACTTTGACGGGTGGCCAGTTATTAATGCTTGTGAACCGAAAAATGAGATGATTGAGGAATAAAGGATTTCATCTTGGGAGGAGCTGAGTGATTGCTTTCGCAGTTTTTATGCAGGTGGATCTAAATGCAAGAATGCGAGGGTAAGTAGTGTGGCAGTTGAGACTTTTATTAGGGGCATGTGGTCCCTGGTGTAAGTATAAGTGGGATAATACTTAATAAGTTGTATGTAGAAATACAAATGATGATTTGGAACATATAGTTTAAGAAGAATTGCATACTTGAATATGTGGGTCATTAGGGCTGAGGGTCAGAAGGAATAAAAGAATTTTCTGCTAATTGACAGGTGTGCAAGGGAAGGTTGTTGAATGTGAACATGCTGAGAGGAGTGCCAGTTAGAATATGTGAAATAGAAAGTGCTGTACTTTTGATAGAAGTTTTGAAAGTGAGGTAGGAAAAGTGCCCTTTGTGCACAGATACCCAAAGATGTTGAGAGAAGAGCAGCCCAGGAGGAGAGTAAAAGAAACAAGGAAAGTGGAAGGGGTATGAAGATGATTAAAGGGAGTTTTTAGGTATGCAAATGAAGCATGGGGCACATACATTAAAGAGTTGTGAGTGGTGGAATAAGGAAATTAAATTGATAGTGAAAGAGAAAAGGAAGTTGTGTGGTTGGCATGTACAAGGAAAGTGTGCATATCAATTTGGAGTAAAAGAGGCACACAAGGAAGTGGGGGAAAGTATCAGTGAATTTTAAACAAAAAAGAAAATTGGCTTTGAAGGAGGTAAAAGATCTGAGAAGAAGAGGACAAGTAAAGGTGAGAGTGAAGAGAGCATATCAGAAAGTGATAACAGTGAAAGAAGATGGAGATGGAGATAATATTTTGGATTGCTGAATGTTTCAGATGACATGAAAGCACTCATGATGTGTTGGGGTTAATGTGGCGTGTAGAGTGAAAGTCTTGGTGAAGGGTTGGTGAAAAGAAAAATGGATTTGAAAGCCTCCCTTAAGATGGAATTTCACAAAGCAGTAGGAGTGAATAGGATTGGTACTGAGTCTCATTAGAAAGGGAATAATGATTGGGTAGTCAGATTGTTTGATGTATATGTTCCAAATTGAAGTGCATGAGGACTAGAGGGCATTTGTGGTGCCCTTGTTTAAAAGCAAGCAGTTCAAAAATGAATATTTGAATTGTAGTGATGTCAGTTAGAAGATTTAGAGTCACATTCAGAGTTGATTTTCATGAGAAAAGGAACCTAATCCACAATATGTTGAGGTACCTGCACTACAGTATTACCAGTTGTAACTAATGACACACTTTTAGGCATCGATCAGCCTTATGCCTGGTAAAGTGTATAGGAAGATGGTGATTGAAAGGATGTTGTCATATATAAATAAACTGACTGGGCAGGAGCATTGTGGTTTTAGGAGTGGTAGAAGGTGTGTGAACCAAATGTTTACATTGAAGAATGTGGATGAGAACTACCAGAGGAAAGGGAATAATAGATATGCAGCATTTGTGTAACCAGAGAAAGGTTATGATAAACTTGACAGAGAAGCCTGATGAAAGGTACTGCAGCTTTATGGTTTAGGTGGAAAATAACTAAATGCTGTTGGGAGCTTTTTCAGGAAGACTAAGGCATGTGTTTGAGTGAGCAGGGAGGAGGTTAATTATCTGTTTGTATATTATTTGGGGGATTTTACATTCATGGGGCTTAGTCTCATTTGTTTTGTACCATCAAGAAGACTACTAACTCTGTTAGCCATTGACATTCTCTGTTTCTTTACTTAGATCATTCTAACCATCCTTATGTTTAGCCAGTATTTCTTTACATACTTTTAATTATGCTGTTTCTCAGCTTCTGATCATGGCCTCTGATATCTCATGTACTTCACCTTCACCTAGCAAAAAGCTGTTTCCTGGCTGCATCATTAATTTGATTTAAGAACTTGAAGGCCATTATCAGGTCACCCATTCCTCTTTTATCCTCTAAATTTAAAGTGAACAGTTGTGTAGCCTTCAGCCTTTCACTGTAACTCAGCCCTCCTAATTCTAGTATTATCTTGGTTGCACTTTTCTGGACCCTCTCAATCATATCTTTGTGGTTACTTAAGTGTGGTGACCAGTTTTTGTCTGATATTTGCTGAGAGTAGCTTTACAAATATTTCTTTATTCTTATACTTGAATGTGATATTGATATTTGTTGACAGATGACTTGCTTTTTTCTTCTTGCATGTAATGCCCTGATAGGAGGTTAATTACAATTTCAATAAGTAAACCTCTCTTGTATATTGATTCGCATAGCTTATTTCCTTTGAATTAATTTTCATACCAGAGCCTTCTTTTGCTGTGTCCCATCCTTATTATCTTTACATCATCCATCTCCATGACTACCTTGGAGTTTGGCCAGGTTCATCTGTAAGCTGATGCAATCATTTTCATTCCCTACATTTTTCAAACATGTTTAGGTACAAGTTTTGGCAAGTCATTTGCATACACCAAGAACAGTAATGGGCCCGAGACTGATCCCTGTGGCACTTGTAACCTCAGCCCACTTTGTGAATGGCCTCTTATCTGCATCTTTTTATCCCTTCCACATAAGTAATCCTCAAACCAGCAAAGGAGTTTATCCCTTTTTTTTACCTGTACAAGTAAGGGTCATAATCACCCTTTGATTGATAGTGTGAAAGGCTGTGTAATTGCATATTTTCAATTCTTTCAGTCTATCTATACTTCTGGTAGGTACTAGTTGGTAGGCAGCCAATGACCATATAGGTATATTACCAATACTACTTGCTTGGGTATAGGAAGGGTTAGTGATGGCTGCATAGTGAGCCAGCACTTCATTGGTTGTCAGTTTGCCCTCCTCTGACCCAGTTAGCTGTCTTTTGTTTCTGCTTTACCCACATGTAGACTGCTGGCTTTCTGTCTATAAACATGCAACTTCTCCATGTCATAAGTAACGCTTGACAACTCTTAACTCACACAGCTCTTTTTTCACAAATAGATTTTCCTGCAATGAGCACTATGTGCTAGCCATGCCTTTTGGCAAAATAGGAGGAACATAGATAGAATTAGTAGGTAGAAACATTTAGGCTGGAACATTAGGTAAACACATTTTATAGAAGTAGTAAGTTGGAACATTAGTTAGGAGCATTTGGCGTTAGTAGTTAAGTAGGAAGATTAAGTAGGAGCTTCTTGCAAACACTTCACTAGAGTTGCCCTCTACCAGTGGCCTGTAAGAGTGAGGCATAAAGACTAAGAATCGGCTCTGGAATTCACTACTTATTGAGACTCTGTTGCCGTGGCCATCTCATTAAGGGAGTTCCAGTTTGGAACAGGCCTCAGAGATATAGATAGATAGATAGATAGATGTATATCTCTGATGCCCATTCCCTATGGGAACTCTCACAAGATGACCATGGTAAAGAGGCCATTCAATCAAGGGATCAAGCATATCAGGCTTGAAAAAACTCTCCTTCCTCCAACTTCCATTCAGCATCTATCACTGCCTATAGCATAACACTGGTCAACAAAGATTTTTTCCCTTGGAAAACAGTTGTGTTTCACATGTATTTTTGCATGCTGAATCCAAATATGTTTGCAGAATTTCTCTAGCACCCAAAGTTTTTCATTCCAGCATACTTGCATATTATTATGTACAGTATAAATGTACCAGTGCTCTACTTAATATTTGAAACAAAAAGTTTAACAAACACGGCTATTTTCACTGTTTGTGAAGTGCAGTAGCTTCATTTTGAAAGTACAATCCTAGATAGATGAGTCATCAGGGACCTACAAAAACATGACTGGAAATGTTAAGACATTCAAGCAGTACCCACTCCTGAGTAGCATTTCCTTTTCCATTCTTTTAACAGATTGTGCTTTTGTGTATTTAAGTGTTGTGCTGATACCCCATTCACTGCTATAATGCTGAGAAACTGTGTAAATAGCCCAAATTCTTTCTGCTACAACTGCAGTGAATTGACATTCAATCACAAAAACATTCTTTCAAACCCTTCATTGAAAAATTGTATGTGCATTGCTTTGGTTGGGGAGGGGGCAAAAGTTCTTGGAGCGTTGAAAAATGTGTGGAAGTCAAGAACGTTATCTTGGAAAGCAAAATGTGTATGTTTGAAGGAAAAGTGGTTCCAACAATGTTATGTGGTTGCGAGGAGTGGGCTGTAGATAGAGTTGTGCGGAGGAGGATGGATGTGCTGGAAATGAGATGTTTGAGGACAGTATGTGGTGTGAGGTTGTTTGATCGAGTTAGTGATGAAAGGGTAAGAGCGATGTGTGGTAATAAAAAGATTGTGGTTGAGAGAGGAGAAGAGGGTGTTTTGAAATGGTTTGGTCATATGGAGAGAATGAGTGAGGAAAGATTGACAAAGAGGATATATGTGTCAGAGGTGGAGGGAATGAGGAGAAGTGGGAGACCAAATTAGAGGTGGAAAGATTGAGTGAAAAAGATTTTGAGTGATCGAGGCCTGAACATGCAGGAGAGTGAAAGGCGTGCAAGGAATAGAGTGAATTGGAACGCTGTGGTATACTGGGGCTGACATGCTGTCAATGGATTGAACCAGGGCATGTGAAGCATCTGGGGTAAACCATGGAAAGTTCTGTGGGGCCTGGATGTGGAAAGGGAGCTGTGATTTCGATGCATTATACATGACAGCTAGAGACTGAGTGTGAACAAATGTGGCCTTTGTTGCCTTTTCCTAGCGCTACCTTGCGCACATGCGGGAGGGAGGGGGCTGTCATTTCATGCGTGGCGGGGTGGCGACGGGAATGAATAAGGGCAGACAGTATGAAGTATGTACGTGTATATATGTATATGTCTGTGTGTGTATATATACGTATATGTTGAGATGTATAGGTATGTATATGTGTGTGTGTGGACGTGTATGTGTATGTGGGTGGGTTGGGCCATTCTTTCGTCTGTTTCCTTGCGCTACCTCGCTAACGCAGGAGACAGCGACAAAGTATAATAGATAAATATATACTTTGGTTGTAAAGTGGGTGACCAGGATAAAGAAAATTCTCTCTCTCTCTCTCTCTCTCTCTCTCTCTCTCTCTCTCTCTCTCTCTCTCTCTCTCTCTCTCTCTCTCTCTCTCTCTCTCTCTCTCTCTCTCTCTCTCTCTCTCTCTCTCTCTCTCTCTCTCTCTCTCTCTCTCTCTCTCTCTCTCTCTCTCTCTCTCTCTCTCTCTCTCTCTCTCTCTCTCTCTCTCTCTCTCTCTCTCTCTCTCTCTCTCTCTCTCTCTCTCTCTCTCTCTCTCTCTCTCTCTCTCTCTCTCTCTCTCTCTCTCTCTCTCTCTCTCTCTCTCTCTCTCTCTCTCTCTCTCTCTCTCTCTCTCTCTCTCTCTCTCTCTCTCTCTCTCTCTCTCTCTCTCTCTCTCTCTCTCTCTCTCTCTCTCTCTCTCTCTCTCTCTCTCTCTCTCTCTCTCTCTCTCTCTCTCTCTCTCTCTCTCTCTCTCTCTCTCTCTCTCTCTCTCTCTCTCTCTCTCTCTCTCTCTCTCTCTCTCTCTCTCTCTCTCTCTCTCTCTCTCTCTCTCTCTCTCTCTCTCTCTCTCTCTCTCTCTCTCTCTCTCTCTCTTTTTTTTTTTGAGGCATATATGTCAGGCTTCTCACTGCATGGGCATAAGGTTCATTCTGTATGTCTTTTGCCATTCCTATGGTTTGCAGAGATCCCAAAGATCATGCTTCGGATTGCTTCTGCCTGACAAATATGAATGGTCCGACATCAAAGCATATCGTTAGATATCCAGATTTACCCAAATATTCCTTGCTTGTTTTAGAAGGCAACTAAATGGGGTGGTAGCAGGGGGCTGGAAACCCTCCCCTCCTTGTACTTCATAAAAGGGGAAACAGAAGGAGGGAAGCGGGGAGTGCTCATCATCCTCAAAGGCTCATATTGGGGTGTCTGAATGTGTGTGGATGTAACCAAGTTGAGAAGAAAGGAAATATAGGTAGTACGTTTGGTGAAAGAAACCTGGATATTCTGGTGCCGAGTGAAATGAAGCTCAAGGGTAAAGGGGAAGAATGGTTTAGAAAAGTCTTGGGAGTGAAGTTAGGGGTTGGTAAGAGGACAAGAGCATAGGAAGGAGCAGCAGTACTGAAGTAGGAGTTGTGGGAGTGTAGAATACAGTGTAAGAAACTAAATTCTAGATTGATATTGGTTCAACTGAAAATGGATTGCGAGAGATGGGTGATTATTAGTGCTTATGCACCTGTTCATGAGATGAAAGATCATGAGAGGCTAGTGTTTTGGGAGCAGCTGAGTAAGTGTGTCAAGAGCTTTGATGCACATGACCGGGTATTAGGGATGGGTGATTTAAATACGAAGGTGAGTAATGTGGCAGTTGAGGATATAATTGGTGTGCATGGGGTATTCAGTGTTGTGCATGGAAATGATGAAGAACTTGTGGATTTGTGTGCTGAAAAAAGACTGATGATTAGGAATACCTTGTTTAAAGAGAGAGATGTACATAAGTATACGTATGTGAGTAGGAGAGGTGGTCAAAGGGCATTATTGGATTACATGTTAATTGATAGGCATATAAAAGAGAGAGTTCTAGATGTTATTGTGCTGAGAGGGGCAGCTGGAGAATTGTCTGATTGCTGTCTTGTGAAGGCGAAGGTGAAGATTTGCAGAGGCTTTCAAAAAGGAAGAGAGAATATTGGGGAGAAGAGAGTGGTGAGAGCAAGTGAGCTTGGAAAGGAAACTTGTGTGAGGAAGTACCAGAAGAGATTGAGTGTAGAATGGCAAAAGATAAGAGCAAATAATGTGAGGAATGGGATGTATAGGGAAGCAGTGATGGCATATGCAAAAGATGCATGTAGCATGTAGCATGAGAAAGGTGGGAGGTGGACAGATTAGAAAGGGTAGTGAGTGGTGGGATGAAGAAGTAAAGTTGTTAGTGAAAGATAAAAGAGAGGTGTTTAGAGGATACTTACAAGGAAGGAGTGCAGATGACTGAGAGATGTAAAAGAAGAAAGTGCAAGGGTTGAAAAAGATGGCAAATGAATGATGGGGTGAGAGAGTATCATTATACTTTATGGAGAATAAAGAGATGTTTTGGAAGGAGGTAAATAACGTGCTTTAAATGAGAAAAATAGGAACATCAGTAAAGAGGGCGAGCTGGGGAGTAATAACAAGTAGTGATGAAGTGAGAGGGAGATGGAGTGAGTATTTTGAAGGTTTGTTGAATGTGTTTATTGATAGAGTGGCAGATGTTGTGTGTTTTGGTTAGGGTGATGTGTGAAGTGAGATGGTCAGGGAGAATGGTTTGGTCAAGAGAGAAGAGGTAGGGAAATCTTTGTGGAAGATGAAATCCAGCATGGCAGCAGGTTTGGATGGTATTGCAGTAGAATTTATTTAGAAAGGGGAAGACTGTGTTGTTGATTGGTTGGTAAGGCTATTCAGTGTATGTATGGATCATGGTGAAATGACTGAGGATTGTCAGATTGCATGCATAGTGCCATTGTACAAAGGCAAAGGGGATAAAGGTGTGTTCAAACTACAGAGGCATACGTTTGTTGAGTATTCTTGGGAAATTTTATAGGAGGGTATTGATTGAGAGGGTGATGGTATGCACAGAGCATTAGATTGGGGAGGAGCAGTGTGGTTTCAGAAGTGGTAGAGGATGTGAGGTTTAGGTATTTGCTTTGAAGAATGTGTGTGAGAAAAACAGATGGATTTGTATGTAGCATTTATGGATTTGGAGAAGGCATATGATAGGGTTGATAAACATGCTTTGTGGAAGGTCTTACCAGTATATGCTGTTGGAGGTAAGCTGCTAGAAGCAGTGAAACGTTTTTACCAAGGATGTAAGGCATGTGTTCGAGTAGGAAAAAATTAGAGTTATTGGTTCTTGGTGAATGTTGGTCTGCGGCAGGGGTGTGTGATGTCCTCATGGTTGTTTAATCTATTTATGGATAGGGTGGTTAGGGAGAAAAATGCAAGAGTTTTGGAGAGAGAGGTGAGTATGCAGTCTGTTGGGGATGAGAGGGCCTTTGGAAGTGAGTCAATTGTTGCTCGCCAATGATACAGCTCTGGTGGCTGATTTGAGTGTGAAACTGCAGAAGTTGGTGACTGAGTTTGGAAAAGTGTGTGAGAGGAGAAAGTTGAGAGTAAATGTGAGAAAGAGTAAGGTTATTAGGTTCAGTAGGGTTAAAGGACAAGTTTACATGAGAATTTACATGAGAAAGACAGACAACAGGAGGCCTGATTGGGTTGTCTGAAAAAAAGAATACTTGACAAAAAAAAATGTGATTCTGCTCAGTGGTTTTTTAAGCTATCAACGACTGCCCGCTGCTGCACATTAGCCTTCGTGTCCCTGTTACTGCTGTCGTTTGCACATTTATTTCTGGCATTTTTCTCGTAGTATACCTAACTCAATAGAATATTTGTTGAAACAACTTTTAAAGCTATTTATAGTTTTACCATTCACTACGTTTGACGGTAACTTATTTCAGTGTTCAACACACCTATTGGAAAAGAAGCTTTTTCCCATGTCCATTTGTCCTAGTAACCGTATTTTCTTGTCTTTCGAAAAAATGCTCATGGTTTACTTTATTGACCTTGTTCAGAATTTTGAACACTTGGATTAAGTCGCTGTGAAGTGCACGTTTTTTAAAGGAGAAGAGATCCAATCATTTTAACCCCTCTTTATATGCCAGATTTCTAAGGGATGGGATCAATTTTGTTTTGCGTCTTTGTACTTGCTCCAATTTTTTCTTGTCTTTTTTATAGTTTGGGTGCCAAACTGGACTGAATATTCCAGGTGTGGTCTTGCTAGAGAATTATAAAGTGTAAGAATTGTTTTAGTGTCTCATAAACTATTCTCCTGCCTATGAAACCTAACATTTGGTTACCCTTTTTGCTTGCTGCTTCACACTGTTAAGTGTATTTCACATTGTTGCTAATGACAGCTACAAGGTTCTTTTCCTCATTTACTTTAGTTAGAGAGTTTCTGAACAGTCTCTAGTCATAATGCATATTTTTGTCTCCAGAGTGCATAACTTTACACTTGTCTGCATTAAACTTTATTTGCCATCTGTCTTACCACTCTGCTAGTAAGTTAAGATCTCTTTAAATTATTTCGCAGTCCTGCCTGTTTACAGGTCTACCTCTTAGTTTAGAGTCATCTGCAAATTTGGAGATCTTAGATATGAGACTGAGTTCTAGGTCATTAATGTATATTATGAAAAGAATTGGGCCTAGAAATGACCTCTGTGGTATACCACTCGTTACATCTAGCCAATCTGAGGCTTTGCCGTTTAATACTACATGCTGCTTTCTTCCGGTAAGGCAGTCTCTGATCCATGTACAGAATTTCTCGCCCGTTCTGTGTGTTTTGAGTTTATGTAAAGGGCTCTTGTGAGGTACCTAATCAAAAGTCTTATGGAAATCTGAATATACAACATCAGACGGTAATTTTTCGTCCTAGTTCAGATTAACATTAAAGAATTCTAGCACATTTGTCAGGCAGGATCTTCTGTAGTGGAAACTGTTTTGGTTGTCTGATATAATTTTGTGTTTTTTCTAGAAACGTGACAGTTTTATCTCATATTTTTTCTATCATTTTACCAAACACTCATGTAAGGCTAATTTGGCGGTAGTTCAAGACACACTTTTTGTCTCCCTTTTTTTTTTATATATATATATAGGAGTAACATTTGCTAGTTTCTAGACAGTTGGCGCCTGACCTTCTGATAGAGAGTTGTTGAATAGTTTTGTTATGGGTATATCAGCTGTCTCCTGACTTCCTTTAAAACCTTTGGAGCTAAGTTATCTGGGTCATTTGATTTGTTAGGAATTGATAGGTCCAGGCATTTAAGTACTTCATAGCTCTTTATTTCTCTAACCTTCAACTCTTCTTTATCAGATCCTTGAAACCTTTTCATTGTGAATACAGTGATAACAGTATTTTAGTATGGTAGCCATTTCCTTGTAAACTTTAGTTAGTGTGTCATGTTCATTTCATAATGGTCCAGTTCCTTCTTTTACTGTCTTCCTTTGTTTTATATGTCTGAAGAATTCCTTAGAATTAATCTTAACTTCATAGGGTATTCTTTTTTTCTTTGTTGTGTTTACTTTGTCTTATGACCTTCTTATGCACTCTTTGGATTTTGATTAATTCATGGTGATTTTCATCGGTTCCCATTGATTTGAATTTCATATATGTTTTCTTCTTTTGGTGAATTAGTCCTTAAGTTCTCCTATTCATTTATGATGGTTTTAAAATATTACAAGTTTTCTCCATAATTCATGGAGTATGTTTATCTTCAATCTTGACTAGTTGTGTTTAGAATTATTCCACATTTCCTCTACAGTGTAAATGTCAAGAGGTTTTTTCCAATTGGATACTGCAAATTTCTTGTCTAATGTCTTTAAAATTTGCTCATCTACAATCTGTGATCAAGAGTTTGTTGTCATTTAATTCATAATCTAGATTTATCTTTTATCTAATCGAACTGTGATCACAGTTTGACAGACTCTCACCTACTTCGCAAGAGTTGATTAAGTTTGTGTCACCGGTGAGGACAGGATCAAGAATGTTTTTACCTCTAGTTGGTTTTTAGAATAACTGTTCTAGAAAAGCATCTTCAATCACTTCCGTTTGTCTCATTCCCCCTCGGTCAACTGTTAACATGTTTCAGTTTATGTTTAGACTGATGAAGTCTCCTACTATTATAACCTCTTTACTGTTTATTATAGTTTTGATTTCATTGTATAATATCTTATCATCATCATCTTTTTTGCTTAAAAGGTCTTTAAATAATGCTGAGACGTAGTTTACTTTTGAATTTTTAGTAACGTCAATATAAAGAGAGTCATAAGTGTGTGTGTCTGCTTTGCTTTTCTTGATAACACTTAGATTGTTATCATAATAGATCAAAACTCCACAACTTACCCTGTACAAGCAATCTTTCATAGATAGTTTGTATCCAGGTATTGCTAACTTTGCGATTGTGTTTATTCTCAGAGTTTACCCACATTTCTAAGATTGGAATAATGTTTGGTTTTTCAGTAACTGCAGAGGATATAAGTTCATTGTGTTTCGTAATGATGCTCCAGACATTTGTATATGTTGAACTTATTTTCTTCTAGTTGATTTCTGGACTGAATTTGCCTTTTTTTTGTACTGTCTATATGCGTGTTTGTATTATTACTGCTAATGTCTACGTGTGCAGCAGCAGGAGAGAGACTGTTCTCTATCTGTTTTGGGTTCACTGCCTTACTCTGGCCCTCCCTGCACTGGACCCAGCCAGAATCATTCCTAAAAGTTCCCTGAAAGTTGACATGTAGCTGTGCTAACCTGCTACTTATACTGCCAGAGTTGTCTCCTGACCCTACTTGACCTTTCTTAGCTACTTCCTCTGCCTGTGAGGTTACCATGACTAGCCAAGGATCCCTACCACCAAGGTCCCATCCATCTGTTACCTTGTTCCTCAGATCCCGTTCACACTGAGATTCCCTCTGCACCGACCTACCCCCCACAGCTACTCCTTCACCCTCTCCCATTCTCCTATTTCCTTTGTTAGCTAGACCATGATTTGGTCTACTGAGTAGTTCATCTCTCGAAAAAAAGGCCTAGCATTCTTATACAGCACTTTGTCAAGGCGGGCTTTCCCTATTCTATTTAAGTGAAGAATATCCCTAGTGTACAGGGATCTATCATGACTAAATGGTCCCACAATTCTGTACCAAACACACTATCCTCCTCCCTACAGAGAGCTTCGATTCTTCTGTTTATCCCCAGCATACTACTGAGGGTACAAGAATCACATGTCGCACGTTGGCAGCAATCCCGATATTAAAAGCTTCTTACAACTTTCTTGAACTTTTTTATAGGCTCCCTGTACCTTAGTACTAATTCTTCCGATCTCTCATTAACAGCATTGTTCTTCCTCATATGAACAACAAAAATCACATCCATGGCATTGTTTGAGACTTTGTCGTCAAACTTATGTAGAACATCTTAGCACCTGCATAACACAAGTTCTTCCCATTTCTACCTTCACACAGAACTCCTGGTCCTGATGTCTGACTATAGTGTAACCAACCAGGATGATGCTATGATCATCACGTACTTCATCATCTAGTATGCTAAAAACCTATTATGAGTGGAGAGTTCGTTCGGTTGTTCGGTATTGCAGCAACAAGTTTTCCTCACAGGTTGGAAGGTGGAAGTATGTTCCAGCTTTGTCTGTACAGTTGCTATCCTACTATCAAAACTATCTACCTTAGATGATATACCAGTGTCTGTTTCCCATATCATAAACGCTTTTGCTGCTATGAACTCGGCTTCTTCCCACCCATTCATCCTAACATCTAGTTTCTCCAAGGCTTTGCTGTTTTTCTTAATACCTACCAAAAGCCTATCAGATATGTCACAGAACAAACAAGAAGTGTTCTCACCTTCATCTCTGAGATGAAAGTCCCTGTTGAACTCCCAATGGCATCTAGGGCAGGCAACTTGAGAAGCTGGAGCCACATTCTAAGATTTTCACTAAGTTTTCAAAAATTATACTTATTCAAAGAGATTTCACAAAGATTCAAGTCATTTTATCATGATTTAAGTGCAACACTAAGCATCACACAGAAAGACCTGTTTGAAATTGGGTCAGAGAGCGTCAGTAGAGCACATCTGTCCTTGACAAGGGTTGGTGGCCAAGTGTTGATTGGGATGTAAGTTTGAATGGAGAAAAATTGGAGGAAGTGAAGTGTTCTAGATAATTGGGTGTAGACTTAGCAATAAATGGAAATATAGAAGCAGAAGTGGGTCATAGGGTGGGGGAGGGGACGAAAGTTCTGGGAGCAATGAAGAACGTGTGGAAGGAGAGAACATTATCTTGGAGAGCAAAAATGGATATGTTTGAAGGAATAGTAGTTCCAACATTATATAATTGTGAGGTATGGACAGTAGAGAGGGTTGTACGGAGGAGGGTGGATGTGTTAGAAATGAAATGTTTGAGGACAATATGTGGTGTGAGGTGGTTTGATTGAGCAAGTAATGAAAGGGTAAGAGAGATGTGTGGAAATAAGAAGAGTGTGGTTAAGAGAGCAGAAGAGAGTGTGTTGAAATGGTTTGGACATATGGAGAGAATGAGTGAGGAAAGATTGACGAAGAGGATATGTGTCAGAGGTGGAGGGAACAAGGAGAGGCTGGAGACCAAATTGTAGGTGGAAGGATGGAGCAAAAAAGATTTTGAGCAATTAGGGCATGAACATGCTGGAAGGTGAGAGGCATGCAAGGAATAGAGTGAATGGGAATGATGTGGTATACTGGGGTTGACATGCTGTCAGTGGACTGAACCAGGGCATGTGAAATGTCTGGGGTAAACCATGGAAAGTCTGTGGGGCCTAGTGGATAGGGAGCTGTGGTCTCGGTGCATTACACATGACAGCTAGAGACTGAGTGTGAACGAATTTGACCCTTTTTTGTCTGTTTTCCTGGTGTTACCTCACTGAAGCAGGGGGTAGCAATGCTATTTCTTGTGGGACAGGGTGGCACCAGAATGGATGAAGGCAAGCAAGTATGACTATGTACATGTGTATGTATATATGTTGATATGTATGTAGTATTTATGGATCTGGAGAAGGCATATGATAGAATTGATTGAGATGCTCTGTGGAAGGTATTAAGAGTATATGATGTGGGAGGCAAGTTGTTAGAAGCAGTGAAAAGTTTTTATTGAGGATGTAAGGCATGTGTATTAGTAACAAGAGAGGAAAGTGATTGGTTCTCAGTGAATGTCGTTTTGCGGCAGGGGCGCATGATGTCTCCATGGTTGTTTAATTTCTTTATGGATGGGGTGGCTTGGGAAGTGAATGCAAGAGTTTTGGAAAGAGGGGCAAGTATGCAGTCCGTTTTGGATAAGAAAGCTTGGGAAGTGAGTCAGTTGTTGTTTGCTGATGATACAGTGCTGGTGGCTAATTCAGTTGAGAAACTGCAGAAGCTGGTGACTGAGTTTGGTAAAGTGTGTGAAAGAAGAAAGTTGAGAGTAAATGTGAATAAGAGCAAGGTTATTAGGTACAATAGGGTTGAGGGACAAGTCAGTTGGGAGGTAAGTTTGAATGGAGAAAAACTGGAAGTGAAGTGTTTTAGATATCTGGGAGTGGATCTGGCAGCGGATGGAACCATGGAAGCTGAAGTGAGTCACAGGGTGAAGGAGGGGGCGAAAGTTCTAGGAGCGATGAAAAATGTGCGGAAGATGAGAAATTATCTCGGAAAGCAAAAATAGGAATGATTGAAGGAATAGTGGATCCAACAATGTTATATGGTTGCAAGGCATGGGCTCTAGATAGGGATGTGCGGAGGAGGGTGGATATGTTGGAAATGAGATGTTTGAGGACAATATGTGGTGTAAGGTGGCTTGATTGAGTTAGTATTGAAAGGGTAAGAGAGATGTGTTGTAATGAAAGTGTGGTTAAAATGGTTTGGTCACATGGAGAGAATGAGTGAGGAAAGATTGACAAAGAGGATATATGTGTCAGAGGTGGAGGGAATGAGGAGAAGTGGGAGACCAAATTGGAGGTGAAAGGGAGTGAAAAAGATTTTGAGTGAACAGGGCCTGAACATGCAGGAGGGTGAAAGGCATGCAAGGAATAGAGTGAATTCGAACGATGTGGTATACCAGGATTGACGTGCTGTCAGTAGATTGAACCAGGGCATGTGCGTCTTGGGTAAGCCATGGGAAGTTTTGTGGTGCCTGGATGTGAAAAGGGAACTGTAAATGCACTGACAGCTAAAGACTGAGTTGAACGAATATGGCCTTTGTTGTCTTTTCCTAGCGCTACCTCATGTGCATGTGGGGGGAGGGGGTTGTTATTTTATGTGTGGCGGGGTGGCAACAGGAATGAATAAAGGCAGCAAGTATGAAATATGTACATGTGTATATATGTATATGTCTGTGTATGTATATGTTTGTATACGTTGAAATGTATAGGTATGTATATGTGCGTGTGTGGACGTGTATGTATATACATGTGTATGTGGGTGGGTTGGGCCATTCTTTCGTCTGTTTCCTTACACTACCTCGCAAGACAGCGACAAAGTATAATATATATATAAATGAATATTGTATATGTGTGTGTATGGGCATTTATGTATATATATATATATATATGTGTGTGTGTGTAGTAGTAAAAGCTTTGCGGAAAATGAAAGCCGGCAAGGCAGTGGGTTTGGATGGTATTGCAGTGGAATTTATTAGAAAAGGGGGTGACTGTATTGTTGACTGGTTGGTAAGGTTATTTAATGTATGTATGACTCATGGTGAGGTGCCTGAGGATTGGCGGAATGCTTGCATAGTGCTATTGTACAAAGGCAAAGGGGATAAAAGTGAGTGCTCAAATTACAGAGGTATAAGTCTGTTGAGTATTCCTGGGAAATTATATGGGAGGGTATTGATTGAGAGGGTGAAGGCATGTACAGAGCATCAGATTGGGGAAGAGCAGTGTGGTTTAAGAAGTGGTAGAGGATGTGTGAATCAGGTGTTTGCTTTGAAGAATGTATGTGAGAAATACTTAGAAAAGCAAATGGATTTGTATGTAGCATTTATGGATCTGGAGAAGGCATATGATAGAGTTAATAGAGATGGTCTGTGGAAGGTATTAAGAAAATATGGTGTGTGAGGCAAGTTGTTAGAAGCAGTGAAAAGTTTTTATCGAGGATGTAAGGCATGTGTACGTGTAGGAAGAGAGGAAAGTGATTGGTTCTCAGTGAATGTAGGTTTGCGGCAGGCAGGGGTGTGTGATGTCTCCATGGCTGTTTAATTTGTTTATGGATGGGGTTGTTAGGGAGGTGAATGCAAGAGTTTTGGAAAGAGAGGCAAGTATACAGTCTGTTGTGGATGAGAGAGCTTGGGAAGTGAGTCAGTTGTTGTCCGCTGATGATACAGCGCTGGTGGCTGATTTGTGTGAGAAACTGCAGAAGCTGGTGACTGAGTTTGGTAAAGTGTTTGAAAGAAGAAAGCTGAGAGTAAGTGTGAATAAGAGCAAGGGTATTAGGTACAGTAGGGTTGAGGAACAAGTCAATTGGGAGGTAAGTTTGAATGGAAAAAACTGGAGGAAGTGAAGTGTTTTAGATATCTGGGAGTGGATTTGGCAGCGGATGGAACCATGGAAGTGGAAGTGAATTATAGGGTGGGGTAGGGGGCGAAAGTTCTGGGAGCGTTGAAGAATGTGTGGAAGTCGAGAACATTATCTCGGAAAGCAAAAATGGGTATGTTTGAAGGAATAGTGGATCCAACAATGTTATATGGTTGTGAGGCGTGGGCTATGGATAGAGTTATGCGGAGGAGGGTGGATCTGCTGGAAATGAGATGTTTGAGGACAGTATGTGGTGTGAGGTGGTTTGATCGAGTAAGTAATAATAGGGTAAGAGAGATATGTGGTAATAAAAAAAGTGTGGTTGAGAGAGCAGAAGAGGGTATTTTGAAATGGCTTGGTCACATGGAAAGAATGAGTGAGGAAAGATTGACCAAGAGGATATATGTGTCAGAGGTGGAGAGAACGAGGAGAAGTGGGAGACCAAATTGGAGGTGGAAAGATGGAGTGAAAAAGATTTTGAGTGATTGGGGCCTGAACATGCAGGAGGGTGAAAGGCGTGCAAGGAATAGAGTGAATTGGAACGATATGGTATACCGGGGTTGACGTGCTGTCAATGGATTGAACCAAGGCATGTGAAGCGTCTGGAGTAAACCATGGAAAGTTCTGTGGGGCCAGCCTGGATGTGGAAAGGGAGCTGTGGTTTTGGTGCATTATTACATTACAGCTAGAGACTGAGTATGAACGAATGTGGCCTTTGTTGTCTTTTTCTAGCGCTACCTCGTGCACATGCAGAGGAAGGGGGTTGTTATTTCATTTGTGGTAGGGTGGCGATGGAAATGAATAAAGGCAGTGTGAATTGTGTGCATGTGTATATATGTATGTGTCTGTGTGTGTATATATATGTGTACATTGAGATGTATGGGTATGTATATTTGCGTGTGTGAACGTGTATGTATATACCTGTGTATTTGGGTGGGTTGGGCCATTCTTTCGTCTGTTTCCTTGTGCTACCTCACTAACGCAGGAGACAGTGACAAAGCAGAATAATAATAATAATAATAATTATGATAATAATAATGTGTATATGAGTGGGTGGGCTATTCTTTGTCTGTTTCCTGGCGCTACCTCTGACGTGGGAAATGTCGATCATATATAATAAGTAAATAAATAAACAGATAAATAAATAAATGAATAAATACCATTTGCTATGAAGCCAGTACCTCACAGTCAGGAATTACCTGTGCTTGAGCCTCCAAAAAACATGACAGTGAGTTACCACGAGTCTGGTGATGAGAAAGTAGACCAAGTAAAGGACAATATGGATACAACATTTGAAGCAAGCTGTTTTTCAGATGAACCTTATTTGCTGAGTTAAGGAGATCTCAATGATCTTGTCCATGACTTAAATTGTCTAAGAAGCAGGCAGAACTTTTGGGTTCCAGGTTATAGGGCTGGAATCTTCTCTATGATGAAATTGAAATTTGTTTTTATCATGATCGCCATGTCATTTTCAAAGAATTGTTCTCCCTTGAAGATGATCTAGTGTTTTGCAATGATTTTTATTCTGTTATGGAGGCACTTGGCCCTGAATATAACACAGATGATTGGCACTTGTTTATTGACTCATCAAAAGTAAGCTTAAAAGCAGTTCTACTCCACAACAGAAATAAGTTCCCCTTCATTCTTCTGGCTCATGCAGCTAATATGAAGGAATCATTTGATAACCTGAAGCTTTTTTAGAAAAAATTAAGTATGGGGACTTTAAGTGGAATGTATGTGATGACCTAAAGAATGCAACTGGGTTACATGAAGTTCTGTTGTTTCCTCTGTGAGTGACAAGTGGGACAAGAAAAATCATTATGTAAAGAAAGTATGGCCCAAATGAACATTACTGACTCCATTGAGGAAGAATGTCATCAGTCTCCTTGTTGATACTGAGAAAACTTCTCTGCCTCCTTTGCATATTAAGCTCAGGTTGATGAAACACTTTGTTAAAGGTATGTATAACACTGGCCATGGATTCACATATTTGAGAAATAAATTCCTCAGAAACAGTGATGTAAAAATCAAAGAGGTTATTTTTGTAAGACAGATCAGGGAACTGCTTCGAGATGAAAAGTTTGATGAAGAGCTAAATGAAGTTGAAAAAACTGCATGGCTGTCATTTAAGAGAGTTTGCAAAGATTTTTTCAGGAATCACATGAAAAACTACTGTGATGTAAAAGATCTTTTGGCTTCAGTAATGCTCTGGGGTGCAATATGAGTCTAAAAAGTCACTTTTTGGACTTGCATTTAGACTTTTTCCTGGAAAATCTTGGGGCAGTCAATGATGAGCACAACAAAAGATTTCACCAGGACATTTTGGCCATGGAAAAGTGGTGCCAAGGAAAGTGGAGCCTCTCTATGTTGGCAGATTACTGCTGGACTTAACTATGGAGGGATGTTCCTTTGGCCAGGTATAGCCAAAAATTGTACACTTCTACATTTTAGAGGTAAGTTTTTAAATGTAATACCAGCCTTATTTATGAATGAGTAATATACACTTATTGTAAAATTCAATAGCTCTGTTACTTAAAAACCATGCCTGATAGAAAAATTTTAAAAACATTCAAATTCACCATAGAATGTACTATAAGGTCCACCTATTTTAGTTTGTGGGACAAAAAGTTGAATCTTGTTGACCAGAGTAATCAATGTAAGTACATTATCTCTGAGGCAGAGCATTTTTTTATTCAAAGGAAATGCGATATCCTCTCCTCATCATCCAATGATAGGTCTTTCTGGGCGTCATTAAAAACTTCTGTTGCTTTGCCTTCCCTTCAGTTTTCCGTTCTCCCCTGTAGGCCAAGCATCTCTCTTTGGTTTGCATTTTTCCTCTAACTCCTCCTTGGAACACTAACATTCCTTCATCCCTTGATGCTCCTCTTACTCATCCTGTGCCCCTCCTTGTAATCTTTTTGTGTGTCAAAAAAGCACTTATCTCTATGAACACAAGCAAGGCTTATGGTCCTGATGGCATCCATTCATGTTTACTAAAAGTGTCTCTGAACTTACACCTGTGCATGCTCATTCGTTTTGTTTTTGTTTAAAAACCAGAACTCTTCCATCTTCTTGGGAGCATACAATGTTATATCCCTTCTCTTAGAAGGATGACTGTTTTCATCCCTTGAACTGTTGCCTTGTTGCTTTGATGTCTGCCGTTTCCAAAGTCTTTGAATCCCTCATCAACAAGGATATCCTTAGAAATCTTGAACCTCACAATCTTCTCTTTGATCAAGAGTATGGCTTCTGTAAGCTGAGAGCCACTTATAGTATTTCCTATTTCACTTATGTCTGGTCCCTGAAAGATTTTGGGCAGTCCAGTGTGGTTCCCCTTGACATATCCAGAGCTTTGAACAGGATGTGGCATTGGGGTCTCATCCCTAAGCTCCCCCTATTTTGGCTTCCCTCCCTCACTTTGCTCCCTCGTATCTAGCTTCCTCTCTGGCAGATCTGTCTCTGTGGTTGTTGATGGATCAGCTTTTCCTCCCATCTCCCCTTTCTCCAAAAACTGTAGGGTCCTTCAAGGTTCTATCCTGTTTCAAACACTTTTTTCTCCTTTTTATTAGTGATTTCCTCTCTTCCACAAATAACCAAATGCACTCATATGCTGATAATGCAACACTGCATCATCAGCATATGGTGTTAAATTTGATACCTCAAAGACCCAATTTCTACCCCTTTTTCAATCAAAAACTCCTCACAGCTTTCCTGTCTCCTTTGATGGATCTTTGATTCCACCTCGACATACTTGACACTCTTGAACATGCATGGTATTACTGTAACATCCACTCATTCTTGGAAGCCCCACCTTATGGAAACTGTCCTTTTATGGAGTACTGCTCTCATATTTGGGGTGGTTCTAGCTCTGCATTCTTGCTTGACAGAGTTGAGTCAAAAGCAGTCCGACTTATAAACTTACCTAGATGAACTTCAGAACTCGACCCACTTGCTGTATGCCACATTGTTGGTTTATTTTCACTCTTCTATAGGTATTACTTTTGATTTTATTCCCAAGAGCAGGCTGCTTGTGTGCCCCCACCACAAGCTACTCCATGCAGTACTCGGCAAACTGCTGTGTCATATGATTACTGTGAGGCAGTTGGCAACTAAAGGGTGGATCATTTTGATAACTGTTTTTTTCCATACACCTCGAAGTTTTGGAACTCTCTGTCTTCTCATATCTTTCCCAATAACAATGACCTAGTACATTTTAAAAGACAGGTTTTTAAAAGCCAGATTTTTCACTTCCTCCAAAATTCATAGATATTTTCCCTTGTTTCTTTTTCCCTCTCATGAAACTCTCCATATTTCAATTAAGGCCCATCCTTGATATGGGCTTTTGTCTGTGACTGGAGCTTTATACGTTGAAAAAAAAATCTCCAGAACTGATGAACCCTAGTACTGCTTCTAAGACTTTAGCACCTCACCCTTAAATGACTACTGGCATAGGGCAACTCTAATGCAGTGTTTCTGGTGGCTTCTACTTAATGTTCCTGCCAACTATGTGTCTACCTAATGCTCCTGCCTCATGTTCCAACTTACTAATTCTACTTAATGCACCTATCTAATGTTCCTACATACTACCTCTACCTACTGCTCCTGCCTGATGTTCCTACCTGCTATTTCCATTTTTTACTTCTACCATTTTGCCAAAAGGCAGGGCTAGCACACAACATTAGCCACAGGAAAATCTAGGATTACAAAGAAAGAGTTGTGCAAGTTAATTGTTGTCACATGTTATGTGTGAGTTAATTGTTATCACATGTTATGTGTGCCAGGGAGAGATCGTACATTTGTAGGCAGAAATGTCAGTAGTCCATGTGTTAGGCAGAAAGAAAAGACAGCTACCTGGATCAGAGGAGTCCAACTTGACAACCATGGAAATGCTGGCTGATTACACAGCAGTCATTAACCCTTCAGATAATCAGGTAGGTAGTATTGGTAATATACCTGCCTGGTTGGTGTCATCTTACCACCTACTACCACTCTGGTACATATTCATACTATGTGGGGAAGGAGTTTTACACTCATGGGGTTCCGTATCTTAAACATTCTTCTACCATACAACCTCTTAAATCTTTGTATGCCATCAGCATTAACCGTGTTCTTAGTCATTCTGTTCCATTCATCCACCAGTTTTATTTCTTTACATTTTTTAAGCAAATTTTTAACTTCATTATTTCCTGAGGTTGCTCTACCCTTCCATCTTTCAGAGAACTTTTCCTTGCCTATGTCATTGATCTGTTTTGAACATCGAAAGGGTGTGATTATGTCACCCCTCACTCTTTGTATCAAGGTGGGCAAATTTAAAGCCTTCAGCCTTTCCCTGTAACTTTGCTATCTTGATTTTGGAACCATATTTATTGCCTTTCAGTTGACCTTCTCCATTATCTCTTTCTGCTTCGTTAAGTTTAGTGACCAACCTGAAAAGCATATTTTAGTTTTGGCCTCATGTAGAATATGAATAGCTTGCTAAATATTTCCTTATCCATATGATAAGGGAATTTGACAAAAGGTGAAAGATGTTGATTCCCAAGTCATTCTCACACACATAATTCGGGCAATCTAGGAACACACATTCTTCCCATCTATCTTTGTGGTTTAAGACTGAGCTCACCTTGTCTGAAAAGTTTAACAGGCTCATGATGCAGGACCTTTCATCTCTGAAGCTATGTTGTTTTCCATTTAAGAATTTTCTTTCATAGGTAGTCTTTTATTTCTTTTTGGTTGTCTTTTCCATGGTTTTACAGACCACACTTGTCAGTGAAACAGGCTTGTAGATTGGTACAACTTCCCAGTCACCTTTCTTAAAGATAGGCATGACACTTGTCCCTTTTATATCTTTAGCAGTACCCTCTCTTCAAGTCTCCCATTGTGCAGTATTCCAAGAGGCCTGGCAAATACAGAGGGAATGTTGGGAAAGAGGGTAGAATGGTTTAATTAAAGATTTCAAAATGTAAGGGATCTTCAAAATGTATTGTGGAAAAGATATAGGTGGAATCCTGCCAAGCCTGCATTTGCAAGGTATAAGAAGGCAAGGAATTGATATAATAGGATGAGAAAAGAGCAAAGACTTTGAAAAGAATATTGTGGACAAGGCAAGACAAAATCCAAAAGCTTTCAGAATTCATCGGGAGTAGATTTTCAGTTATAGATCAGCAAATCAGATTAAAGAATTCAGCAGAAAAAATTGCAGTGGATGATATAAGGATGTGAGGATCTGAATAAGAAGTTCAAAAGTAGTTTCACAGTGAAAGACGCCAAAGCCCTTCTGAGATTGGAGAAAGGGTTTTATAAAGCATTAAGATCAACATCATAGTCAGCTTCCTAAAAGCAGGGAATGTTGTATAGATGCAGTAAGTATTTTCTTTTGAGCAACCTGTTTCACATCAGCAGGGGTATTACTTGCCTAAGTATGGAATACTGCTGACACATCTGAGGTGGCTCAACTTCTATCTCTCTGTTATTAGAATTAAGTGAAAAGCTTTCCATCCCACTAATTCTCCTGGCATCACCCTTATTCAATCTTCCCTCTCCAGTCTCCACAATGTTGCTTTGCTTTTACTATTTTGTAGCTGTTATTTTGGCCATTCTTCTCTTGAACTGTGTGTATGTTTCCCCACCCAGAAGGTTTAACCTTTTGGCATATGTTTGGCTGATGCTTCCCACAGCTCCTGTGTGGTTACTACCCACTTAAGACCTGGCTCTTATGATGTCTTGTTCTTCCCTCAAACAGCTAGGCTGTGGAATTTTCTTCCTTCTTTTGTCTTTCCCTCTTCTTTTTTATAATCTTTCTTTATGTAAGAATCAGGTCTACAAATACTTGCAAAGCCTCGATTGATTTCTGCTTTCTTTCAGTTTGTAATTTTTTTCGCAGAAGATTACCTTGATTAGGATGTCATTTGTCTGTATCTTGTTGGTTTGTATTTGTCATTTTGGTTATTATATGAAAATAGAAGATATCTAGAAATGGTGTTAACAGAATACCTTAGGGTTTTGACCAACATCAGGTCCAGATAAAATCTTACCATTTTTGCTGAAGATGTGTGTAGATACACATGATAACCCTCTTGAAATACTGTTCAAGATGCTGCTAGAGAAAGACAAAATACCAAGGGAGTGGAAAAGGGCTAATGTCATACTTATCTATAACAAAGGAGATTTAACAAAAGGTGCTGAACTACAAACTAGTCTTTGTGATGAGTGCAGTCTGTAAAGTACTAGAAAAGTTAAGCAAACCAAGTGGATAACTTTCTGGAGAGAATGAGTTCCTTATGTGAGAGGAGACTTTGTTATAGGGAAAGATCATGCTTATGAACCTCTTAGATTTTTATGAGAGAGAGCTATGACCTATGAAAAAAACAGTACAGAGTGGATTTTTTGCATCTGGACTGCCAGAAAAATCTAACACTGTCCAGCATGAGAAGCTAATTATGCTAGATCACAAGCTAATTATGCTAAATCACCAGACAGGAATAAGGGAAAGACTCCTCCAATGGACAGATTTTTTTCCCCCCTTTTTATGTTTGAGGCTCCAGTCGTGGACAAAAGTCAACATCAAGGCCGGGCCTTGATTGAAATGTAGAGAGTTTCATGAAAGTGAAAAAGAAGTTACAAGGGAAAGTGTTTTTTGATTTTAGAGGAAGCGAGAACGTGTCTTTTAAGATATTCTAGATATTGTGATTAGGAAAGACGTGAGAAAGTAGAGAGTTCCAAAGCTTCAAGGTGTAGAGAAAGAAATAGTTACCAGAATGGCCCACACTTGAGTTGCCAATAGCCACACAGTAATCACATGGCTCAGCAGTTTGCTGAGTATTGCATGGTGTAGCTTATGGTGGGGAACACAAGCAGCCAACTCTCAGGAGCAAAGAACAGAGTCATAAGTATAGAAGAGGGAAAGTAAACCAAGATTGTGGTGTAGGGCAAGCAGCTCAAGGCTTGAAGTTAGCCTCAGAAACTTGATAAATCAGACTGCTTTCAATCAGCTCTGTCAAGTAAGGATGCAGTGCTAGAACTGACCCAGATGGGAGAGCAGTACTTTCTATAAATGGAGCAACTGTTTAGAAGAGAATACATTTCAAAATGTGAATAGGACTTCCACTTTTTTTAAGGGGAAAATTTAGCTATTTCCATAATGTAGGGTCTCCAGGAAAGAGTGCATGTTATAGTAATTCCACATATGTTCATTGAGTCTAGATATTGAATTGTAGAACCCCAAAGGAGAGAGGAAAGTTATAAGGAGTTTCTGATATACAGATGGGTAGAAACTAGGTCTTGGAGGCATTAAACTTAACCAGATTTCACCTACCCCACTGAGATATCCTGTCCAAGTCCGAGCTTATTAAGGAAGTTGTGTCGAGACAAGATCCAGATAAGTGAGAGAAGAAGGAGAGCAATTAAAGGATGTGGAGGAATGCAGTGTTGAGTCATCAGTGTATGAGTGCATTTGGTTATTTGTGGAAGAAAGGAAGTCATTGATGAAATGGAGAAAAAGTTGAGGAGACAGGACAGAACCTTGAGAGCACCACTAGGTTGATCCATCAACAACCACAGATATAGATCAGCCAGAGAGAAAGCTAGATATGAGGGAGCAAAATAAGGGAGGAAAGCCAAAAGAGCGAAGCTTAGAGATGAGACCCTGATGTTACACCTTGTCGCAAGCTTTGGATTTATCATGGGCAACTACATAGAATTTGTCAGAATTTTTCAAGGATGATAACCAGATGTTAGTGAAATAGGAAAAAATATCACCAATGGATATCGCTTTACAGAAGCCATATTAGTGATCAGAGAGAAGACTGTGAGATTTAAGATATCTAAGGATATGGGAGTTGCAGAGGGATTCAAAAACTTTGGAAGTGATCGATGTGAAGGCAACAGGACAAAAGTTGGAGGGGTCAAAACAGTCACTTTTCTTAGGGATGGGATGTACCAACACATGCTTCCAGGAAGAAGGAAAAGCTGGTTTTAAGACAGAACAGACAAGCAAGCACAGGTGCAGATTAGATTCAGAGGCACACTCTTTCATTACATGGGGATGGATGCCATCAGGACCATAAACTTTGCTTGTGTCCATAGAAAGAAATGCTTTTCAAGCGGTTCAAAAAGAGATTACGGGAAGGGGCACAGGATTAGTAGGAGAGGCATCAGAGGGTGAACAAATGTTAGAATCATCCAGTGTAGAGTTAGAGGAGAAATGGCTACCAAAGAGTTTTGCTTCGTTTACTAGGGATACAGCTGTAGGGCTGGTAGTACAAAAAAGTGAAGGAAATGTAGAGCGACAGAAGTTGCTAGTGATGCCTTTAGCTGTAGACCAGAAAGATCTGTCACTGGATAAGGAGGAGAGGTTATTGCACTTTCTTTGAATAAAGGAAGTCTTTGCTTCTTGGGTAATGTATTTGCAATGATTATTGGCAGTGATAATTGTTGAATGGGAGTTAGAAGGAGTGTTTCTCCATGCCCAGTATGCCTGATCCCTTACCTGAGTGGCCTTAGAACAGGAATGATTGGACCTTGGATTGGAAGCAGTGGTCTTCATGTAGGAATAGGGGGTAAATACTTCCATTCCCACGACAATGACTTCTGTTGTGTGTTTGATGGAGATAGAAGCATCACCACACAGGAGACAGTAATTCACCCAAGGAATATCAGAAAAGAATTTTCATAAGTTATTCTATTCAGCTTTGTTGAGGTGCCAATAATTACTAGAAGGGGTTGTTGGAGGGGGAGGTACAATTGATATAGGTACATTTATGAGAAAGTAATCAGATGAACCAATTAGGGCAAGATTGTGTAGTTATGATGGGAAGGAGTGAAAGGTGAAAAAAATTCAAAATGTTAGGGGAGTGGTGACTGTCATCAGGAATATGGGTGAGTTGGGTGATGATTCATCCTAGATCTTTGAGAATGAAGAATATGAGGACTTCAGTTCCCCACCATCCATATGGAAGGAATTCAACTATTCCCTATGGTAAATGGTGAAATCCCTTTGGCAGAGGATCTCAGCTTGTGGATGAGAGGATGCCATGGTCTCATTAGTAGACTTTGTAGAATTAGGAGAGCAGTAGTTGAGACAAAGAAAAAGTGTGAGAGTTGGAAGACAGACATTGAGCCAGATAACATCACAGTTTTGGAACTTATGGTCCTTAAGGCATGTAACAGGTTTGTTGCTGTTGAAGTATGCACAGACACCACCTTTTGATTGAAATTTTGAGTGGAGAATATAGTTGTATGTGAAAAAGGGATTAGTGAGAACATCATTAAACAGTTGGGTCTCAGAGAGAAGTAAGATACTAGAAGAGGTACTACACCGATGGTGTTAAACAGGAGATAGGTTACTAGAGAGACCACATGTTTGTGTAGTGAATAAAAAAAAAAGAGGCATGTCTGTCAGAGAGGGAAAGGTGATGGAAGGGACTGTTAGAACTAATGTCTGAGCCCTCCCTATCATTGGCAGAAGAGTCAAGTGGGAATCCAGAGATTCCTAGCACTCTATGATGCTGGGACCAGAGGCCATTGTCCCAAGATATCAGGGACTGTGGCCATTGGTTTGTTGGACCTTGTCATAATTACATTAAAAAACGATTGTGCAAGCAGGAGATGGCAAGAGAACTCATGTGAAGAAAATAAGTGAGGTTTGTGTAGGTGCATGGCTCTTGTAGGGAGAAGATGGTAGGGCTAGCTTGGCAGTCTTGTTTTGATGACAGAGAAAATAAGACCAGCATTCTTAACATGGAGTGTGTAAAATAGTTCCAAACACCACTTTAACATTCTTCAATCAGAATGGTAGTACCAGCTAGGGTCGCTGCTGTCAACATCCTACTTCCTAATGTATTGCTCCAAGGGTAGGGGAACAGGATATTTCTTGAGTTAGCCAGGGTATTAGGAGGGGCCAGTACATTACCACCTGAGCCCTTCCTTTTTTTTTATAGCTAAGTCACACAAGAAAGTTTGGCCATAGGATTATAACTTAAATTTGCAGGGGTCATAGGGAATGCCATTACTGTACTACCTGAGCCCTCCCTCTCATTGGCAGTGGAGTCATTATATATGTTACTGTATCATATATACAACTTTTTAACTAACAGATGACAGCAGTAGTTGTAAACATAACATTTCCAATGCTTTAAGGCAAAAAGCTCAGTTCCCAATGGAATTATACTTGCACCCCTCCTGTTCCTCATTCTTATATGCAAATACGAGCCACAGCTTCATGTCATCCTTTGCAGATGGTGCAAGAGTATGAAAATCACATCAACAGAAGATGCAGAAGGGCTACAAAGATACATACCTGTAGTCTTTAATTGGGCAACTTAGAACAACATGCTTCTTAATGCAGATAAGTTTTAGCTCCTCAAGTATGGAAGATATGAAGAAATAAAAAACAACACTGACTATTGGACAGACTCAGGCACAATCATAAACCAGTTTGATAATGTGTAAGACCTTGTAGTGATGATGCACACTGGACAAGTACCTACAAAGTGAACTTGTCTTGCCAGACTTTGGAGACTATGTAGGACTGAGGGTTGTGGCCTCCAACAGTCTGGTCAACCAAATCCAACAGCCAGGGCCCAGCCCAGTCTGTGGACATGAAGACATCCAAAAAGTGCACCCAGTATGCACCAGGTAATATGACTGGGACAAAATGTGATGCCCTGCTGGGTACCAAAACAGAGGAGTGTGTTAAAGACTTGATCGCTTTGGTACTCCAAACATTCAACAGGTATATACCAGCAAGGAGAGAGTTCAAAAGTTCTTGGGTAGAGTAAGGAAGACACCTGCAATACAGGAGGCAGAAAAATTGCAGATCTTCTAAAATTCTAAGCCAAAGCTAACCCAGCAAAGAGTAAAAAACCTAACAAACAAACTTACACAAAAAGATTTTAAACTCAAAATGTCATAAGAAACATGAGAAAAGATAGAAGAGGAAAGACCCATTGATGAAATAAAAAATCTGAAATACTTGAAAATGCAAGTAGAGGACCACAATCTCCATTGACCCCCTTAAAACAGAAGAGGATACTTTTATGGGTGACTGGTAGGAGACATGCAAGACCAAAAAAGCAAAATGGTTCAGCATTCAGTAAGCAAAAAACCACCTTATAAATAAACAACATGACAGACCTCCCCCAGAATACGGCATTCCCCTTGTGTTACATATAACGGGTATCGCCTATTCACAGGATTTCAAAAAGGCCACTTGGAATATGCCAATGCACTCTGCCCCAGGACAAGGACTGAAACTCAGTCTTTACACGGAAATGCAAAACATGAGCTCTAAATTTCCATCAGAGAATAAGTCTTGACTCTGATAGTATACCTGTGAGTTTTAAATGATTCACATCACCCTCACCACAAAGATGGAAACAAAGCAGTCCATAAATACTGTCGAACAAACAGCACCCTACATAGGTGGAGGTTACCAGTGATGTTCTGCAGGGTTATGTTCTAGGACCACTTCTTTTCTTGATCCATGTGAATAATTTTCCAGAAGGTATGGACTGAATATGCTAGGAGATGATGCACAGGCCATGAGGGAAGTGAAAAGCAAGAAGGAAGTATTACATCAGCTTACAAGGGGACCTAAACAGACCCCAAAGTTGTTTTAATACACGGTAGATGAAATTCATCTTAGGCAAAAGTAAAATAATGAGGATGGGATCAGCCAAAGAAGGTCTCTTGATTATTGTCTAGATGGAGATAAGTTTCAGAATTCCATGTTTGAGAAGGACTTGAGGATCAGCATTGTCCCTAACCCATCACCAGAGTCTTAAGTCATACATTAGGGGAAAAGTAAAGACAACAAACTCTGGTCTCAAGTACTAGAAGGGCTTTCATGGATATAGATAAGGAAATGATTAGCAAGCTGTTCATATTGTACATAAGCCAAAACTAGAATATACTTTTCATGCTTGGTCACTGCACCTAAAGAAGCACAAAAAGTAAATAGAGAAATTCTAGAGGAAGGCAACAAAGATGGTACTAAAATTAAGAGAGTGGAGTTACAGGGAAAGGCTACAACACTTAAGTTTGCCGACCATGGGAATGAGAAGAGTGAGGGGTGACCTTGATCACATCTTTAAGTTTTTCAGGCAGACCAATTACATGGATAGTGAACAGTTCTTCAAGAAATGTAGGATTAGGACAATCAGAGGACATAACATGAACTTGGGTGAGAAACTTGATAAGAAAGGTTTGGCAGAGTAATGGAATAAAATGACTGGAGGCATAGTTGATGCAGACAGCATACAGAAATTTAAAATGTAAAATAGTTGAGTTTTCAAGAGAGAGGTCCCACAAGTGTATAATCCCTGCTTGTTTAGTACAAATAGATAATTAGAAAGGTAATTAAAGAGGTGAGATGTCACTTGAGGAGAATCAGTTGCTGTTTGCAGAGAACTTGGCTATGATAGCATATTCCAGAAAGTCCAGAACTTGATGACAGAGTTTGGGAGTGTGTGTGTATAAAAGAAGAAATTTGATATTGAACATAGATAAAAGTTAGGTGATGAGGAATGGCATGGGAATGAAATAGGATGGGTTGAGTGTAAGTTTAAATGGAGGGGACCTAGGGGAATTGGAGGGAACATAGAAGCATGTAGGACCATAGGGGGCTGAAGTGAGTCACAGAGTGTAACAGTAGTTTAAAGCCAAGGTGCTTTGAGGAGTGTGTAAAAGGAAAGGTCATTGTCAGTAAGAGCAAAGATGGGTATGTTTTTAGGTATAGTTGTCTCTCCAGCATTGTTTGGGTATGTGTTTTGGGCTTTGAATGCATGATAAAAAGATGGATGTGCTTGAAATGAAATACCTGAAAATGATGTGTGGCTTGAGTCAAGTTAACCATGTAAAGAACAGCAGCATCAGAGAGGTGTTGGCATATGCTAAAAATATTTAGTTATATGTAGAGTATGGATGAAAAGACTAAGAAATAGGATTTCTGTTCCAGAAGTAGAGGGAGTAGTTGGAGTATCTACCTGTGATAAGATTTTCCCTAAGTCGGGAAATAGGATTTCTGTTCCAGAAGTAGAGGGAGTAATTGGAGTATCTACCTGTGATAAGATTTTCCCTGAGTCGGGTAGTGCATTGCTGTCATCACACATCTTGCTTTTTATCACTGTTCTTCTTTGTTACTGCAACGCTCTGTCCTTGGTTGTCATGTTTTTGTAATCTGGTGGTTAGTCATCCATCTTGTTTTTTCAAGGATTCGATGCTTATTTCAGTAGAACATTGAATAGTTTCTTCATCTCTTTGTCCCCAGTCCTCCCTTCCATTCTGACACAGATCCTCTTAATCAGTCCTTCTTCTCACATCTTTTCAACTTGCCCCAATCATTTCGACACACCCATTTGTCAGGTTTCAGTTAAATTGCACTTCATTCTACACTTCTTTGTTACACTGCCATTCCATACACAATCATCCTATCTTACACCACAAATTGACATAAGAGATCTAAGAGATCTCATTTCCATTGCCTCCTCCTTCTGAGAAATATTTCGTATCAAAGAGGTGTAGAACTTTTACTCAGCTAACTCTTGTTTTTCTTATTTGAATTTGAGAGAGCAGTTCATGCTTGGTGATCTATAACAAGCTTGTCTGCATAGTGTTGGCATATCAGTTGGGTTTCATGTTGTATTGCACAGCTTCTGATTTTAATGATGAAATTAATGGTGAATTTGATATTTTCACCTCATATCCTTTTCATACTTTTCATTTCATTTGTAATCTACAGAGTTACTATTGCATTTCTATAATGCTTGTTGATGAATTAACAGAGCTCTCAAAAAGGCAAACCCATTTTGATCTGAACTGGGATCAGATATGCAAAACTAATTCAAATTTTTGTTGATGATTGAATTATAATTGATCAGTTATAGTATTAGTGAGAGATTGCTTGAACTGTGATCAAGCAGAGAAAGGTAATCTTTAATAGAATGACAGGAATGTGAATCTTATTTTTTCTTATGAGTAATTTCAGGTTTGAAGGCAGCACACTGTTTCTTTATGGTAATTCCCAAAATGTAAGGGATGATAAAGGTGAAGGTTATTGATGTGTGTTTGACAGCTAGGCACATTGCAAAAAATCAGAAGAAAGTAATTAGCACTAATTTACAGTCTTGTTAAAAAAGAATATATAAATCCTTCGTTTGTAAAAGGAGCATACTTATTTGTATCTTTTTTTTCAATGTTTTAGTGAATAATGGTTCCTAATATAACAGATGAATTACTTTATCATTGCAGGCAGGAAAAGATCTGGTTCCCCAAGAGATCGTTTGGATTACAGAAGTGATCGCATAGGAATGCCAGAACGATCTCTTAGTCATGGACGTGATGCAGGTGTAGTGACACATACAGGATCATCATCACGGAGTCGAGATCCACGAATAGATGAACGTGCTCGCCGAATATCACCAGAACAGTTGGGTCGAGAACGTTACAGGTGTGTGAGTTTAAAGTTTGGGACTTACGAGGTTAAACATTGATATTAATACTGCTATCTATCTTTTGTTTTGAACTCCATTTCCCATTCTCATAGAATTAATCATGTTTATATCTCACTGGTAATTCAGCTTTGCCTTCACTTTATCTACTTTGTAACACAATAAATAGTCTTCTACATATTAAATGCTTCAAAATGACTCAGTTTTTACAGATTGCATTGAATTATCATGGAGTTTTTACACATTGCATTGAATTGTCATGTGGGAATTATATCAGTATCTACTGTTTCACCCCCACAATAACACATACACTGTACACATTATCTAAAGTAAATCTCTTTGCATTTGAATTGTACCATAAAAGATCTTTACCAGCTTTTTATCTGGCATATGTTCAGCCTCTGGTATGTGTAATGGTGGCTCTGTTTTTTCGTTGATGAGTTCATGTATTACATATGGAACCAGTATTTTTCAATAAAACGAACCTTACTTACTTCTTTAGCATGCAACCGAATATATGTAAACACACCCACTAGTTGTGGTGTTGCCTACAGATGGCAGCTCATGTGGAGATCTGATGGGGCTTTCAAGAATTGAGGGTATTCCCTCTTGTCACAATAGAGGGAAAAGATTCTGTGAAGCTGTGAAGCAAACCCACTTTCAGTATCAAAAGGCTATGAATGTCAAAGTGGAAATATACACTTTTAACACCAAAAGGGTTAATAGTCTTTCAAACTCTTATCATTTGGTGGCTTCTTATCCCTACTTATTTCTCAGACTTTTCTTCCTCTATATTCTGAACTGTAACTGTTATGGAGCTTATTCATTTCAGCATTTTTTTTTTCTTTCTAAGACCATATAAACAATGATTGCACAGTTACACTTTAGAAATGTAATAGGTAATCCATCACATACAATGCCTTCTTTGTCCTGTCCACCCAGAGTCACACCATCTCACCTCTTTCTCATGCATTTCCCTGTCCCTGAAAACATAGAACTACCTCAGTAACATTACTCAGCACTTAAGAGTTCCATAAATGGATTTAGAACCACTTGCTTTTACCATAGTTTGTCACAAAAATATTTCCTCTGTCATAAAACTTTTTATGGCATTTAAGATCACGCAATGTAAAAATGTGTCAGAACATTTGAAATCTTTTCCAGTTCCTTGTATTATGTATCCTCTTTGCACCCAAAAATCTCATGGACTTGGTTTCCCATGAAATACAGTAGTGCAAAAGTTTGATGTAATATCCTCTTCCAGTCTCAACTTCTCAGGAATCTTTTTTGTGTAATGATCACATATTTTATGTATCCCTTATCCCTTTGCTAAGGAGACTTCATTTGTACTTCTTTAGGTTACTTTATTATGTTTATGAATCTTTAGTGAAGCAATCACTGCCTCTTTCTGGTTATTAGGATTAAGACCACTTTTCTGTATTTATTTGTATGGTTGCATGGAAGTTTATCAAGTAGTAAATTTACTTTGGGAGGGCAAAAATGGGTATGTTTGAAGCTATAGAGGTCCCATCAATGTTGTATGGATGTGAGTTATGGGCTATAGATGAGGATATGTGGAGGAGTGTGAATGTGCTGGAAAGGAAATATTTTTTCTATTATTATTATATTTAGTCGCTGTCTCCTGCATTATCGAGGTAGTGCAAGGAAACAGATGAAAGAATGGCCCAACCCACCCACATACACATGTATATACATAAACACCCACACACACACATATACACACCTATACATTTTAATGTATACATACATATACATACACAGACATACATATATACAGTTATACATATTCATACTTGCTGCCTTCATCCATTCCAGTTGCCTCCCCGCCACACATGAAACAGCATCCCCCCCCCCCCCCAATGCATGCATGAGGTAGTGCTAGGAAAAGATAACAAAGGCCACATTTGTTCACTTTCAGTCTCTGGTTGCCATGTGTAGTGCACCAAAACCACAGCTCCCTTTCCACATCCAGGCCCCACAAAACTTTCCATTGTTTACCCCAGACACTTCACATGCCCTGGTTCAATCCATTAACAGCACGTCGACCCCATAACCACATCGTTTCAGATCACTCTATTCCTTGCACGCCTTTCACCCCCTTGTATGTTCAGGCCCCGATAGCTCAAAATCATTTTCACTCCATCCTTTCACCTCCAATTTGGTCTCCCACTTCTCCTTGTTCCCTCCACCTCTGACACATATATCCTCTTTGTCAATCTTTCCTCACTCATTCTCTCCATGTGACCAAACCATTTCAATACACCCTCCTCTGCTCTCTCAACCACACTTTTTATTACTACATATATCTCTTACCCTATCATTACTTACTCGATCAAACCACCTCACACCACATATTGTCCTCACACATTTCATTTGGTAAGGTTATTTAATGTATGTATGACTCATGGTGAGGTGCCTGAGGATTGGCGGAATGCGTGCATAGTGCCATTGTACAAAGGCAAAGGGGATAAGAGTGAGTGCTCAAATTACAGAGGTATAAGTTTGTTGAGTATTCCTGGTAAATTATATGGGAGGGTATTGATTGAGAGGGTGAGGGCATGTACAGAGCATCAGATTGGGGAAGAGCAGTGTGGTTTCAGAAGTGGTAGAGGATGTGTGGATCAGGTGCTTGCTTTGAAGAATGTATGTGAGAAATACTTAGAAAAGCAAATGGATTTGTATGTAGCATTTATGGATCTGGAGAAGGCATATGATAGAGTTGATAGAGATGCTCTGTGGAAGGTATTAAGAATATATGGTGTGGGAGGAAAGTTGTCAGAAGCAGTGAAAAGTTTTTATCGAGGATGTAAGGCATGTGTACGTGTAGGAAGAGAGGAAAGTGATTGGTTCTCAGTGAATGTAGGTTTGCGGCAGGGGTGTGTGATGTCTCCATGGTTGTTTAATTTGTTTATGGATGGGGTTGTTAGGGAGGTAAATGCAAGAGTTTTGGAAAGAGGGGCAAGTATGAAGTCTGTTGGGGATGAGAGAGCTTGGGAAGTGAGTCAGTTGTTGTTCGCTGATGATACAGCGCTGGTGGCTGATTCATGAGAGAAACTGCAGAAGCTGGTGACTGAGTTTGGAAAAGTGTGGAAGGAGAAAGTTAAGAGTAAATGTGAATAAGAGCAAGGTTATTAGGTACAGTAGGGTTGAGGGTCAAGTCAATTGGGAGGTGAGTTTGAATGGAGAAAAACTGGAGGAAGTGAAGTGTTTTAGATATCTGGGAGTGGATCTGGCAGCGGATGGAACCATGGAAGCGGAAGTGGATCATAGGGTGGGGGAGGGGGCGAAAATCCTGGGGGCCTTGAAGAATGTGTGGAAGTCGAGAACATTATCTCGGAAAGCAAAAATGGGTATGTTTGAAGGAATAGTGGTTCCAACAATGTTGTATGGTTGCGAGGCGTGGGCTATGGATAGAGTTGTGCGCAGGAGGATGGATGTGCTGGAAGTGAGATGTTTGAGGACAATGTGTGGTGTGAGGTGGTTTGATCGAGTGAGTAACGTAAGGGTAAGAGAGATGTGTGGAAATAAAAAGAGCATGGTTGAGAGAGCAGAAGAGGGTGTTTTGAAGTGGTTTGGGCACATGGAGAGGATGAGTGAGGAAAGATTGACCAAGAGGATATATGTGTCGGAGGTGGAGGGAACAAGGAGAAGAGGGAGACCAAATTGGAGGTGGAAAGATGGAGTGAAAAAGATTTTGTGTGATCGGGGCCTGAACATGCAGGAGGGTGAAAGGAGGGCAAGGAATAGAGTGAATTGGAGCGATGTGGTATACCGGGGTTGACGTGCTGTCAGTGGATTGAAGCAAGGCATGTGAAGCATCTGGGGTAAACCATGGAAAGCTGTGTAGGTATGTATATTTGCGTGTGTGGACGTATGTATATACATGTGTATGGGGGGGGGGGTTGGGCCATTTCTTTCGTCTGTTTCCTTGCGCTACCTCGCAAACGCGGGAGACAGCGATAAAGTATAATAAAAAATAATAAAAAAATAAACATTTCATTTCCAACACATCCACTCTCCTCCGCACAACCCTATCTATAGCCCATGCCTCACAACCATATAACATTGTTGGAACCACTATGCCTTCAAACATACCCAATTTTGCTCTCCAAAATAATGTTCTTGCCTTCCACACATTCTTCAATGCTCCCAGAACCTTTGCCCCCTCCCCCACCCTGTGACTCACTTCCGCTTCCATGGTTCCATCCACTGCTAAATCCACTTCCAAATATCTAAAATGCTTCACTTCCTCAAGTTTTTCTTTATTCAAACTAACTTTCCAATTAACTTGTCCCTCAACCCTATTGAACCTAATAACCTTGCTCTTATTCACATATACTCTCAGCTTTCTTCTTTCACACACTTTACTATACTCAGACAACAGCCTCTGTAATTTCTCACCCGAATCAGCCACCAGCATTGTATCATTAGCAAACAACAACTGACTCACTTTTCAAGCCCTCTCATCCACAACAGACTGCATACTTACCCCTCTCTCCAAAACTCTTGCATTCACTTCCCTAACCACCCCATCCATAAAGAAATTAAACAACCATAGAGATATCACACACCACTGCAACGAACTGACATTCACTGGGAACCAATCACTTTCCTATCTTCCTACTCATACACATGCCTTACATCCTTGATAAAAACTTTTCACTGCTTCTAGCAACTTACCTCTCACAACATATACTCTTCCCCAATCTGATGTTCTATACATGCCTTCACCCTCTCTATCAATACCCTCGCATATAATTTCCCAGGGATACTCAACAAACTTATACCTCTGTAATTTGAACACTCACCTTTATCCCCTTTGCCTTTGTACAGTGGCACTATGCATGCATTCTGCCAATCCTCAGGCACTTCACCATGAGCCATACATACATTGAATATCCTTACCAACCTGTCAACAGCACAGTCACCCCCTTTTTTAATAAATTCCACTGCAATACCATACAAACCCGCCTCCTTGCTGGCTTTCATCTCCCGCAAAGCTATCACAACCTTTTCTCTGTTTACCAAATTATTCTCCCTGACTCTCTCACTTCGCACACCACCTCAACCAAAACACCCTATATCTGCCACTCTATCATCTAACACATTCAGCAAACCTTCAAAATACTCACTTCATCTCCTTCTCACATAACCGCTATTTGTTATTACCTACCCATTAGCCCTTTATTTGCTTCCTTCCAAAACATCTTTTTATTCTCCTTAAAATGTAATTGTACTCTCTCACCCCAACTCTCATTTGCCCTCTTTTTCACCTCTTGCACCTTTCTCTTGACCTCATGCCTCTTTCTTTTCTACATCTCCGTCATTTGCACTATTTCCCTGCAAAAATCATTCAAATGCCTCTCTCTTCTCTTTCACTAATAATCTTACTTTTTCATCCCACCACTCACTACCCTTTCTAATCAACCTACCTCCCACGCTTCTCATGCCACAAGCATCTTCTGCGCAAGCCATCACTGCTTCCCTAAATACATCCCATTCCTCCCCCACTCCCCTTATGTCCTTTGCTCTCATCTTTTTCCATTCTGCACTCAGTCTCTCCTAGTACTTCCTCACACAAGTCTCCTTCCCAAGCTTACTTACTCTCACCACTCTCTTCACCCCAACATTCTCTCTTCTTTTCTGAAAACCTCTACAAATCTTTACCTTCGCCTCCACAAGATAATGATCAGACATCCCTCCAGTTGCACCTCTCAGCACATTAACATTCAAAAGTCTCTCTTTCATGCGCTTATCAAGTAGCACGTAATCAAATAACGCTCTCTGGCCATCTCTCCTACTTACTTTTGTATACTTATGTTTATCTCTTTTTATACCAGGTATTCCTAATCACCAGTCCATCTTCAGCACACAATACTACAAGCTCTTCACCATTTCCATTTAGAACACTGAACACCCCATGTACACCAAATATTCCCTCACCTGCCATATTACTCGCCTTTGCATTCAAATCACCCAGTCTCATGCATCAAGACTGCTAACACACTCACTCAGCTGCTCCCAAAACACTTGCCCCTCATGATCTTTCTTCTCATGCCCAGGTGCATAGGCCCCAGTAATTACCCATCTCTCTCCGTCCACTTTCAGTTTTACCCATGTCAATCTAGAGTTTACTTTCTTACACTCTATCATATACTCCTACAACTCCTGTTTCAGGAGTAGTGCTACTCCTTCCTTTGCTCTTGTCCTCTCACCAACCGCTGATTTTACTCCCATAACATTCCCAAACGACTTTTCCCCTTTACCCTTGAGCTTCGTTTCACTCTGAGCCAAAACATCCAGGTTCCTTTCCTCAAATGTACCACCTATCTCTCCTTTTTCCTCATCTTGGGTACATCCACACACATTTAGACACCCCAGTCTGAGCCTTCGAAGAGGATGAGCACCCCCTGCGTGACTCCTTCTGTTTCCCCTTTTAGAAAGGTAAGATACAAGGAGGGAAGGGTTTCTAGAGGAAATATATGAGGGCAATATGTGGTGTGAGGTGCTTTGATTGAGTAAGCAATAAAAGTTAAGAGAGGGATGTGGTGATAAAAAGAATGTGGTTGAGAGAGCTGAAAAGGGTATGCTGAAATGGTTTGGTCATATGGAGAAAATAAGTAAGGAGAGGTTGACAAGTAGGATATATGTGTGAAGGGCCAAGGAAAGGGAGAGACCAAATTGGAGACAGAAGGATGGAGTGAAAAAGATTTTGATCGATCAGCACCTGAACATGCAGGAAGGAGGAAGGCTTGCATGGATTGAGTGAATTGGAATGATGTGGTATACAGGGGTTGACATGATATTGGTGTATTGAACCAATGCATGTGAAGAACCTGAGGGAAACCATGGAAACATCTCTGGGGCTTAGTTGTGGATACGGGTCTGTGGTTTCAGTGCATTTGCACATGACAGCTAGAAAATGAATGTGAACGAATTTGACCTTTCTCTTTATGTTCCTGTTACTTCTTCACTGATATAGGAGATGGCAATCAAACAAAAAAAGTTTACCATAGGATGTTGGGCATCCTTCCCCTTTTCCATTCTGTGGAAATGAGACTGGAAGCTTCAGTTGTGGAAAACATTTTCTCAGAAAAGTTGTATTTCTGTCTGCACATAATGAATTTAAGATTAATTATATTAAGTGGATGGATTGAAGTTTGAGGGATATTTGTAGTGTTTTTTTCATGCTTGTTTGCTGTTTCTCATGTTTGATGAGGTAGCACAAGGAAGGGATGAAGAATGGCCTCATTTGCTTACATCCACTCACTTGCCCCCAGTCCACAATCAGACCCCACAGACCTTTCTATGGAATTCCCTGACCTAACTGAAAGCACCTTGCCCCATGTGTACTACATTACTCCAGATCCCTCTGTCCTATGTATGCCCAACACCCTTCTGCATGTTGAGACCCTAACACCTCAAAGCATCTTTCATTCCATCCTTCCATCTCTTTCTTAGTTTCCCTTTTTTCCTTGTCGCCTCCACTTTCAATATGTACATCCTTTTAGTCGTCCTCTCCTTATGCTAATTACAGTATTCAGTATTATATTTGCTATGATATGATATATAGCGGTAGTTTTGAGAGCAGGAGCAAAGGAAGGTGGTGTACCACTTATGATGGAGGAGGAGCTGTGAAACTGTGTTAAAGATTATAAGGAATTTAGTTTAAGATTGATGTGGGTTGGAACAAGAATATACTATGAGAGGTGGGTGGTTATTAGTGCTTAGGCACCTATAGGTGGTTGTTAGTGCTTAAGCACCTTGTAGTGAAAGGAGTGAAGAAGAAAGTAATGTTTTTTGAGAGGCTAGACATGGTATTGGGAGTTTAGTTAGAAGCAAGGGATCAGATTTCGTTTCTTAAAGATCTGAATGTGAGAGTAGGTGATGTGGCAGTTGATATACCCACTGTGAATGAAAATAGAAAAATGCTTTTTGAGCTGTGAGCTGAGAGATTGGGAATACTTGTTTTGAATATATGCATATATAAGAACACATCGTTGACTGGGATTAGAGGTCAGTGGATATTACTGGATTATATGCGGATTGATAGGCATGCAAAAGAGAGATTGTTGAAGGTAAACATATTGAGAAGGGTGGCAGATGACACGTCTGATCATTTCTAGGTGAAGGCATGTTTGAAAAATTATAGTTGTTATAGGAGAAGGAAATGTGGTGGACATAGCAGTGAAAATTCATTGTAGTTATAGAAGGAAATGTGGTGGTCTTAGCAGTGAAAGTGAGTGAGTGTCGACAAGAAGTCTCTGTGCAGATGTAGCAAGTGAGACTTGAGTGATGAGTAGCATGGGGTGAGAGTATATGAAATGAGGGGAGTGAAAGGTACTAAGAGAAACAGTGCTTTTAAGTAGAATTTGTGGCATGTGGAAAGTAGGATATGGGCATGTGCAGAATGGGTTAGTAAGGAAGTTGGATTGCTAGGGAAAGAAGAGAGATTATGGATGGTATCTGCTGGAAGGAGTATGAATGATTGGGATGTGGAGAAGAGAATGCAACAGGAGGCCAGGAGAAAGATATGAGAGTTGAATAAGAGGGCAGATGGGAGATGGAATGAGGGAGTATTGATAAACTTCAAAGATAATGAGAAAATCTTTTTGCTTGAGGTGAATAGTGTAAGGAATACAAGAGAACAAATAAAGACAGCAGTGATGGGAGCAGATGGGAAACTGGTGACAGGTTGAGAAGAGGCAAAAATAGATTGGAGTGAGCATTTTGAAGGAATTTTGAATGTATTAGATACAAAGAGTGGTGGCTTTGGTATTTTTCAGTTGAGGTGGCATGCAGAGTAAATGATATTGTGTAAAGGGATGGTGAAAACTTTGCATAAGACAAAGTGTGGCAAAATGGCAGGAGGAAGGAATTGCAGTTTGTATTTCTCAGGAAAGAGTTTAATAGCATTATGATTGCTTAGTTGGACTCTTCATTACATGTGTGGCCAAAGTTGAGGTGCAAATTGACTGAAAGAATGCAAATACTCGAATTACAGAAGTATAAGTGCTGAGTGTACCTGGTAAGGTGTACAGGAGAGTGTTGATTGAAAGGGTGGTATCATGCACAGAGCATCTGAATGGGGAGCAGAGTGGCTTCAAGAAAGGTTAAGAATGTGTGGACCAGATGATTACTTTGAAGAATATTTTTGAGAAGAACTTGGAGAATGAGAGTGAATTATATGAGACATCTGTGTATTTGAATTTTTAAAAGGGGAAACAGAAGGAGGAGTCATGCGGGGAGTGCTCATCTTCCTCGAAAGCTCAGATTGGGATGTCTAAATATGTGTGGATGTAACCAAGATGAGAAAAAAGGAGAGATAGGTTTGAGGAAAGGAAACTGGATGTTTTGGCTCTGAGTGAAATGAAGCTCAAGGGTAAAGGGGAAGAGTGGTTTTGGAATGTCTTGGGAGTAAACTCAGGGGATAGTGAGAGGACAAGAGCAAAGGAAGGAGTAGCTTTCCTCCTGGAGCAGGTTAGTAAGAAAGTAAACTCTAGATTGATATGGGTAAAACTGAAAGTGGTGGAGAGAGAGATGGGTTATTATTAGAGCCTATGCATCTGGGAGCAGCTGAGTGTGTGTGTTAGCAGCTTTGATGCACGAAACCAGGTTATAGTGATGGGCGATCTGAATGCAAAAGTGAGTGATGTGGCAATTGAGGGTATAGTTGGTGTACATGGGGTGTTCATTGTTGTAAATGGAAATGGTGAAGAGCTTGTGGATTTGTGTGTTGAAAAAGGACTGGTGATTTGGAATACCTGGTTTAAAAAGAGATAAACATAAGAATGCATATGTGAGTAGGAGAGATGGCCAGAGGGTGTTATTGGATTATGTGTTAATTGATAGGCATGTAAAAGAAACTTTTGGATGTTAATGTGCTGAAAGAGGCAGCTGGAGGGATGTCTGATCACTAACTTGTGGAGGTGAAGGTGAAGATTTGTAAAGGTTTTCAGAAAAGAAGAGAGAATGTTGGGGAGAAGAGAGTGGTGAGAATAAGTGAGCTTGGAAAGGAGAATTATGTGAGGAAGTACTAAGAGAGATTGAGTGCAGAATGGCAAAAGTTGAGAGCTAATGATGTAAGGGGAGTGGGGGAGGAATGGGATATATTTAGGGAACCAGTGATGGCTTGCGCAAAAGATGCATGTGGCATGAGAAAGGCGGGAGGTGGGCAGATTAGAAAGGGTAACGAATGATGAAGAAGTAAGAAAGGGTGAGTAAGAAAGGGTAATGAATGGTGAAGTAAGATTGTTAGTGAAAGAGAAGAGAGAGGCATTTGGACGATTTTTGCAGGGAAGTAGTGGAAGTGACTGGGAGATGTATAACAGAAGGCAGCAGGAGGTCAAGAGAAAGGTGCAAGAGGTAAAATAGAGGGCAAATGAGAGTTGGGGTGAGAGAGTATCATTAAATTTTAGGGAGAATAGAAAGATGTTTTGGAAGGAGGTAAATAACGTGTGTAAGACAAGAGAACAAATAGGAACATCGTTGAAAAGGGCAAATGGGGAGGTAATAACAGGTAGTGATGAAGTGAGAAGGAGGCGGAGTGAACATTTTGAAGGTTTGTTGGATGTGTTTGATGATAGAGTGGTAGATATAGGGGGTTTTGGTTGGGGTGATGTGCGAAATGAGAGGGTCAGGGAGAATGGCTTGATGAACAGAGAAGAGGTAGTGAAAGCTTTGCGAAAGATGAAAGCCGGCAAGGCGGTTGGTTTGGATGGTATTGCAGTGGAAGTTATAAAAAGAGGGGGTGACTGTGCTGTTGATAGGTTGGTAAGGATATTCAATGTACGTATGGATCATGGTGAAGAGCCTGAGGATTGGCGGAATGCATGCATAGTGCCATTGTGCTAAGGCAAAGGGGATAAAGGTGAGTGTTCAAATTACAGAGGCATGAATTTGTTGAGTATTCCTGGGAAATTATATGGGAGGGTATTGATTGAGAGGGTAAAGGCATGTACAGAGCATCAGATTGGGGAAGAGCAGTGTGGTTTCAGAAGTGGTAGAGGATGTAAGGATCAGGTGTTTTCTTTGAAGAATGTATGTGAGAAATACTTAGAAAAACAAATGGATTTGTGTGTAGCATTTATGGATCTGGAGAAGGCATGTGATAGGGTGGATAGAGAAGCTTTGTGGAAGGTTTTAAGAGTATATGGTGTGGGAGGTAAGTTGGTAGAAGCAGTGAAAAGTTTTTATCGAGAATGTAAGGCATGTGTACGAGTAGAAAGAAAGGAAAGTGATTGGTTCCCAATGAATGTCTGTTTGCAGCAGGGGTGTGTGATGTCTCTATGGTTGTTTGATTTCTTTATGGACGGGGTGGTTAGGGAAGTGAATGCAAGGTTTTGGAGAGAGGGACAAGTATGCAGTCTGTTGTGGATGAGAGGGCCTGGGAAGTGAGTCAGTTGTTGTTTGCTGCTGATACAGCACAGGTGGCTGATTCGGGTGAGAAACTGCAGAGGTTGGTGTCTGAGTTTGGTAAAGTGCGTGAACGAAGAAAGCTGCGAGTAAATGCGAATAAGAGCAAGGTTATTAGGTTCAGTAGGGTTGAGGGACAAGTTGATTGGGAGGTAAGTTTGAATGGAGAAAAACTGGAGGAAGTGAAGTGTTTTAGATATCTGGGAGTGGACTTAGCATTGAATGGAACCATGGAAGTGGAAGTGAGTCACAGGGTGGGTGAGGGAGCGAAGATTCTGGGAGCATTGAAGAATGTGTGAAAGGTGAGAACATTATCTTGGAGAGCAAAATTGGGTATGTTTGAAGGAATAGTGGTTCCAGCAATGTTGTATGGTTGTGAGGCATGGACTATAGATAGGGTTGTGTGGAGGAGGATGGACGTGTTGGAAATGAAATGTTTGAGGACAGTGTATGGTGTGAGGTGGTTTGATCGAGTAAGTAATGAAAGGGTAAGAGAGATGTGTGGTAATAAAAAGAGTGTGGTTGAGAGAGTAGAAGACAATGTGTTAAAATGGTTTGGACACATGGAGAGAAAGAGTGAGGAATGATTGACAATGAGGATATATGTGTCTGAGGTGGAGGGAAGAAGGAGAAGTTGGAGACCAAATTGGAGATGGAGGGATGGAGTGAAAAAGATTTTGAGTGATCGGGGCCTGAACATACAGGAGGGTGAAAGGTGTGCAAGGAATAGATTTAATTGGAACGATGTGGTGTACCAGGGTCGATGTGCTGTCAAGGGATTGAACCGGGGCATGTGAAGCATCTTGGGTAAACCATGGAAAGGTGTGTGGGGCCTGGATTTGGAAAGGGATCTGTGGTTTTGGTGCATTACACTTGACAGTTAGAGTCTGAGTGTGAATGAATATAGCCTTTTTTGCTTGTTCCTAGCACTGCCTCGTTGGGGGGTGGGGGGACTATTTCTTGGATTGCGGCAGGAATGGATGAAGGCAGCAAGTATGGATATGTACATTTGTATATATATATATGGATGTATGCATTGAAATGTATATGTATGTATATGTGCATGTGTGGGCATTTATGTATATACATATGTATGTGGGTGAGTTGGGCCACTCCTCGTCTGTTTCCTTGCACTACCCGCTAATGTGGGAGACTTCGATTAAGTATAATAAAGTAAAAAAAATCTATAGATCTGAAGAAAGTACATGGTTGGATAGATAGAGAAGTCCCAGTGGCAGATGTTTCAAATATGTGGTGTAAATGTTAAGTACTAATCACAGTAACGCTTTTTTTACCCGGAAAGTAAGTTATGTGTGGGAATAGGAAGAGAGGTGAGTGAGTTTTTTTCCAGTGAAGGTGGGTGTTCATAAAGAATGTGTTATGTCACTGTGGGTGTTTGATCTGTTCATTGACAGGATGGTGAGGGAGATAAATGTAAAAGTCTTAGAGTGTGAGATAAGTCTCCTGTATGTTGGGAGTTGGGAATCTTGGGAGATGAATTGTTTGCTGTTTGTAGATGACAGTTCTAGAGTTAACCAGTTATGGAGACCTTTTTTGCCATGGCCACCCCCTTGAGGGAGTACCCAGAGGGAATAAGCATCAGAGGTATAGTTAGATAGATTTAGCTCAGATGGAAGCCTCCAGTGGAGAGAGACTTCAGAAGCTGATAACATAGTTTGAGAAAGTGTGTGAAAGAAAATTGAGAGTAAACATGAGTTAGGTAACTAGGTGCCATGGGGGATGAGACAAAAGGATTTCATTTTAATATGGGGGTGGAAGGAGAGTGCTTCAGGTGTCTTGGAGTTTATGAGGCAACTGATGGGACCTTGGGGACTGAAGTGAGTCATAGGGTAGGAGAGGTGGCAAAGTTCCTGGGTACGTTGAGGAGTGTGGGGAAGGAGAAGTCAGTCTTTTAGAGCAAAGATGGGTATATTTGAAAATCTACTAGTTCCTCAGTCCCAATAGTGTTGTAAGGAAGTGAGTCTTAGGCTTTTAGTGCAAAAGAATGAAAGGACGTAGACTTGTTGGAAATGGAATGCTTAAGAATATGCACTGTGGGGCAGTGTGAACATGTTTGTCATGACAGTATGAGACAAGTGTGATAGTAAGTGCAATTTGATTGAAAGAGTTAACCGGGATATGCTGACATGGCTCAGACATATGGAATGGATGAGTGAAGAAAGACTGACAAAATGGATCCATATGTTAGAAATGGTGTAGTTAAGCAGAGAGAGAGAGACCAAGAAGGATTAGGAAGGATGAAGTGAAGGAAACTTTCTGTGGATGGTGGGTTATAGATTTTGTACATCATGCACAATAGCAAGAGAGAGAATGTGTGCAAATGAGGCCATTAGTAACTTTTTCATGTTGCTGTCTCATGTAGGGGGGAGACTTATTTTTGTATGAGATATATTAATGAGTAATGTATTTTGATATAAAGGAACTTTTATTTCTGTGGAATAAGATATGAAAAGGATCGCATGGAAGAATATGTGGAACCACGAAGAGAACGTCGTTCACCTGTAACATCAAGGTCCCGTGAGGTGGAGAGAAAAGAGTCCCATAGGCACAGAGACTATGAGAGGTGAGATTACTTTCATAGATGTTACGTATAGTACTGATTAGTGATGAATGTTAAGATTGTTTAATGCAGGTTGATTAATACGGAACATTTTGGTCTAGTGGCAGTAATAAAACAACTGTGATATGTTTTTGAATGTTTTGAACTTCACTGAAGAAGGGATTGCTGATATGTTTACTCAAACATTAAACTGCACAATTCCTATGAAATAACTCTCACACATTGGAAAAAATTAGGTTTTTCTCTTGCAGAACATTTCTGCATCTTATGTTATTTAAGTCTTAGTGTGATTTCCTCCATATTGGTGTGGGAGGATGTTGAGTTCACAGGGGAGGGCTTTGGCTGGTGACATGGATGCTCCTTATTTATATGAATTTATGGCGAGTTTTTTTTAGGAGTGATTTTGTTCTACATATGCTTAAAAAGATTGCATTTTTTTTTCAAGAGTGATTTTAGAAATCCCATATATATCATTCACATATTTTTTGCACATTATAGTGGAGAAAAAATATTCCCTCTTATTCCCTGCTTGTCACAGAAGGCAACTTCGAAGGGCTGGAGCAAAACCCTTACCCTTTTGTTTTTCAGTTTATAAAAGTTGGAACAGAAGGAGCTAAGTGAGGAGTGCTCATCCTCCTTGAGGGCTCAGGTTAGGATGTCTGAATATGTTTGGATGTATCCAAAATGAGAAAAAGGGGTAGATATGTGGTATGTTTGAAGACAGGGACTTAGATGTTCTATATCTGAGTGAAACAAAGCTGGTAAGGGAGCTACCACTTGTAAGGCTGAGTTGGTAAGAAGGAGATTGGGTCTTTCTTCATTCCATGGTACTCATTGAAGATCAGGTGGCCTGTACAGTTCTGTTAGAAAAATAGTTACGTACATTTACAGTACTTCGGGCCTTATGGTCATATGACACACACTAGTGAATGGTGTGACGAGGTTGAGCTGTGTGTCCCCTCTGGTAGTACTGACAGGGGTTATATTGGAGTCCATCAACACCCATTTGATAATGTATTCAAATAAACAGATCAGCTCTTACATGTTCAAACATCTTGATGAACAGTGGCTTGTGGGAACAGTGAGTCCATGGGAAGCCTTTAAACACATTCAACCATTTGTCAGCACAACGTTTTTATATAACAGATCAGCTCTTACATGTTCAAACATCCTGATTAACAGTGGCCCATGAGAATGGTGAGTTCATGGGAACATTCTGTGTGATGCAACTAAGTATATCTAACTCACAGTAAAATGATAATAACAAGTAGAAAAAGTATTGGCATGCATGCATTAGTCTTACATTTTGTTTGGCCACATCCTGGCTTAAACTACTTCGAGCCATGATAAGCTATGGTTATACATGAAATAGTATTAAGTATAAGAGTGCAAAAATAAGCAAATGATAGTTAGTTACAATAGTTATCCTTTGTATCATCTAAGTATATTTGAGAACAGGGGTAACATGTACCATACTAAAAATTAGAGTACTCATGAAGTCACATATATAAAATTTGCATAGACTGTAAATAGGGCAAGAAATGACACATACAGATACTATGAATAGCATAAAAGTACAATATACAAATTAATTGACAGAAGTAAAGAGGATACAAAAATCCAGGCAACTCATTGAATGTATATTATTCTGAAGTCAAAGTTTTCCTGAAATAAGGAAGGGCTGCTGTGACTTTTTTCTGAATATCCAGTGTGGGTTCAGGAAATATTGTATAAGACATTCTGTGTCGCAGACACCAATATAAGATGAATTATGTGAATAGCAATATGAATGCAGTAGATAATGAAATTACTGAAATTCCAGAAGTATTAGGAGTGCACTCATTAGGAACGAAAGTTAGAATGTCCATTTAAGATTCTAAATCGTCCTCAACTTTGGATAGAAGACTTTGAATTTTTACTTCATCAATAAGTGAGAAATTAATGTTATGGAAGATTCGTTCTATGCTCGAGATAGTTTTATTAATCTGTCACAAGTAATGATCATGGGTGCCAAACAATTTGAAATTGAGACTGATAAGAGTATGATGATGGTCCATACTCTCAATCCAAGGTTTGTTGACAACAGTTTCTTTAAAAGAACAAAGATTAAGAACACTTTGTTTGGGTCCAGAAAGTAAGTAGTCACACAGATTTGTTTGTAGGGTATTGAACACCATATTATTAGGAGGGCAAATCAAGTTGTCGAGCAATGGTTTGTGACACAATGCTAAATCATCTGAGGAGAGATATGCAATCAATGAGGAATTGACATTAAGAGAAAGTTCATGTCCATAGTAAGAATGATAGTTCTTTGCTACTCTTTTGTATAATTAAAAGGGAATGGTATTACATTTACAAGGCTGTAAGTATCTGAGTCAATGAATGGTATATGGATAATGACTGCTTCCAGAATCACATCAACTGTTAGTAAAGAGTAATAACTTGCCACATGTTGTAAAGGGATAGCTGTGGTGCAACCAAATTGTGTCATTGCTTGGTGAATAATATGTGTGAGTTCCTAAAAGTGAAAAAATAATGGCATGATAACTTGGTTTACCAAATTATTAACATCTTCTATTAAGACAGTGAAATAATGTGCATAATACTTGATTTGAGTTTATGAAGTATCAACATATGTGGAAATAGTCACTAAAACATATAAGGAATTAACAGATTTTGACAATAGTTCTACCTGTTAAGTTATTAATAGTTAGCATGATGTCATTCAGATGTTTGGAATGTTCTTTTAAGATCTTAGCTTCACCCTTGATATACCTGTTGTTAAGAAGTTGTTGAAATTGTAAAGATTGACCCTGATTCCTAACTGAATTTAGTTCTTCCTGAGTAGCAATACTGAACATAGCTGTGGTGCAACCAAATTGTGTCATTGCTTGGTGAATAATATGTGTGAGTTCCTAAAAGTGAAAAAATAATGGCATGATAACTTGGTTTACCAAATTATTAACATCTTCTATTAAGACAGTGAAATAATGTGCATAATACTTGATTTGAGTTTATGAAATATCAACATATGTGGAAATAGTCACTAAAACATATAAGGAATTAACAGATTTTGACAATAGTTCTACCTGTTAAGTTATTAATAGTTAGCATGATGTCATTCAGATGTTTGGAATGTTCTTTTAAGATCTTAGCTTCACCCTTGATATACCTGTTGTTAAGAAGTTGTTGAAATTGTAAAGATTGACCCTGATTCCTAACTGAATTTAGTTCTTCCTGAGTAGCAATACTGAACAAATATGATTGGAGTGACCCTTTGAAATTTAACAGACCTCTTTTGCTTCTCGTCTGCTTTTTCATGTTCTTCCTGGCATTTATATTCACTGGAGATTCAGTGTCTTCTATTATGTCATACAGAATCACACAGGTACTATTCAATTTCCATATCCACTGTCCTAACAAAGTTGGAGGAGGAGCAACACTGGTGTAAAACTTGAGTAGGGTAGACTGTAAGCAAGATAAGGCCCCCCCCATTAGTTTCAGTAAATTGTTGTAAGTGTAGGATAGACTCCCCAGGCACAACTTAACTGAGACTGTGTCCCACATGAGACAGACCTCATGGGGAGCCATGAGAAGGGTGCCTGGTACTGTCATGGCATCATAAATGGGAAGACACCATAAGGACATGAGAAGTTAGAACCTGTAAAATGATAAACAAAGCAGCATCTTAAATGCGAGGTCTTTATGAATACTGATGTTTCTGCGGTGGTGATTTGTAGGTAGTTGGTTGTGGTGTAGGGACAGACTGAATGGTGATAGGAGGTAGTTGGTTGACATTGTTTGAGGGTTGAGGAGTATTGTCTGGTGTAGGACCAAGATGATGTTCAGAATACTGTTAAACTTTCAAGTGGTCCTCATGTTTATTATGAGTGCCTCCTGTATTTAGGTGTCGAACCCTAAATCTGTGTCCCTTTAACTGAGCTAAAACTGGAAGGACCAGAAAATTTTAGGTCTAGCTTAGAACCTCACTTCTAGGGTTAATATTTTGCACCATTACCAAGTGTCCGGGAGCTACTTTTGATGGTTTTGTAGACTTATTAGCCTGGTAAGCGAAAGTTGTAGTGGCTTCATCTAGATTTTCCTTGATCCTTTGATGAATCAGCAGAGTCATACGATACTTTTCTGCTGCAATTGAGCTCTGAGCTGTTGGACTTGAAGGAGGGGCATTATTATTTCATATGGCAACTTTTTATCAAAACCATGTAAGGTGTGGAGGGATGTCTCTCCAATTGACTAATGATATACAGAGTTTAAGAACGTTGGACATCAGATGGGTATTCATTCCATTCATCATGATCAAAATTAGTGTTAGTGCAAAGAGACTGAAAGATTCAGTTCAGCATTTCAGTAAGGCCATGTGATGTGCCATTATATCACATTTGGTTGTGTTATACAACTTACAGAGTCCTTTTGATAAGGAGTTATTGAATTCTCCTCCATTATTTGTGACAAACATCTTTGGTGTATTATGTCTGTTTGAAATATGTTTTTTTGATTCCCTAGTGACTGTGGCTGCATCTTTATTTTGAACTGGGACTGATTCACAATATCTTGTGAAAACATCAGTAATTTATAAAACATATCTGTAGCCTGCCATGGACCTAGAAAAATCTAACATGTCCATAAGGTACCCTTTCCCATAGGTATAAGGTACAGGATATTTCAACAAAGTTTGAGGGTTGGTGGGACTTCCCTTGGGTGTGTGTTACAGATTTTGCACCTCAGTATATGATCTGCAATGTTTTTCTGCATTCTTGGCCAAATTACCTCAAATTAGTCTGCTTATAGCATCTATCTGCTCCTGGGTGCTGGGCCTGGGGTGAATTATGTGCTAACTTCAAAAGATCCTGTACTAATGCTGTTGGAATGATCGTTTGTTTGACAACACAGGTGGGTATTCCTAACCTCACATCCCTGCATAAGACTCCCTGTAGTAAATGCAATTCCCTGACTGGAACAGCCATCTTAACATCCAAGGAAGGTTGTGTTCCCTCATGGAATTCTATGACAGGACCCCAAACTGGGCCATCGCATTCATACTGCTTCAACCTCTCTATATCAAAATCTATGGACTACTGTCTACAGTGACTGCTCCTGCTGTGCTTGAAAGCGCATCTGCAGCTACATTTGATGAGTCCAAAATGAAACAGAAATCTGAGAAACAGAAATCTGAGTCAAAGACTTGTATATTTAGAAACCATCTCTGAAACTTACTTGTTGGATCTTGTCATTGAAAAATGCTTAACAATGCTCTGTGATCTATATAGACTGTGATAGGGTAACCATGTATATATTCTTTAAAATGCTTGAGTACCCAAACTACTGCAAGGCTTTCTAACTCAGTTATTGAGTATTTCGATTCTGTATTTGAACATGAATGACTTACATAAGCTATGGGAAAGAGTTTACCATTATTTGATTCCTGCGTACGTACAGCTTCAAGACCCTGTTCGCAAGCATCTTTGTGCATAATGAAGGGTTTCTCAAAATTGAGGAACCGAAGGATGGGCACCTCGATCAAGTGTCACTTGAGCAGGTTAAACACATTGTTATTTGCTGTAGTCCTCTGGAATGTAACTCCCTGTTTCAAGAGTGAAGTTAGTGAGTGAGCAATCTTCACAAAATTAGCAATGAATCTTCAATAATATCTTGCTAGACCAAAGAAGGATTTGACTGTCCTCTGTGGAAGGGAGTGGCCAGTTGACAATTGTTTTAACTTTATCTGTTTTGAGTTGAATACTGTTTTCATCAACAGCGTGCCCTAAGTACTCATTCCTTGTTTGTAGAAAGGAGCATTTGGATAATGTAATTTTTAAGTTTGCATCCTTGAGTTATAGGAATACTTTCTCAAGACTCTTGAAATGAGAAGGAATGTCTGGAGACAGGACAATTAAGTCATCAAGATGAATCATTACTTCTTTGCCTAGCATGTGATGAAAAGTGTTAGTCATTAACCTTGAGAAGGGCATGCATATGAATTGCCAGTGACCATCTGGTGTTCTGAATGCAACGATGGGCGGCTTTTCTCTGACAACGGGATCTACCTAGATTTGCTCAATAAATCCAAAGTGGAAAATACTGTATTCTTATTGAGACTATGAAGAAGCTCTGATACTGCTTGTAATGGGAAACGATCTTTTAACATAAGAGATCTGTCTTTCACTACATCTTTCACATGTGTCATTTCCTCTGTTCCTGAACAACTACAAATTTCTCATTCACAGCATATGATAGGGTTGAATATATTAAGTAAAAGGAAAGATACTAAATACAGTGAGGAGTTTTTACCAGGAGAGTAAGGGATGTGGATGATAAGAAAGGGAGGAGGGTAAGTGGTTCCCATTGAAGATAGGTCTGCATCAAAGATGTGTGATGTCATCATTTTCTAATAATGAACGATATGTCTCTGGCATACTTTAGGGGGCTCAGGAGGTAAATCAGTTGCTGTTTGTGGATGACCTGGCTTTGGTGGCAAACTCCAGAAAGAAATTCCAGGAGTTGGTGACAGAGTTTGGGAGTATTTTAAAGGAGGAAGTTGGGAGTAAGCAGGAACAAAAGTGAGGTAATTAGGTGCATCAGGAGGATGAAACTGGATAGTTTGAGTAGAGAGAACCTGGAGGAAATTGAGTTAGGTACCTGGAGGGTTAATGTCATGGGTGCATTAAGAAGCATGTGGAAGGAGAGATGTGTCTGAAAAGGCAATCATGGGTATGTTTAAATGTACAGTAGTTCCAACACTCATGTATAGATGTAAGGCTTGTTCTTTAAATGCAAAAGAGGGTAAGAGAGAGGACATGTTGAATATGAAATGTTTGAGGGTGATATGTACTGTGAGGCAGGTTGATTGTCAAACAAATGACAGAATGAGGGAGAGGTGTGGTGGAAAGTGCACTCTGATTGAGAGTTGACTAGATGTGTTCAAATGGTTTGGACATATGGAGGAGATGTGCAAAAAGAGACTGATTAAGATATTTTCTTGTCAGGAATAGAGTGACCAAGGGAGAGGTGGAGATGGGAATTTGTTTTAGGCTCCATTCATAGATAAAAGTCAACATCAAGGTCTGACCTTAATTGAAATATGGAGAGAATTATGAAAGCTAAAAGGGAAAACAAGGGAAAGTATTTATGAATTTTGGAGGAAGTGAGAAACCAGTCTTTTGAAAAATGCCAAGTCATAGTTAAGTCATAGTTATTAGGAAAGACATGAGAGGGTAGAGTTTCAAAGCGTCGACGCGTAGGGAAAGAAGCAGTCATCTGAACAGCCCACCTTTCAGTTGTCAATACCCAAACAGTAATCATGTGACGCAACAGCTTGCCAAGTATTGCGTGGTCTAGCTAATGGTGGGGCATGCTAGGAGGCAGCTTTCAGGAACAAAACCGAAATAATACCTATAGAAGAGGGAAAGTGAACCAACATTGAAACGTAGGGCAAGTTTGAAGATTAGCCTGGGACACTTTATAAGTAGGACAACTTTTGATGCATCTTTGTCTCATAAGGTTGCAGAGCTAGAACTACCCCAGATTTGAGAGCAGTACTCCTCACAAGGACGAATTAGTCCTTTGTATAGATGGAGCAACTGTTCAGAAGAAAAGAAGCTTTGACATCTAAACAGGCATCCAGTTTCTTAGATGCAAAATTGGCTATTCCCGTAATGGGTTTTCCAAGAAAGAGTAGATTTTACAGTAATACCAAATATGTACTTTGAATCAAGAAGTAGAATTACAGAACTGTCAAAAGAAAGACGAGAGTTCGAGGAGTTTTCAATAGAGAGATGGGTAGAAACTGGGCCTTAAGATTAATGCCTTATAGGCATTAAACTTAACTAGATTTTGTTTACCTTACTGAGATATCCTGTCCAAATCTGAGTTCAGTGAGGAAGCTGTGTCAAGACAAGATGCAGATTGAGTGAGAGAAGAAGCATAATTCAAGGATATGGAAGAATGCAGTGTTAGAGTTTCCAGCATATGAGTGCATTTTAGTATTTGTGGAGGAGAGAAAATCATTGAAGAGAGGAGAAAAAGTGTAGGGGACAGGACAGAACCTTGAAGGACACCACTGTTGATGGAGACAAAGGGGGATGCTGATCCATTAACAACCACAGAGATAGATTGGTCATAGAGGAAGCTAGATATGAAGCAGCAAAGTGAGCAAGGGAAGCCAAAAGAGGGAAGCTTAGAGATGAGACCCCGATGCCACACGCTGTCAAAAGCTTTAGATGTGTCAAGGGCAACTACACATGACTTCTAAAAATCTTTCAGGATGATGATCAGACGTTAGTAAGATAGGAAAGAATATCACCTGTGGATCTCACCTTACAGAAGCCTTACTTATGATTGTTGAGAAGAGTGTGATTTTTGAGGTGTCTAAGGATAAAGGAGTTGAGGAGGGATTCAGTGACTTTGAAAATGGTAGATATCAAAGCAATAGGATGATAGTTAGAGGGGTCAGAACAGTCATTCTTCTTAGGGATGGAATGTATCTATGTATGCTTCCAAGGAGAAGGAAAAGTTTTGTGTTTTAAACAGAAACTGAACAAATGAGCAAGTGCAGGTGCAAATCTAAAGGAACACCCGTTCAGTACGTGGGAATGGATACCATTAGGACCATAAAACATGCTTGTGTTCAAAGAGAAGTGCTTTTCAGACAGCTCAAAAAGAGATTACGGGGAGGGGCATAGAATTAGAAAGAGGAGCATCAAGGGGTGAAGGAATGTTAGAGAAACAGGAACTGAAGAGAGTTGCTTTGCCTATGACAGAGACAGTCATAGTAATGTCAGAACTGGAAAGTTTTTAGAGTTGTCCTTAGCTAAAGACTTATCACTGGATGATGAGGAGAGGTTATTGCACTTCCTTTGAATAAAGGAACTTTTGCCACACTGATAGCATGCTTGCAGCAATTACAGGCAGTGATAAAAGTTGAATGAGAGCCAGAGAAAGGAGTTTTTCCAAGCCCAATGTGCTAGATCCCCTGCTTCAATTGGCCTTAGAACAAATACAATTGAACCTTGGATTGGATGAAGAGGTCATTTTGGAGGAAGAGGGGATAAAGGTTTCTATTCCTGCAAGAATAATGTCTGCTATTCGTTTGGCTGAGACAGAAGCATCACCACATAAGAGACAGTAATTTACCCAAGTAAAGTCAGAAAAGAAGTTACATAAATTATTCTAGTCAGCTTTGTTGAGGTGCCAGTATTTACACTTAGAAGGTGCTGCTGGAGGGGAAGGTACTGTTAGAATAGAAGCAGCTGCTGGAGGGGAAGGTACTGTTAGAATAGATACATTTATGATAGTGTGATCAGGTGACACAAGTGTGGGCAAGATTTATACTTACAGCATGATGGATAAGAGGTGAAAAACAAACTCAGAATATTTAGAGAATGGTCAAAGCAGTCAGGAATATTGGTAGAGTGGGAGATAATTTGCTCTAGATCATTAAGAATGGAGAACATGGCTTCAATCCCTCCACTGTCTGTATGGGAGGAATTCACCCATTCCCTATGGTGAACATTGAAATCCCTGAGCTAGAGGATCTTGGCTTGTGGGTGAGAGGATGTCATAGTCTCATGGCAGGATTTTAGATAGTCAAAAAAGAAAGATATGAATTTTGTAGAATTAGGAGAGTAGTAGGCAAAACAGAGGAAAAGTTTTGTAGTGGGGAGACAGACCTGAACCTCATAACATCACAGTCTGGGGACTCAAGGTCTGTGAGGCATGCAGCAAGTGTATTGATGTTGGAATAAGCACAAACACCACCTTTGAACCAGAATCATGATTGGAGATTATAGTTAGATATGAAAAAGGGACTAGTGAGAACATCATTAGACAGTAAGACAGTAAGACAGTGAGAACATCATTAGAAGTAAGATATTAGGAGAGGTACTAGACAGATAGTTTTCAATACAGGAGAGGTTACATGAGACACCATGAATGTTGGTATAACGAACAGAAAAAGAGGAAGATCTAACGGAGGGAAAGGTTGTGGGAGGGGCTGGTACTTCTCTTGCCACAGCCCTCCCTCTCAATGGCAATAGAGTCAGGCAGAAACCCAGAGATTCTTAGCACCCTATGATGTCAGGGACTACTGGCCATGGATTTGTTTCCATGCTAAATTACATATTGAATGCATCCACCTCATCACATTTTCTCCTTACGTCAGCATCCACACCAGGTGCCTATCCTACCTTCAACCTCATTATTGCCCTTTTTTTTACCTCCTCTCTTTCTGAAGGCCCTTACACATCTACTCTCTTCCTCCCTTTCTCCATACCTATGCAATTAACAACTGCTGCCTTCCCTCTCCCACATTCATCAGTTCTTCAGAATACTCTTTCCATTTCCCTTTCTCTACTTCCTTTTGATACAGCAACTCTACTTACATCTCACAGTAACATTTCCACTTCTTGACTTCCCACATTAACATCTCCACTCTTACATCCACCTCTTTCTTTTTTGACTTCCATCCAGTATAATTTCTTATTCTCCCTAAACATTTTATTCAACTTTTTTACAAAGTCTTCATCTACTCTTTCATTGCTGTCCTCTATGAGCTACTTAACATTTGACTTACTCATCTTACATTCTTCTCTCATCCTTTTTCTGAGCTTTCACTGATACATTCCTTTCGAGCAATCTACCACATGCCATTTTCTTCTCTTCCACAGCAGTTCTAATTTCATCCAGCCACCTCGCATTCCCATTTTCATTCCCATATCTTATGGCCTTGTATCTAACTACTGATTCTACAGTCTTTCTCTAAACATTTTAAACACCTCATTCACACATGACTGCATCCCTGCATTTGCTACACTTCCATCCAAACTTTCATTCACCCTCCTTTCATTCTCCTTGCATTTTTTATCTTTCATCTTCTCACATGCCAACTTTTGGGGTATCAGTGCCTGACCATTCAGAAAGGTGAGAGGCATGCATGGAATTATAGAATAGAGTGAATCGATGTGACATATGGGAGGCGGCTGTTGATATGCCGAACTAGGGCATATGAAGTGAAAACTTGCTGGGCTTGGTTGTAGTACATTAAACATGACAGCAAGAAAGTGGACATGTACAAATATTTTTGAGGCTGCTTCACTGTGTTGGTAGAAGCAGTAAGTTATAGAAAATGAGAAAAATAATTCTAGCAATAACAATACCTGTTTTTTATAGACTTTTATCTCCTATTGTGATATTACAGACATGAACGTGAACATTATGATGAGAGAAGACGAGAAGACCCAAGAAGAGAAGAAAGAGAAAGGGAACAACTTCGGGAAAGAGAATTGAGAGAGAGAGAGATGCTGAGAGACAGAGAATTGATTAAGGAGAGAGAACGCGTTGAGATGATGGAGCGTGAACAAGAGAGGGAGAGAGAAAGGATGAGAGAAGTGGATGACCGAAGGAGTAAGTATCTAGTTTAGGTTAATTCCAATTTTTTCTCTTTGAATGGTAGGGTACTTCAACTTCAAAAGATTTGATTTTTCCTGAGGACTGCTTGGGCAGTCAGTAAAAAGATGGATCAGTATCTAAATGGCTTTTTTATTTCTGAAGATAACAAACAAAATTTGGGAATTAATCTGCATGTTACTCATAAAGTAAGGGTTAAGTCAGTAATCCTTTATTTGGGAAAATTTCTCAGTTGCTCAGATCTAGAAAGCATGCACAGAGGTCCCTTGCTTACCATTGTTTTACCACAGTTTTACATACATGGACAAATGCATTCCATTTTATTAAGCACAGTATCAAATTTTTAGTATCCACAGTTGTCCATAGTGTCACCAAAATTTTTATGAACATTGGCCAAGTGTCATGTAGAAGTAAGTAACTTATAGCCTAGTGTAGTAGATCACTATTCTTGAGGAGAGGCTTGAGGAGTGTTATAACCAAGTTTTATTAGGCTAGTCTTTTGCACAGCATGTCTGTCTGGCTGCTCTGTGAGAGTTTGGATTTGCAGCATCAGGGGTGGTATACTTTCCCTCTGGGAATTCCCATCAAAGGGATGGTCACATCAAGAGAGTCTCCACTTATCCCTATCCATACATGCCTTCCTTCCATACAACATTCCATGCATTCTTCCTCCATTTCTCTTCCTCCACTCCTCTTCCTCTCTTTTACCCCTTGTCACAGGTGGTCTTCCTCTCATACCAACCCCTTTAGTCATACTATCATAAACTCTACTTGTAAACTCCCAGTTTTACATTCTTTCCAAACACCTAAACCACCTCAAAGTAGTACATTTTACCCACTCTACCACTCAACAGTTCATTTCCGTTGTATTCTTTACCATGCCACATCTGTGCACCTTACATTTCTTTCTTCATTCCACTTAGTCATACCAAGTGCTCTTTTCTTACTGTTCATTTCCACAGTCTGGATTCTTGACTTATGTGACTCATTCTCCGTCGTTGTTTTGGCTGCATAAGTTGGGGTCAGGGGTCCTGCTGTCCACTCAGCTCATAACTTGGAGGAAATTTTATGTTTGACCAAGGAACTCAATTCAAGTTTTTTCATATTTTTTCAGACAATATATCCACCCATCATCTTTTTACTCCTAGCAGTTATGCTGCAGTGCAATGCTTTTGCAGAATTTAGTTGGCACCTTCGCTTTTTATATCTGGTTTACTGTTTGATTTAATCCTTAGTCATATCACATAACTAGTTAGGCATGAAAACATGTAAAGACTTCTTTCAGTGCCTTGACATTTAAGATACTTGCATTATTTTATTAACTACCCCATTTTACTCCTTTTTATTGTTTTTTTCAGCCAATTTTTATATAGGTTCCAGTGGATTCAGTTAATCTCCTTTGAGAAGGTCACCTTCTCGGAATGGTTAAAGTAATATAGTTAAAACATCTTTTGAGCTTGTAGTAGATATTTGTTCAAGGTTTGTTATTGCTTTTCTGTTGATATTTATTGTTTCTTAGTATGTCCGAACTGGTGTGTCATGGTAAGTAGCAATTGTAAATCATGATAACTTTCATGTGTCAAAGAGCAGAAATATATAATTTGGAAATGATTTTATTGTTACCTTTGAATTTGTAACAAGTTTTCTTTCCTTTAAATTGTAAGGTCGTTATGGTCGAGAGCCTGAATTTGCCCGTGAAAGGGAAGTGGTTGTCCGTTCAGGTGGCCGAGAATTTGAGGGGGAGCGAGACTTCTATTCCCAAAGAGTTCGTGCTGAATTGGATGCCAGAGTCCTTCCAGTGGATGAAAGACGTCCATATGAAGATCCAGCGTATGACAGGTTTCAAAGTAAGGATGGTCCTGAGATTTGAGTGCTAATTTTGAAAATAGAATTTGCATAACATTTTTAACATACTCTCAGTTGATTGGTGTAAGATTAAGCTTTTTTTTTTGTGGTCATTGGAATGTTCTCAGAAAAGTTGTAAAGGACAGAATTATAAAAAGTGTGATGCCCTCTTCTTGACAACTTACTTCAAAAACTAGTTACCTATAAGGAACAGAGAAATGGAAAATGTACCAGTAGTTGTCCGCAAGACAGATATTTCTCTTCAGTATTTCATTGATACCTTGCTTTCTATACATGTTAAACTTTTGTTCTTAAGTGATTGTAAATGTGTTACGCAGTTTGCAAATCATTTATTTATACAGCGACAAAGCATTATAATAATGATAATATTATTATATTTAGGCGCTGTCTCCCGCGTTAGCGAGGTAGCGCAAGGAAATAGATGAGGAGTGGCCCAACCCACACACATACACATGTATATACATAAATGCCCACACACGCACATATACATACCCATACATTTCATCATATACATACATATGCTTACATAGACATATTTATTTATTTATCATACTTTGTCGTTGTCTCCCGCATTATCGAGGTAGTGCAAGGAAACAGACGAAAGAATGGCCCAACTCACCCACATGCACATGTACATACATACACGTCCACACACGCACATATACATACCTATACATCTCAACGTATACATATATATATAAACACACATAGACATATACATATATACACATGTACATAATTCATACTTGCTGCCTTTATTCATTCCTGTTGCCACCCCGCCACACATGAAATAAAAAAACCCTCCCCCCACATGTGCGCGAGGTAGCGCTAGAAAAAAACAACAAAGGCCACATTCGTTCACACTCAGTCTTTAGCTGTCATATGTAATGCACCGAAACCACAGCTCCCTTTCCACATCCAGGCCCTACTAAACTTTCCATGGTTTACCCCAGACACTTCACATGCCCTGGTTCAATCCATTGACAGCACATCGACCCCGGTATACCACATCGTTCCAATTCACTCTGTTCCTTGCACGCCTTTCACCCTCCTGCATGTTCAGGCCCCGATCACTCAAAATCTTTTTCACTCCATCTTTCCACCTACAATTTGGTCTCCCACTTCTCCTCGTTCCCTCCACCTCTGACACTTATATCCTCTTTGTCAATCTTTCCTCACTCATTCTCTCCATGTGACCAAACCATTTCAAAACACCCTCTTCTGCTCTCTCATCCACACTCTTTTTATTACCACACATCTTACTTACCCTTTCATTATTTACTCGATCAAACCACCTCACACCACACATTATCCTCAAACATCTTATTTCCACACATCCACCCTCTTCTGCACAACCCTATCTATAGCCCATGCCTCACATCCATACAACATTGTTGCAACCACTGTTTCGTCAAACATAACCATTTTTACTCTCCAAGATAAAGTTCTTGCCTTCCACTCATTCTTCAGTGCCCCCAGAACCTTCACCCCCTCCCCCACCCTGTGACTCACTTCCACTTCCATGGTTCCATCCTTTGCTAAATCCACTCCCAGATATCTAAAACACTTCACTCCCTCCAGTTTTTCTCCATTCAAACTTACCTCCCAATTTACTTGTCCCTCAACTCTACTGAACCTAGTAACCTTGCTCTTATTCACATTTACTCTCTTCTTTCACACACTTTACCACACTTAGTCACCAACTTCTGCAGTTTCTCAACCAAATCAGCCACCAGTGCTGTATCATCAGCGAACAACAACTCACTTCCCAAGCCCTCTCATCCACAAGAGACTGCATGCTTGCCTCTCTTTCCAAAACTCTTGCATTCACCTCCCTAACAACTCCATCCATTAACAAATTAAACAACCATGGAGACATCACACACCCCTGCTGCAAACCGACATTCATTGGGAACCAGTCACTCTCCTCTCCTCCTACTCGTACACATGCCTTACATCCTTGATAAAAACTTTTCACTGCTTCTAGCAACTTGCCTCACACACCATATACTCTTAGTACCTTCCACAGAATATCTCTATCAACTCTATCTTTTGCCTTCTCCAGATCCATAAATGCTGCATACAAATCCATCTGTTTTTCTAAGTATTTCTCATATACATTCTTCAAAGCAAACACCTGATCCACACATCCTCTACCACTTCTGAAACCACACTGTTCTTCCCCAATCTGATGCTCTGTATATTCCTTTACCCTCTCAATCAATACCCTCCCATATAATTTCCCAGGAATACGTAACAAACTTATACCTCTGTGATTTGAACAGTCACCTTTATCCCCTTTGCCACTATGCATGCATTCTGCCAATCCTCAGGCGCTTCACCATGAACCGTACATACATTGAATATCCTAACTAACCAGTCAACAACACAGTCATCCTCTTTTTAAATAGATTCTACTGCATTACCATCCAAATCCACTGCCTTGCTGGCTTTCATCATCCACAAAGCTTTCACTACCTCTTTTCTGTTTACCAAACCATTCTCCCTGATCCTCTCACTTGGCACACCACCTCGACCAAAACACCCTGTATCTACCACTCTATCATCAAACACATTCAACAAACCTTCAAAATCTCACTCCATCTCCTTCTAACTTCACCACTACTTGTTATTGCCTCCCCATTAGCCCCTTTCACTGATGTTCCCATTTGTTCTCTTGTCTTACACACTTTATTTACCTTCTTCCAAAACATCTTTTTATTTTCCCTGAAATTTATTGATACTCTCTCACCCCAATTCTCATTTGGCCTCTTTTTCACCTCATGCACCTTTCTCTTGACCTCTTGCTTCTTTCTTTTATACATCTTCCACTCATTCGCGCTACTTCCGTGCAAAAATCGTCCAAACGCCTCCCTCTTCGCTTTCACTAACAATCTTACTTCTTCATCCCACCATTCACTACCCTTTCTAATTTGGCACAGGCATCTTTTGCGCAAGCCATCACTGCTTCCCTAAATGCATCCCATTCCTCCCCCACTCCCCTTACATCATTTGCTCTCACCTTTTTCCATTATGCATTCAATATCTCCTGGTACTTCCTCACACAAGTCTCCTTTCCAAGTTTGCAAATGTGTTCTAAATATTATCATTACTGTTGTTATTATTGCCTTTTTTTATACTTGATTGCCATTTCCCACAGTTGTGAGGTAGCACCAGGAACAGATAAAGAAAGCCCACATTTGCTTACATCAATGCTCTAGCTGTCATGCGTAATGCACCAAATCCACAACTTCCTATCCATAATCAGGCCCCCCGGACCTTTCCAAGGTTTCCACCTGCTGCTTCACATGCCTTTGTTTAGTCCATTGTCAGCATGTCTACCCCTGTATATTACACCGTTCCAATTCACTGTATCCCATGCAAGCCTTTTACCTTTCTGTATGTTCAGGCACAATCACTCAAAATATTTTACACTTTCCTTCCATCTCCAATTGATCTCCCCATTCTCCTTGTTCCCTCCACTTTTGACACATATATCCTCTTTGTTAAGAAGGCCCTGGATAATTATTTACACAATGTACCTCACCAGCCAGGCTGTGGTGATTATATGGCCCTGGAGGCACTGGCATCTAGCTTTGTCAGTCAACATCCCAGTTCAACAGGTTAGCCACAGCCCAAGCAGTGTAGGTAGACCTCCATAGACTCCAGCAATACTTCAGGAATACCTGATCCACACATCCTCTATCTCTCCTGATTTGACGCTGATCCTCACCAGTCATATCTTTTGTGCCTTCCACCACTCACCCATACACTTAACTAAGTCTGCTATGTAATCTGAGCATTTACTTTTGTCTTCCTGCCTTTATATGAGGTGCTATATATATGCATTCTGCCAGTTCTCAGACACCTCACTTAACCTTAGGCCATTCACCCATTGAAAAGCCTTACTGACCAGTCAACAACACAGTCTACCCCTTTCTTGAGAAACTCAGCTGCAGTCCCATCCACTCCTGCTGCTTTCTCACACTTCATCATAGGAAAGGCTTTCACAACTTACTTTATTTTCACCATGCCACTTGGGAGAATTCTCCAATTTTGCATGCCATCTCTTCCCAAACACACCACATTCACCACCGTATCATCTGACACATTCATCAGTTCTTCAGAACACTTCATCTCTTTTTCATCCCTTCTTTATCTGTCACCCCATGTCTATCTGCTCCCCTCACTTTTTCTTCAATTTATTTTTTCATGTTGAAGGCTCCAGTCACAGACAGAAGTCCACATTATGGCTGGGACTTAATTAGAATATAGAGAGAATTATGAAATGGAAAAGGAAAAGACAAGATAAAGTATTTCAAGATTTTGAGAAAGTGAAAAACCTTTCTTTTGAAATGTGCCATATCATAGTTATTGGGAAAGAAATGAGAGGGGTAGAGAGTTCCAAAGCTTCGACATGTAAGGAAAGAAGCAGGTTTCAAAACGGCCCACCTTTGAGTTGCTGATGGCCACACAATAATCATGTGACGCAGCAACTTCCTGAGTATTGCGTGGTCTAGCTAGTGGTATGGGCACACAAGCAGCCTGCTCTCGGGAGCAAAAACCAAAATGATACCATTAGAAGGGGGAAAGTGAGCCAACATTGCAGCATAGGGCAAGGGGGTCAAGCTTGGAAGTTAACTGGGGACAGTTTATAATCAGACCACTTTTGACTCAACTGTCAAGTAAGGATGCAGAGCTAGAAGTACCCCAAATGTGAGAGCAGTAGTCCATACAAGGATGAATCAATGCCTTGTATAAACTGAGCAACTGTGCTGAAGAGAAGGAGTTATGACGTGTAAACAGGACTCCCAGTTTCTTATTGGCAGACTTAACTATTCCTGTAATATGAGGCCCACAAGAAAGAGTGGATGTTATAGTAATGCCAAGTCTTTTTCATTGAGTCAGGAGTTGGAATTACAGAACTGTCAAAGGAGAGACGAGAATTGTGAGAAGTTTTTGATAGAGAGGTAGAAACTGGGTCATGGAGGCATTAAACTTAACAAGATTTTGTATACCCCACTGAGATATCCTGTCCAAGTCTGAATTTATTGAGGAGGCTGTGTCAAGATGAGATGCAGATTGAGTGAGGGAAGTGGAAGCAGAATTGAAGGATGTGGAGAAATGCAGTGTTGAGGCATCAGCGTATGAGTGCATTGGATTATTTGTGGAGGAGAGGAAATTGTTGAAAAAAGGAGGAAAAAGTGTAGGGAACAGGACAGAACCTTGAGGAAAACCACTGTTGATGGAGAAAAGAGGGGAGGCTGATTCATCAACAATAACAGAGGTAGATCGCCCTGAGAGGAAGCTAGATATGTAGGAGTAAAGTGAGGGAAGGAAGCCAAAAGAGGGGAGCTTAGAGATGAGACCCCAATGCCACACCCTGTCAGAAGTCTTAGATATGTTAAGGGCAATGACACATAACTCCCCAAAATCTTTCATGGATAATGACCAGACTTTATTAGATAGGAAAGTATATCACCAGTGGATCTTGCTTCATGGAAGCCATACCGGTGATCAGAGAGAAGTCTGTGATTTTTGAGGTGTTTAAGGATATGGGAGTTGAGGAGGGATTCAAAGACTTTGGATATGGTAGATATCAGAGCAGTAGTACAATAGTTAGAGGGGTCAGAATGGTCACCCTTCTTAAGGATGGGATGTGTCAATGCATATTTCAAAGGAGAAGGAAGAGTTTTGGTTTTTAAACAGAAACGTGACAGACGAGCAAACTCTGCAAGTTCAGAGGCACACTCTTTCTGTACACAAAGGTGGATGCCATGAGGACCAAAAGCTTTACTTGTTTCCAGAGAAAGAAGCACTTTTTGAACAGTCTGAAAAGAGATTATGGGAAGGGGCTGGTAAGAGGAGCATCAGGGGGTGAAGGAATGTTAGGGTCATCCAAGGTGGAGTTAGAGGAAAAATGGGAACCAGAGAGAGTTGCTTTGTTTACAGGAGGGACAGCTATAGTACCATCAGAGCAGAAAAATCAAGGGAAGGTAGAGCATCAGAAGTTATTAGAGATGCCCTTAGCTAAAGACAAGAAAAACCTATCAGTAGATGACAAGGAGAGGTTATTGCACTTACTTTGAATAAAGGAACGCTTTGCCTCATGGATGATGCACTTGCAGCAATTGCAGGCAGTGCTTAAAGCTGAATGGGAGCCAGAGGAGGGAGAGTTTTCTAAGCCCAATATGCTTGATCCTTTGCCTGAATGGCCTCAGAACAGGAATGGTTGAACCATGGATTGGATGAAGAGGTCGTCTTGGAGAAAGAGGGGATAAAAGCTTCCATTCCCGCAAGAATAACACCTGCTTTGCATTTGATGGAGGCAGAAGCATCACTACATAAGAGACAGTAATTTGCCTAAGGAAAGTCAGAAAAGAAGTTACATAGATTATTCCAGTCTACTTTGTTGAGGTGCCAATATTTATACTTAGAAGGGGCTTCTGGAGGGGAAGAGCTGTTTGAATTGATACATTTATGAAAGTATGATCAGATGAACCAAGATTGTTTAGTTACAGTGGGATAGATTTGTGGTGAAAAACAAGTCCAGAATATTAGGAGAGTGATCACAGTGGTCAGGAATATGGGTAGGTTGGGAGATAATTTGCTCTCATCATTAAGAATGGAGAATGTGAGTGCTTCAATTCCTCCCCCATCCATATGGGAGGAATTCAACCATTCTCTATGGTGAACATTCAAATACCTAAGGCGGAGGAGCTTGGCTTGCAGGTGAGAGGATACTCAAAGAAGGATAAAAGAGTTGCTGAATTAGGAGAAAACAGAAAAAAATGTGGAAGTAGTGGGACAGACCTTGAGCAACATAACATCAAAGTTTGGAAACTGAAGGTCCTTGAGGTGTGCAGCAGGTGTGTTGATGTTGGAATAAGCACAAACACCACCTTTGAACTGGAATCGTGAGTGGAGGTCATAGATAGATATGAAAAAGGGACTAATGAAAACATTAGACAACTGTCTCAGAGAAGTAAGATATTAGGAGAGGTACTAGACAGATGATGTTCAGTTGAGGATAGGTTACCAGAGAAACCAAAAATGTTGGTAAAGGTACACCACCGAATTTACAGCAGCTGATGGTTCGGCACCTCCTTTAACCCGGACAAAATTACATGAGGGAAATTGAAATTACCACGGCCACCAGACTAGTTTACTGGGCAGCCACAGCTATGGCTTCTAAGACATATGAGAGTGTCAGTTGTGGTGTCTTACGTAAACACCAGTCCATATCGATGCAAGATAAAGTAGAATTGTTGAAAAAATGGATCTTGGTGTTTTGGTGCATAAGCTGTGTGACATCTACAGTTTAGTTCATCAACTGTTTATGATATAAAGAAGCAAAGGGAGAAAATTTTGAAATTCTAAGCAGACAGCGATTCCAAGAAGCAAATGACGATTAGAAAAACTATGAAAGATGATAAGAGTACTGAGCACGATCGAGTGATGATGGAAAGGTTTCGACAGCGTCAGAGTGATGGATGATGATGGATCAGGCTAAGTTGTTCCATAAAGAACTTAAATTACAATATGAGCGTGACTATAGTGAAGGATGGCTTCAGAAATTCAAGAAGCGTCACAGAATGTCCATGAATAAGGTGTGCAGAGAAAAGCGGTCTGCAAACCACGAAGGAGCTGCCAAGTATGTGGATGAATTTACGAAACTTGTAACTGACGAGCGCCTCAATCCTGAGCAGGTGTATAATGCAAACGAAACTGCATTATTCTGGCGATGCACACCTAGGAAAACCCTAATAACAGAAGATGAAGAAGACCCCACAGGATTCAAACAGGGCATATCTAGGGGAAATAGCACCTATGGCAAGCACTGAAATTGTGCCCCTGTCCAAACATGACACCAATGTTATTTATTCTTATTACCTCTGCCAAGGAGATTATGTTTTTACTGGCGTTTGTTTGTGAGCAACTTTCAACAAAAGTAATGAACAGATTTTGATGAAATTTTCAGGGAAAGTCAGAAATGACACAAGGACCAATTGATTAGATTTTGGGAGTGATCCAAATCATTGTCTGTATCTAGGACACCATTACGGAAATATCAATTTTTGTGAATAACTATTGAACTGATAATGATATCAATGTGATTCCAAATGCCAAAGACATGTTTTCATGGTCAAGAAATCTAAATCTTTAAGATCTGAATCATTGTCTGGATCCAGGATGCCATTACGCCACTGGCGCCCCCCTTCAAGTGGCACCTAGGGCACTTGCCCTACCTGCCACACCCTAGATGCCCCACTGGATTCAAACAATCTAAGGACAGACTTAGCATCTTAGGGTGCTCAAACATTTAATATTTGTCTAATTCAAATTTCTAGTAGTCCATGGTATACTTTAAACATATGGGGATGTATAGTTAGTGGGTTAGAGGTGTGTTGATGAATTATTATTACGTAACCACGGTTGGTCCAGCAAAATGGTTAATCCGACAAGGCTTTGGAACCAAGATTGCCAGAAAATCAGTGGTATACCTGTATAGTGAATAGAAAAAGGAAGGTCTAACAGGCAGAGGAAGGTCAGGGGAGGGGCCAGTACTACTATTGCCAGAGCCCTCCCTCACATTGGCTGTAGAGTCAGGCAGAAACAAGGATTTTTAGTGCCCCATGATACTAGAGGTTAGGGGTCGTATTTGACTGACTCTGTCACAGTGATACTTATAAGTGTTTGAGTGGTCAGGAATTGGCCAAGGTACTTATGTGAAAGCATGGTAATAATGATAAGCAAGCTTTGAATAATTGCATGGTGCTTGTAAGATGAAAAAATAGGACTAGCTCAGTTGTCCCATTTTGATGAGACAAAAAGTAAGTCCAGCAGTCCTGACAGGGAGAGTGTAAGATGGTTCTGGGCACCACTGTAACGCTCCTCAGTCAGGACGGTAGTACCACCCTCGAAGCTGTTGTCAACAACCCACTACCTCTTGTTCTCCTCACATCATTCTCTAGTTTCCAAAACATATTCTTATCCTCTCCTAAGTTCAGTGCTCTTGTCCATGTCTCATTTAATGTCTCTGTAAGTTCTCATTTGACCTCTTGTCTCTTTTTCATGCTTTCTCCTCAGTTACTCTCACTTCTTCCCTGCATTTGCCATCCATACACTTCTCTTTTCTCTTCCACTTGCAATTTAGCTTCCTGATCCCATAATTTACTACCCTTTTTCATACATTCACATCCCACTTTCATCATGCCAAACACTTCACCCACATATATAATGATCTATTTACTGTTAGGGAAGGAAGTTTTTCACTTTGGGGCCCCCTCTTTGGAACGTTCTCTGCTAATGTATAACTTCTTGAATTTGTGTCTGCTGTCTGCATTAACCATGTCTTCCATCATTTTGGTCTATATGTCCACCACTCTTATACAGTAAAAATACTTCTTTACATCTTTGTAGATTCATTTCTTGATTAATTTCATATGTCCTCTGGTTGTCATGTCTTTACATCTTTTGAAGACTTGTTCATTGTTTACATCATCAATTTGCTTTAAAAACGTAATGATTATAATCAGATCATCCCTCACTCTTCTCTCTTATAAGGTGGGCAAATGTAAGGCTTCTTGGCTCTTTGTGCTTCTTTGGATGGAATGAGCAAACTTGAGAAGTAGTTTCTAGTTTTTGCCTTGTGTAGATTATGACAGCCTGCTAAACATTTCCTTATCCATATACCTTAAAGCTGTTGTAATATTTGCAAGTAGACAGTTGGTTTCCTTAAATATTCTAATGTGATATGATGTTGACACACTCCTTTTGACATGCAGAATCCAGAAACTTATTATCTGCAAGATAATGATCATATTAAGACCTCTCACTTTATCCCATCCTTATTATTTTACAATTGCTCAGGGTGAATTCCATTGCCCACATATCAGACCAACTTTGTAGTGTAAAAGGTACCCTTTTAAAGATGATGCAGCCCTCTACACTTTTCACTTCCCTTATGATTTTTGCATCACCTTCAAGCATATTCAGGTAGAAGTCCATACCTTCAGGTAAGTCATGTGCATAGATCAAGAAGAGTAATGGTCCTAGAACCAAATGCTGTGGCACTCTACCAGTAACCATATCTAATTTTAAGAAAGCTCCTCTGACATGTGTACTTTGTTCCCTTCCACTTAGATAATCATCTGTAGATAATCTTCTGTCCATTAAAGAAGTTTTCCCCCTGATTTGTGCTAGGTGACACACTCTCCTATCAGCCTTCCATTTAATAAAGTTTCAAATGCTTTACTGATGTCCATATATAAACAATCCACCCAGCCTTCCTTTTTGCTTAAGATGGGACTCACTCTTTTTTTTATAAATCTGAAATGTTTGTTACACATGATTTTTATCTATCTGTATGTATCTCTGATGCCTGTTCCTACTTGCAACTCCCTCAAGGGGGTGGCCATGACAGTAGAGTCTCCATAACTAGTCAACTCCAGTGCTACAAAGTGCCACTTTGTAGCCTTTAGTGCTTCACCCTTAACAGGCCACTGGCAGAGGGCATCTTTAGTGCAGTGTTTGCAGAGGCCTCTACCAAATGTTCACACTGACTGTTACTACTTAATGCTCTTGCATAATGTTCCTACTTACTACCTCAACCACATGTTTCTACTTGATACTCATGCTTAAAAGTTCCTTCGTACTACTTCTGTCTATTGCTCCTGCCATTTTGATTAAAGACATGGCTAGTGCATAGTGCTCACCATAGGAAAATGTATTTACAGAGAATGAGTTGTGTTAGATAAGTGTTGTCACATGTTATTCATGACAAGGAAAGATTGTATGTTTGCGGGCAGAATGCAGCTTGACAACCACTGAAACGCTGGCTCACTACACAGACATCACTAACCCTCCCAATATCCACGTGGGTGGTACTGGTAATATACCTCCGTGGTTGTTGGCTGTATACCATCTACTACCTACAGAGATTTCCTTTCCCAATAATTGTGCAGTCTCTCAGTTGGGTAATTTCCCCACAGGAGAAAGTCATTCCAGAACCTTGCAGACCACACTCATCACTGAGACTGGTCTGTAGTTCAGTGCCTGTTCCGGTCTCCTTTCTCTATCACTAACCTTGCCAATACCCATTACTGATAACATACCTCCCTGGTCGTTAGCTGCGCTACCTACCAGTTACTGTTTACATTTGACTTCCTTTCCTTCCTTTCCTCACTTGGTTAATTTTTCCTCTGTAGAAAGTCATTCCAGAACCTTACAGACTGCACTCATCACTGAGACAGTCTCCTTTCTTATGTATATACCCTTTTCCACTCTCCTGGCATCATGCCCCTCTCATGCTACATCTTCATCCGTGTTTCAAGAGTTTTGTTCAGTGTTTCTGCAAATGTAGTGAAATTTCATTCAGAGGATGATCCTTGTGTGGGTCAAGACCTTTTGATATTTTTTAATGTCTGCATTAGGTATATCAATGTTTTCAGAAACCTCATCTCTACTCCATCTCACTGGTGTCATCCTTTGTCTTCCATTGTGAAAACTCTTTTGAACTTGTAATTTATTTCCTCATATATCCTTACAGAATCCCCTACAATTCTTCCCTTTAAATCCTGTGTCCTAATTAACTGCTATTTAACTGACAATTTATTCTTGGGAAATTTGTGGAAGAGTTTTGGATTATTTCCCTCTATGTCTAATTTTTTTTCAAGTTTGTTTCCTTTTTATCCTGCTCTACTCATTCCCTGCTGTCTTGTATCTAGCAAAAGCTGTTTGGCTTGAGTGTTGCCATTATCTTTGCCTTTGCACATCTTGAAGCTTCCTTGCTTTTTGACATCTTTTATTAAATTATTCTTCCTGTTACACATGAGGGGGGAGGGGGATGTTATTCCATGTGTGGCGAGGTGGCGATGGGAATAAATAAAGGCAGACAGTGTAAATTGTGTGTATGTGTATATATGTATGTGTCTATGTGTACATTGAGATGTATGGGTATGTATATTTGCGTGTGTGGACGTGTATGTATATACATGTGTATGGGGGTGGGTTTGGCTATTTCTTTCGTCTGTTTCCTTGTGCTACCTCGCAAACGTGGGAGACAGCGACAAAGCAAAATAAATATATTAATAATACCTGTTTTTAGAAAGTTTCTTGCTAAATTTCATGGTACTCCTCAGGATGTTCTGTCTTTACATCTTCTGAAGAAATGTTCACTGTCTTCATCATCAGTCTGTTTTATAAACTCAAAAGTTGTGATCAGGTCACCTCTCTCTCTTCTTTTCCATGATAGGCAAATTTAACACCTCTTTCCTTTCCATGTAACTCAGTTGTCTTAACTTTGGAACCTCTTTGTTTCTCTCCTTTAGGCTTGTTCTGTTATCTCTTTGTGCTTCTTTTAAGTGCAGTGATGTAACTTGAGAACTGTAGTCTTGTTTTGGCCTTATGAGTAGGATTTATACAGCTTACTAAATGTTTCCTTATCCATGAACTTCATTGTACTTCTAATATTTGCAAGCAGATAGTTGGTTTCCTAAACCATTCTCTTAAGATGGGACTGATGACAGATTTGGAATGATGTCTTCTCCCTAGTCTTTATCACACAAAGTTCCTGGAGCTAATTTTCTGCTAGGTGAAAATCATGTCAAGGCCTTTTTTTGTATTGACAATGATGCACCTTCATTAATTTACATTCTCTTTGGTTGAATTGCATCAATAGCATGTCCGACCAGCTTTGGTCTGTCAAGGTCCCCTTGTAAGTTGATGCAATCCTCTTCACTTTTCATGTTCCTTGTGACCTTTGCATCATCTACAAACTTATTCTGTTAGGAGCCCATATCTTTTGGCAAGTTATTCACATTGATCAAGAAGAGTAACAGTTCCAGAACAGAACCCTGCTGCTTTCCATTGGCAACCTCTATCCATTTTGAGAAGGTTCCTCTGACATGTCTTTGTTCCCTTGCTCTAAGATAATTTTCTATCCATTGAAGGATAACCCCCATAATGCTGCCTGATGATTTAGGTGGTGATTTAATTTCTAGACCAGCCTCCCATGCAGCACAGTGTCAAATGTATTCTGGAAGTCCAGATACAATCAATCCACCCAGCCTTCCCTTTTCTCTAAAATAGATGTTGATGCTTGAAGTTATGTCCTAAGATTATACATATTTATACAAAAAGAGGCTTCAAAGATTAAGTGAAACATTTGATTGTCTGTATCAGTCATATGCAGATACTTCAAAGGTAAGTTAGAATATGTTAAAAGTAAGTTCAGGAATTTTTATGAATCAGAATAATTGAACATTTAACTGATACAGATAAGTCAACAAGCAAGCCTTTATTAATGGCCATTATTAATGTTTATTTATTTATTTATTTTGCTTTGTCGCTGTCTCCCGCGTTTGCGAGGTAGCGCAAGGAAACAGACGAAAGAAATGGCCCAACCCACCCCCATACACAATGTATATACATACACGTCCACACACGCAAATATACATACCTATACATCTCAATGTACACATATATATATACACACACAGACACATACATATATACCCATGCACACAATTCACACTGTCTGCCTTTATTCATTTCCATCGCCACCTCGCCACACATGGAATACCATCCCCCTCCCCCCTCATGTGTGCGAGGTAGCACTAGGAAAAGACAACAAAGGCCCCATTCGTTCACACTCAGTCTCTAGCTGTCATGCAATAATGCCCGAAACCACAGCTCCCTTTCCACATCCAGGCCCCACACAACTTTCCATGGTTTACCCCAGACGCTTCACATGCCCTGATTCAATCCACTGACAGCACGTCAACCCCGGTATACCACATCGATCCAATTCACTCTATTCCTTGCCCTCCTTTCACCCTCCTGCATGTTCAGGCCCCGATCACACAAAATCTTTTTCACTCCATCTTTCCACCTCCAATTTGGTCTCCCACTTCTCCTCTTTCCCTCCACCTCCGACACATATATCCTCTTGGTCAATCTTTCCTCACTCATTCTCTCCATGTGCCCAAACCATTTCAAAACACCCTCTTCTGCTCTCTCAACCACGCTCTTTTTATTTCCACACATCTCTCTTACCCTTACATTACTTACTCGATCAAACCACCTCACACCACACATTGTCCTCAAACATCTCATTTCCAGCACATCCACCCTCCTGCGCACAACTCTATCCATAGCCCCCGCCTCGCAACCATACAACATTGCTGGAACCACTATTCCTTCAAACATACCCATTTTTGCTTTCCGAGATAATGTTCTCGACTTCCACACATTCTTCAAGGCTCCCAGGATTTTCGCCCCCTCCCCACCCTATGATTCACTTCCGCTTCCATGGTTCCATCCGCTGCCAGATCCACTCCCAGATATCTAAAACACTTCACTTCCTCCAGTTTTTCTCCATTCAAACTTACCTCCCAATTGACTTGACCCTCAACCCTACTGTACCTAATAACCTTGCTCTTATTCACATTTACTCTTAATTTTCTTCTTTCACACACTTTACCAAACTCAGTCACCAGCTTCTGCAGTTTCTCACATGAATCAGCCACCAGCGCTGTATCATCGACGAACAACAACTGACTCACTTCCCAAGCTCTCTCATCCACAACAGTCTTCATACTTGCCCCTCTTTCCAAAACTCTTGCATTCACCTCCCTAACAACCCCATCCATAAACAAATTGAACAACCATGGAGACATCACACACCCCTGCCGCAAACCTACATTCACTGAGAACCAATCACTTTCCTCTCTTCCTACACGTACACATGCCTTACATCCTCTATAAAAACTTTTCACTGCTTCTAACAACTTGCCTCCCACACCATATATTCTTAATACCTTCCACAGAGCATCTCTATCAACTCTATCATATGCCTTCTCCAGATCCATAAATGCTGTAAGTCTGGAATTGGTTTAATACAAGCCTGTGGCAGTTAATAGAATAAGTGTAATTGCCAAGATTATATTATGTGGTTCATTCCAATTCACTTGAACATGGGATCTTCATTTTGTCACCAATTTATTCAGGTGAACGAGAACGTGCTCGTTATGATAGCGGACGTAGTCGTTATGATGAGTTGTCACTTCATGACCGTCGTGGAATACCACCGATTGATGACCGTCGTTCTGACCGAAGAGCCCCAGCCATTGATGCACGTTTCTCAGATGAACGCAGACGGTAGGATATTATCATTATTATCATTTTTCTTTTCTTTTTTAAGAGCATGCATATATGATTATGGTATGATTATTTCCTTGCTTTCTTACCCTATTGAATGTTATCAAGATTAGCCTTATTTTCTAATTAGTGTTGCATAAACATTAAGATTATGCATACATTATGAATGTATATACGAAAAAATATATGTATCTATATATGTTGAAAATACCATAGGAGTGGCACTAGTATTGACCCTCGCGTTCATGAAGCATGGGTTGAGGAGCACCGGGGATTGGAACGCTTAGAACACGCAGATCATTTCTCTTCGCACGTTCCTCCTCCTCGTCACCGCCATCAACCAGATTGGACCGGTGGTCGTCAGTCGGCTGCTTGGGACCGTCACAAGCACTCCAGGTTTTTACTTTTTTTTATTTTAGAAAATTGAATTCCCTTTAGTCTAGGCATGAATGATCCATAGGACATTAACAGTGTTATAGATTTAATTGTTTGTAGTTTTGGAGAATTAGGTTTTCATAGGAGCAAGCATATCATGCTCAGTGGGTTTATGTATAGTTTGCATTTATTTGGAACTTGCAGAAAAAATTGCTTTGGATGGAATTAGAAATATTTAGAAAAACAACTACAACAGAGCCCAACTGATACATCCTTTTCGTTATACACACAAATATCTATTGATAACTACCCCAGGACCATATTCCAAGAAAGAGTGCCATTTGTACCCAGGACCTTTGTAAAAGTTCTTGCATCCTAAGGCTACACTACTCCCAGTAGCAGGGAAAAGTAGACTCCTTTGTTGAAGAGAAGTTCTTTGACAAGACTCTCCTTCAATTGATACAACTTTGCCAAAGATGACTTTTCACTCACAGTGTAACCTCAAACAGGCAGACCCTAGTTACAAAGGCATGTGAAACATCTGGGGTTAAGCCATGGAAAAGTCTCTGGGGTCTAGATGTGGAAAAGAAGCTGTAATTTCGGTCTACCAAAACCACAGCTCCCTTTCCACATCCAGACCTTTCCATGGTATACCCCTGATGCTTTACATGCCCTAGTTCAGTCCATTGATAGCACGTCAACCCCAGTATACCACACTGTTCCAATTCAATCTACTCCTTGCATGCCTGTCACCCTCCTGTATGATCAGGCCCCAATCACTCAAAATCATTTACACTCCTTCCTTCCACCTCCAATTTGGTCTCCTGCTTCTCCTTCTTCCCTCCACCTCTGACACATATACCCTCATTGTCAACCTTTCCTCACTCATTTTCTCCATATGTCCAAACCATTTCAACAAACCCTTTTCTGCTCTCTCAAGTGCCGTCTTTTTATTTCCACACAGTTCACTTTCCCTTTCATTACTTACTCGATCAAAACACCTCAAAGCACAAATTGTCCTCACAGATTTCATTTCCAACACTTCCACCATCCTTTGTACAACCCTTTCTATAGCCCATGCCTCACAACCATACAACATTGTTGGAACCACTGTTCCTTCAAACATACCCATTTTTGCTCTTCAAGATAATGTTCTCTCCTTCCACACATTCTTCATTGCTCCCAGAACCTTCTCCCCCTCCCGCACCCTGTGACTCACTTCCACTTCCATGGCTCCATTCACTGCTAAGTCCACTCCCAGATATCTAAAACACTTCACTTCCTCCAATTTTTCTCTGTTCAAACTTATATCCCTGTTAAATTGTCCCTCAACCCTGCTGAACCCAATAACTTTGCTCTTATTCACATTTACTCTCAACTTTCTCCTTTCACACACTTTTCCAAACTCAATCACCAACTTCTGCAGTTTCTCACTCAAATCAGCCACTAGAGCTGTATCATCGGCAAACAACAACGACTTGCTTCCCTTCTCATCCCTTCTCTCCAAATGTCTTGCATTTACCTCCCTAATCACCCCATCCATGAACAAATGAAACAACAATGGGGACAATACACATCCCTTCCATAAACCAACATTCACTGGTAGCCAATCACTCTCCTTTCTTCATACTCATACACAAGCCTTACTTCCTTGGGAGAGACTTTTCACTGCTTCTAGCAGCTTACCTCCCATACCATATACTCTTTAAGACCTTCCACAAAGCATCCCTGTCAGCTATATCATATGTCTTCTCCAGATCCATAAATGCTACTTACAAATCCATCTGTTTTTCTAAGTATTTCTCACACACATTCTTCAAAGCAAACACCTGATCCACGCATTCTCTACCACTTCTGAAACCACACTGCTCTTCCCTAGTCTAATGCTCTATACATGCCTTCACCCTCTCTATCAATACCCTCCCATGTAATTTCTCAGGAATTCTCAACAAACTTATTGCCTTTGTACAATGGCAATATGCATGCATTCCGCCAATCCTCAGGTACTTCACCTTGGGCCATACATACATTGAATATCCTTACCAACCAACCAACAACACAGTCACCTCCTTTTTTAATAAATTCCACTGCAGTACCATCCAAACCCACTGCCTTGCTGAATTTCATCTTCCGTAAAGCTTTCACTACCGTTTCTCTCTTTACCGAACCATTCTCCCTGATCCTCACTTCACACACCACCCTGACCAAAACACCCTACATCTGCCACTTTGTCATCAAAAAACATTCACCAAACCTTCAAAATACTCTATCTCCTCACTTCATCACTACCTGTTATTACATTCCCACTTGCCTCTTCACTGATGTTCCCATTTGATATCTTGTCTTATGCACATTATTTACCCCCTTCCAAAACATCTTTTTCATTCCCTGTTTCCTGGCGCTACCACACTGACACAGGAAATGGTGATCATGTATGATAGAAAAAAAATATATATATATATCCCTGGGGATAGGGGAGAAAGAATACTTTCCAAGTTTTACCCCAAGTGTTGTAGAAGGCAACTAAAGGGGGCAGGAGTGGGGGGTTGGCAACCCCCTCTCATATTTGAATTTCTAAAAAGGGAAACAGAAGAATGAGTCACGCGGGGAGTGCTCATCTTCCTCAAAGGCTCAGATTTGGGTGTCTGAATGTGTATGGATGTAACCAAGATGAGAAGAAAGGAGAGATAGGTAGTATGTTTGAGGAAAGAAACCTGGATGTTCTGGCTGTGAGTGAAATGAAGCTAAAGGATAAAAGGGAAGAGTGGATTAGGAAAGTCTTGGGAGTAAAGTCGAGGGTTGGTTAGAGGACAAGGGCTAAGGAAGGAGTAGCACTACTCCTAAAGCAGGAGTTGTGGGAGTATGTGATAGAGAGTAAGAAAGTATATTCTAGATTGATGTGGGTAAACCTGAAAGTGGATGGAGAGAGATGGGTGATTATTGGTGCCTATGCACCTGATCATGAGAATAAAGATCATGAGAGGCAAGTGTTTTGGAATCACCTGAGTGAGTGCGTTAGCAGTTTTGATGCCTGAGACCAGGTTATACTAATGAGTGATTTAAATGCAAAGGTGAATAATGTGGCAGTTGAGGGTATGATTGGTGTACATTGGGGTGTTCAGTGTTGCAAATGGAAATACTGAAGAGCTTGTAGATTTGTGTGCTGTAAAAAGACTGGTGATTGGGAGTACTTGGTTTAAAAAGAGAAATATACTTCAGTATACGTATGTGAGTAGGAAAGATGGTAAATTGGAGTACGTGTTAATTGATAAACATGTAAAAGAGAGACTTTTGGACGTTAATGTGCTGAGAGGGGCAGCTTGAGGGATGTCTGATCACTGTCTTGTGGAGGCGAAGGTGAAGACTTGTAGAGGTTTTCAGAAAAGAAGAGAGAATGTTGTGGAGAGATTGGTGAGAGTATGTGAGTTTGGAAGGAACACTTGTGTGAGGAATGGGATGTATTAAGGGAAGCAGTGATGGCTTGCACAAAAGATGTATGTGGCATGAGAAAAGTGGGAGGTGGGCAGATTAAAATGAGTAGTGAGTGGTGGAATGAAGAAGTGAGGTTGTTAGTCAAAGAGAAAAGAGGTGTTTGGATGATACTTGTAGGGAATTAGTGCAAATGACTGGGAGATGTGTAAAAGAAAGCAGCAGGAGGTCAAAAGAAAGGTGCAAGAGTTTGAGAGTTTGGGTTAGAGAGTATCATTAAATTTTAGGAAGAATAAATAGATGTTTTGGAAGGAGGTAGATAATGTGCATAAGTCAAGAGAACAAATGGGAACATTGGTGAAGGGGGCAAGTGGTGAGATGATAGCAGGTACTGATGAAGTGAGAAGAAAATGGGGTGAGTATTTTGAAGGACTGCTGAATGTTTTTGATAATAGAGTGGCAGATATAAGGCGTTTTGGTCAGGGTGGTGTGCAAATTGAGAGGATTAGGGAGAATGGTTTGGTGAAGAGAGAACCGGTAGTGAAAGCTTTGCGGAAGATGAAATCCAGCAAGGCGATGGGTTTTGATGGTAATGCAGTGGAATTTATTGAAAAAAGGGATAACTGTGTTGTTGATTAGTTGGTATGGATATTCAATGTGTGTATGGACATGGTTAAATGCCCGAGGATTGGTGGAATGCATGCATAGTGCCATTGTACAAAGGTAAAGTGGATAAAGGTGAATGTTCAAATTACAGAAGCATAAGTTTGTTGAGTATTTCTAGAAAATTATATGGGAGGATATTGATTGAGAAAATGAAGGCATGTATCAGACTGGGGAAGAGCATTGTGGTTTCCAAAGTAGTATAGGATGTGTGGATCAGGTGTTTGATGACTGTATGTGAGAAGCACTTAGAAAAACTGATGGATTTGTATGTTGCACTTATGGATCTGGAGAAGGCATAGTGATAAGGTTTGTAGAGGTGCTTTGTGCTGGGTTTTAAGAGTGGTGTAGGAGGTAAGTTGCGAGAAGCAGTGAAAAGTTTTTACCAAAATGTAAGGCATTTGTATGAGTAGGAAAAGAGGAGAGTGATTGGTTCCCAGTGAATGTCGGTTTGCAGCACAGGTGTTTGACGGCCCCATGGTTGTTTAATTTCATTATGGATAAGGTGATTAGGGAGGTAAATGCAAGAGTTTTGGAGAGAGGGGTGAGTATGCAGTCTGTTGGGGATGAGAGGGCCTGGGAGGTGAGTCAGTTTTTGAGTGGATATGTTGGAAATGAAACGTTTGTGGACAATATGTTGTGTGAGGTGGTTTGGTTATGTAATGATAGGGTAAGAGAGATGTGTGGTAATAAAAAGAGTGTGGTTGAGAGTGCAGAGGAGAGTGTGTTGAAATGGCTTGGGGACATGGAGAGATTGAGTGAGGAAAGATTGACAAAGAGGGTATATGTGTCAGAGGTGGAGGGGACAAGAAGTGGGAGACCAGATTGGAGGTGTGAAAAAGATTTTGAGCAATCGGGGCCTGAACAAACAGGAGGGTGAGAGGCGTGTAGGGAATAGAGTAAATTGGAAAGATGTGGTATACTGGGGTCGATGTGCTGTCAATGGACTGAACCAGAGCATGTGAAGCAGAGGGGATAAACCATGGAAAGGTCTGTAGGGCCTGGATGTGGATTGGGAACTCTGGTTTCAGTGCATTACACATGACAGCTAGAGACAGAATGTGAACGAATGTGGCCTTTTTGTCTGTATTCCTGGCGTTGCCTCGCTGATGCAGGGGATAGCGATGCTGTTTTCCTGTGGGATGGGGTAGCGACGAAAAGGGATTAAGACAAGCAAATATGAATATGTTCATGCGTATGTATATAATGTCTGTGTGTGTGTGTATGTGTATGTATGATTTGATATGTATGTGTATGTGTATGTGCATTTGTAATGTCTGTGTGTGTGTGTATGTGTATGTATGATTTGATATGTATGTGTATGTGTATGTGCATTTGTGGGCATTTATGTGCATATATGTGTATATAAGTGGATGGTCCTTTTTCGTCTGTTTCCCGGTGTAACCTCACTGACGTGGGAAACATCTATTATGTACAACAAATGAATAAATAGTATATATGTATATGTCTGTTCCTGTATATGTATATATATATATATGTGCGTATATGGACGTTTATGTATGTATGTGTGTTAGATAGTATATATGTATATGTCTGTTCCTGTATATGTATGTATGTATGTATATCTGCGTGTATGGACATTTATGTATATGTGTGTATATGAGTGTGTATATACTTAATCGCCGTCTCCCCCATCAGCAAGGTAGCGCAAGGAAACAGACAAGGAATGGCCAACCCATCCACATACACGTTTATACATAAACACCCATACATGCACATATACATATATATACATTTCAGCGTATACATACATGTACATACACAGACATATGCACATATACGCATGTACATATTCTCACTTGCTGCCTTCATCCATTCCTGTTGCCACCCTACCAGACATGAAATAGCATCCCCCCTCCCTGAATAAGAGCAAGGTTATTAGGTACAGTAGGGTTGAGGGTCAAGTCAATTGGGAGGTAAGTTTGAATGGAGAAAAACTGGAGGAAGTAAAGTGTTTTAGATATCTGGGAGTGGATCTGGCAGCGGATGGAACCATGGAAGCCGAAGTGGATCATAGGGTGGGGGAGGGGGCGAAAATCCTGGGAGCCTTGAAGAATGTGTGGAAGTCGAGAACATTATCTCAGAAAGCAAAAATGGGTATGTTTGAAGGAATAGTGGTTCCAACAATGTTGTATGGTTGCGAGGCGTGGGCTATGGATAGAGTTGTGCGCAGGAGGATGGATGTGTTGGAAATGAGATGTTTGAGGACAATGTGTGGTGTGAGGTGGTTTGATTGAGTAAGTAACGTAAGGGTAAGAGAGATGTATGGAAATAAAAAGAGCGTGGTTGAGAGAGCAGAAGAGGGTGTTTTGAAATGGTTTGGGCACATGGAGAGAATGAGTGAGGAAAGATTGACCAAGAGGATATATGTGTCGGAGGTGGAGGGAATGAGGAGAAGTGGGACACCAAATTGGAGGTGGAAAGATGGAGTGAAAAAGATTTTGTGTGATCGGGGCCTGAACATGCAGGAGGGTGAAAGGAGGGCAAGGAATAGAGTGAATTGGATCGATGTGGTATACCGGGGTTGACTTGCTGTCAGTGGATTGAATCAGGGCATGTGAAGCGTCTGGGGTAAACCATGGAAAGCTGTGTAGGTATGTATATTTGCGTGTGTGGACGTATGTATATACATGTGTATGGGGGTGGGTTGGGCCATTTCTTTCGTCTGTTTTCTTGCGCTACCTCACAAACGCGGGAGACAGCGACAAAGCAAAAAAAAAATATATATATATATATATATATATATATATATATATATATATATATATATATATATATATATATATATATATATATTTTTTATTTATTTATTTATTATACTTTGTCGCTGTCTCCCGCGTTTGCGAGGTAGCGCAAGGAAACACACGAATGAAATGGCCCAACCCCCCCCATACACATGTATATACATACGTCCACACACGCAAATATACATACCTACACAGCTTTCCATGGCTTACCCCAGACGCTTCACATGCCTTGATTCAATCCACTGACAGCACGTCAACCCTGGTATACCACCTCGCTCCAATTCACTCTATTCCTTGCCCTCCTTTCACCCTCCTGCATGTTCAGGCCCCGATCACACAAAATCTTTTTCACTCCATCTTTCCACCTCCAATTTGGTCTCCCTCTTCTCCTTGTTCCCTCCACCTCCAACACATATATCCTCTTGGTCAATCTTTCCTCACTCATCCTCTCCATGTGCCCAAACCACTTCAAAACACCCTCTTCTGCTCTCTCAACCACGCTCTTTTTATTTCCATACATCTCTCTCACCCTTACGTTACTCACTCGATCAAACCACCTCACACCACACATTGTCCTCAAACATCTCATTTCCAGCACATCCATCCTCCTGCGCACAACTCTATCCATAGCCCACGCCTCGCAACTATACAACATTGTTGGAACCACTATTCCTTCAAACATACCCATTTTTGCTTTCCGAGATAATGTTCTCGACTTCCACACATTCTTCAAGGCCCCCAGAATTTTCGCCCCCTCCCCCACCCTATGATCCACTTCCGCTTCCATGGTTCCATCCGCTGCCAGATCCACTCCCAGATATCTATAACACTTCACTTCCTCCAGTTTTTCTCCATTCAAACTCACCTCCCAATTGACTTGACCCTCAACCCTACTGTACCTAATAACCTTGCTCTTATTCACATTTACTCTTAACTTTCTTCTTCCACACACTTTACCAAACTCAGTCACCAGCTTCTGCAGTTTCTCACATGAATCAGCCACCAGCGCTGTATCATCAGCGAACAACAACTGACTCACTTCCCAAGCTCTCTCATCCCCAACAGACTTCATACTTGCCCCTCTTTCCAAAACTCTTGCATTTACCTCCCTAACAACCCCATCCATAAACAAATTAAACAGCCATGGAGACATCACACACCCCAGCCGCAAACCTACATTCACTGAGAACCAGTCACTTTCCTCTCTTCCTACACGTACACATGCCTTACATCCTCGATAAAAACTTTTCACTGCTTCTAACAACTTTCCTCCCACACCATATATTCTTAATACCTTCCACAGAGCATCTCTATCAACTCTATCATATGCCTTCTCCAGATCCATAAATGCTACATACAAATCCATTTGCTTTTCTAAGTATTTCTCACATACATTCTTCAAAGCAAACACCTGATCCACACATCCTCTACCACTTCTGAAACCACACTGCTCTTCCCCAATCTGATGCTCTGTACATGCCTTCACCCTCTCAATCAATACCCTCCCATATAATTTACCAGGAATACTCAACAAACTTATACTTCTGTAATTTGAGCACTCACTCTCATCCCCTTTGCCTTTGTACAATGGCACTATGCACGCATTCCGCCAATCCTCAGGCACCTCACCATGAGTCATACATACATTAAATAACCTTACCAACCAGTCAACAATACAGTCACCCCCTTTTTTAATAAATTCCACTGCAATACCATCCAAACCTGCTGCCTTGCCGGCTTTCATCTTCCGCAAAGCTTTCACTACAAATCATTTTCCCTAACTCTCTCACTTTGCACACCACCTCGACCAAAACACCCTATATCTGCCACTCTATCATCAAACACATTCAACAAACCTTCAAAATACTCACTCCATCTCCTTCTCACATCACCACTACTTGTTATCACCTCCCCATTTGCGCCCTTCACTGAAGTTCCCATTTGCTCCCTTGTCTTACGCACTTTATTTACCTCCTTCCAGAACATCTTTTTATTCTCCCTAAAATTTAATGATACTCTCTCACCCCAACTCTCATTTGCCCTTTTTTTCACCTCTTGCACCTTTCTCTTGACCTCCTGTCTCTTTCTTTTATACATCTCCCACTCAATTGCATTTTTTCCCTGCAAAAATCGTCCAAATGCCTCTCTCTTCTCTTTCACTAATACTCTTACTTCTTCATCCCACCACTCACTACCCTTTCTAATCAACCCACCTCCCACTCTTCTCATGCCACAAGCATCTTTTGCGCAATCCATCACTGATTCCCTAAATACATCCCATTCCTCCCCCACTCCCCTTACTTCCATTGTTCTCACCTTTTTCCATTCTGTACTCAGTCTCTCCTGGTACTTCCTCACACAGGTCTCCTTCTCAAGCTCACTCACTCTCACCACCCTCTTCACCCCAACATTCACTCTTCTTTTCTGAAAACCCATACAAATCTTCACCTTAGCCTCCAGAAGATAATGATCAGACATCCCTCCAGTTGCACCTCTCAGCACATTAACATCCAAAAGTCTCTCTTTCGCACGCCTGTCAATTAACACGTAATCCAATAACGCTCTCTGGCCATCTCTCCTACTTACATAAGTATACTTATGTATATCTCGCTTTTTAAACCAGGTATTCCCAATCATCAGTCCTTTTTCAGCACATAAATCTACAAGCTCTTCACCATTTCCATTTACAACACTGAACACCCCATGTATACCAATTATTCCCTCAACTGCCACATTACTCACCTTTGCATTCAAATCACCCATCACTATAACCCGGTCTCGTGCATCAAAACCACTAACACACTCATTCAGCTGCTCCCAAAACACTTGCCTCTCTTGATCTTTCTTCTCATGCCCAGGTGCATATGCACCAATAATCACCCACCTCTCTCCATCAACTTTCAGTTTTACCCATATTAATCGAGAATTTACTTTCTTACACTCTATCACATACTCCCACAACTCCTGTTTCAGGAGTATTGCTACTCCTTCCCTTGCTCTTGTCCTCTCACTAACCCCTGACTTTACTCCCCAGACATTCCCAAACCACTCTTCCCCTTTACCCTTGAGCTTCGTTTCACTCAGAGCCAAAACATCCAGGTTCCTTTCCTCAAACATACTACCTATCTCTCCTTTTTTCACATCTTGGTTACATCCACACACATTTAGGCACCCCACTCTGAGCCTCCGAGGAGGATGAGCACTCCCCGCGTGACTCCTTCTTCTGTTTCCCATTTTAGAAAGTTAATACAAGGAGGGGAGGATTTCTGGCCCCCCGCTCCCGTCCCCTCTAGTCGCTTTCTACGACACGCGAGGAATACGTGGGAAGTATTCTTTCACCCCTATCCCCAGGGATAATATACATATATATATACATATACACATACACACACATACACATACATACGCACATATACACACACACACACATACATATATATACATATGAAAAATGTAAGAAACAATTTAGAAAACTGAAACTTCTAGCTTGAAATGAATGAAAAAAATGAATGTCACATAATGGTTCAACCTCTGGCTATGGAAAAAAGGAAATGTATAATTTATTTACACAAACGTCAATAGCAGTTCTCATCAATTTAACCACTGCATCAATAAGCTTCAATGTCTAAGCTACATTTTTCTCCAATTTCACTATTTTCCTTCACATATATATATATATATATATATATATTATCCCTGGGGATAGGGGAGAAAGAATACTTCCCACGTATTCCCTGTGTGTCGTAGAAGGCGACTAAAAGGGGAGGGAGCGTGGGGCTGCAAATCTTCCCCTCTCGTTTTTTTTTTAATTTTCCAAAACAAGGAACAGAGAAGGGGGCCAGGTGAGGATATTCCCTCCAAGGCTCAGTCCTCTGTTCTTAACGCTACCTCGCTAACGCGGGAAATGGCGAATAGTTTGAAAGAAAAAGAAGAATATATATATATATATATTATCCCTGGGGATAGGGGTGAAAGAATACTTCCCACGCATTCCTCGCGTGTCATAGAAGGCGACTAGAGGGGACGGGAGCGGGGGGCCAGAAATCCTCCCCTCCTTGTATTTTTAACTTTCTAAAATGGGAAACAGAAGAAGGAGTCACGCGGGGAGTGCTCATCCTCCTCGAAGGCTCAGGCTGGGGTGTCTAAATGTGTGTGGATGTAACCAAGATGTGAAAAAAGGAGAGATAGGTAGTATGTTTGAGGAAAGGAACCTGGATGTTTTGGCTCTGAGTGAAACAAAGCTCAAGGGTAAAGGGGAAGAGTGGTTTGGAAATGTCTTGGGAGTAAAGTCAGGGGTTAGTGAGAGGACAAGAGCAAGGGAAGGAGTAGCAGTACTCCTGAAACAGGAGTTGTGGGAGTATGTGATAGAATGTACGAAAGTAAATTCTCGATTGATATGGGTAAAACTGAAAGTTGATGGAGAGAGATGGGTGATTATTGGTGCATATGCACCTGGGCATGAGAAGAAAGATCATGAGAGGCAAGTGTTTAGGGAGTAGCTGAATGAGTGCGTTAGTGGTTTTGATGCACGAGACCGGGTTATAGTGATGGGTGATTTGAATGCAAAGGGGAGTAATGTGGCAGTTGAGGGAATAATGGGTATACATGGGGTGTTCAGTGTTGTAAATGGAAATGGTGAAGAGCTTGTAGATTTATGTGCTGAAAAAGGACTGGTGATTGGGAATACCTGGTTTAAAAAGCGAGATATACATAAGTATACTTATGTAAGTAGGAGAGATGGCCAGAGACCGTTATTGGATTACGTGTTATTTGACAGGCACGCAAAAGAGAGACTTTTGGATGTTAATGTGCTGGGAGGTGCAACTGGAGGGATGTCTGATCATTATCTTGTGGAGGCTAAGGTGAAGATTTGTATGGGTTTTCAGAAAAGAAGAGTGAATGTTGGGGTGAAGAGGGTGGTGAGAGTAAGTGAGCTTGGGAAGGAGACTTGTGTGAGGAAGTACCAGGGGTGACTGAGTATAGAATGGAAAAAAGTGAGAACAATGGAAGTAAGGGGAGTGGGGGAGGAATGGGATGTATTTAGTGAATCAGGGATAGATTGCGCAAAAGATGCTTGTGGCATGAGAAGAGAGGGAGGTGGGTTGATTAGAAAGGGTAGTGAGTGGTGGGATGAAGAAGTAAGATTATTAGTGAAAGAGAAGAGAGAGGCATTTGGACAATTTTTGCAGGGAAAAAATGCAACTGAGTGGGAGATGTATAAAAGAAAGAGACAGGAGGTCAAGAGAAAGGTGCAAGAAGTGAAAAAGAGGGCAAATGAGAGTTGGGGTGAGAGAGTATCATTAAATTTTAGGGAAAATAAAAAGATGTTCTGGAAGGAGGTAAATAAAGTGCATAAGACAAGGGAGCAAATGGGAACTTCAGTGAAGGGCACAAATGGTGAGGTCATAACAAGTAGTGGTGATATGAGAAGGAGATGGAGTGAGTATTTTGAATCAAGGTTTGTTGAATGTGTTTGATGATAGAGTGGCAGATGTAGGGTGTTTTGGTCGAGGTGGTGTGCAAAGTGAGAGGGTTAGGGAAAATGATTTGGTAAACAGAGAAGAGGTAGTAAAAGCTTTGCGGAAGATGAAAGTTGGCAAGGCAGCAGGTTTGGATGGTATTGCAGTGGAATTTATTAAAAAAGGGGGTGACTGTATTGTTGACTGGTTGGTAAGGTTATTTAATGTATGTATGACTCATGGTGAGGTGCCTGAGGATTGGCGAAATGCGTGCATAGTGCCATTGTACAAAGGCAAAGGGGATAAGAGTGAGTGCTCAAATTACAGAGGTATAAGTTTGTTGAGTATTCCTGGGAAATTATATGGGAGGGTATTGATTGAGAGGGTGAAGGAATGTACAGAGCATCAGATTGGGGAAGAGCAGTGAGGTTTCAGAAGTGGTAGAGGATGTGTGGATCAGGTGTTTGCTTTGAAGGATGTATGTGAGAAATACTTAGAAAAGCAAATGGATTTGTATGTATCATTTATGGATCTGGAGAAGGCATATGATAGAGTTGATAGAGATGCTCTGTGGAAGGTATTAAGAATATATGGTGTGGGAGGCAAGTTGTTAGAAGCAGTGAAAAGTTTTTATCGAGGATGTATGGCATTTGTACGTGTAGGAAGAGAGGAACGTGATTTTTTCTCAGTGAATGTAGGTTTGTGGCAGGGGTGTGTGATGTCTCCATGGTTGTTTAATTTGTTTATGGATGGGCTTGTTAGGGAGGTAAATGCAAGAGTTTTGGAAAGAGGGGCAAGTATGAAGTGTGTTGTGGATGAGAGAGCTTGGGAAGTGAGTCAGTTGTTGTTCGCTGATGATACAGCGCTGGTGGCTGATTCATGTGAGAAACTGCAGAAGCTGGTGACTGAGTTTAGTAAAGTGTGTGAAAGAAGAAAGCTAAGAGTAAATGTGAATAAGAGCAAGGTTATTAGGTACAGTAGGGTTGAGGGTCAAGTCAGTTGGGAGGTAAGTTTGAATGGAGAAAAACTGGAGGAAGTAAAGTGTTTTAGATATCTGGGAGTGGATCTGGCAGCGGATGGAACCATGGAAGCGGAAGTGAATCATAGGGTGGGGGAGGGGGTGAAAATCCTGGGAGCCTTGAAGAATGTTTGGAAGTCGAGAACATTATCTCGGAAAGCAAAAATGGGTATGTTTGAAGGAATAGTGGTTCCAACAATGTTGTATGGTTGCGAGGCGTGGGCTATGGATAAAGTTGTGCGCAGGAGGGTGGATGTGCTGGAAATGAGATGTTTGAGGACAATGTGTGGTGTGAGGTGGTTTGATCGAGTAAGTAATGTAAGGGTAAGATAGATGTGTGGAAATAAAAAGAGTGTGGTTGAGAGAGCAGAAGAGGGTGTTTTGAAATGGTTTGGGCACATGGAGAGAATGAGTGAGGAAAGATTGACCAAGAGGATATATGTGTTGGAGGTGGAGGGAACGAGGAGAAGTGGGAGACCAAATTGGAGGTGGAAAGATGGAGTGAAAAAGATTTTGTGTGATAGGGGCCTAAACATGCAGGAGGGTGAAAGGAGGGCAAGGAATAGAGTGAATTGGATCGATGTGGTATACCGGGGTTGACGTGCTGTCAGTGGATTGAATCAGGGCATGTGAAGCGTCTGGGGTAAACCATGGAAAGCTGTGTATGTATGTATATTTGCGTGTGTGGACGTATGTATGTACATGTGTATGGGGGTGGTTTAGGCCATTTCTTTCGTCTGTTTCCTTGCGCTACCTCGCAAACGCGGGAGACAGCAAAAAAAAAAAAAAAATTACTCATGGTGAGGTGCCTGAGGATTGGCGGAATGCGTGCATAGTGCCATCGTACAAAGGCAAAGGGGATAAGAGTGAGTGCTGGAAGTTGAGAACATTATCTCGGAAAGCAAAAATGGGTATGTTTGAAGGAATAGTGGTTCCAACAATGTTGTATGGTTGCGAGGCGTGGGCTATGGATAAAGTTGTGCGCAGGAGGGTTGATGTGCTAGAAATGAGATGTTTGAGGACAATGTGTGGTGTGAGGTGGTTTGATCGAGTAAGTAATGTAAGGGTAAGAGAGATGTGTGGAAATAAAAAGAGTGTGGTTGAGAGAGCAGAAGAGGGTGTTTTGAAATGGTTTGGGCACATGGAGAGAATGAGTGAGGAAAGATTGACCAAGAGGATATATGTGTCGGAGGTGGAGGGAACGAGGAGAAGAGGGAGACCAAATTGGAGGTGGAAAGATGGAGTGAAAAAGATTTTGTTGTGATCGGGGCCTGAACATGCAGGAGGGTGAAAGGAGGGCAAGGAATAGAGTGAATTGGATCGATGTGGTATACCGGGGTTGACGTGCTGTCAGTGGATTGAATCAGGGCATGTGAAGCGTCTGGGGTAAACCCTGGAAAGCTGTGTAGGTATGTATATTTGCGTGTGTGGACGTATGTATATACATGTGTATGGGGGTGGGTTGGGCCATTTGTTTCGTCTGTTTCCTTGCGCTACCTCGCAAACGCGGGAGACAGCAAAAAAAAAAAAAAAAATTACTCATGGTGAGGTGCCTGAGGATTGGCGGAATGCGTGCATAGTGCCATCGTACAAAGGCAAAGGGGATAAGAGTGAGTGCTCAAATTTCAGAGGTATAAGTTTGTTGAGTATTCCTGGGAAATTATATGGGAGGGTATTGATTGAGAGGGTGAAGGCATGTACAGAGCATCAGATTGGGAAGAGCAGTGTGGTTTCAGAAGTGGTAGAGGATGTGTTGATCAGGTGCTTGCTTTGAAGAATGTATGTGAGAAATACTTAGAAAAGCAAATGGATTTGTATATAGCATTTATGGATCTGGAGAAGGCATATGATGATTGATAGAGATGCTCTGTGGAAGGTATTATAGAAAATATGGTGTGGGAGGAAAGTTGTTAGAAGCAGTGAAAAGTTTTATCGAGGATGTAAGGCATGTGTACGTGTAGGAAGAGAGGGAAAGTGGTTGGTTCTCAGTGAATGTAGGTTTGCGGCAGGGGTGTGTGATGTCTCCATGGTTGTTTAATTTGTTTAATTTGGATGGAGTTGTTAATGAGGTAATGCAAGAGTTTTGGAAAGAGGGGCAAGTATGAAGTCTGTTGGGATGAGAGAGCTTGGGAAGATGAGGTCAGTTGTTGTTCGCTGATATACCGGGTTGAGTGCTGTCATGATGATCAGGGATGTGAAGCGTGGGTAAACTGCAGAAAGCTGGTGACTGAGTTTGGTAAAGTGTGTGAAGAAGTAAAGCTAAAAGTAATGTGATAAGGAGCAAGTGTTTTAGGTTACTGTGGTGTTCCTGGGTACAGTCAATTGGGAGTACGAGTGAATGGAAAAAACTGGAGGAAGTAAATGTTTTAGATATCTGGGAGTGGATCGGCAGCGGATGGAACAATGGGTGCGAAGTGAATCATAGATGGAGAGGGGGGAAAATCGGAGCCTTGAAGAATGTGGAAGTCGAGAACGATTATTTTGGAAAGCAAAAATGGGGTATGTTTGAAGGAATAGTGGTTCCAACAATGTTGTATGGTTGCGAGGCGTGGGCTATAGATAGAGTTGTGCGCAGGAGGGTTTGGATGTGCTAGAAATGAGATGTTTGAGGACAATGTGTGGTGTGAGGTGGTTTGATCGAGTAAGTAATGTAAGGGTAAGAGAGATGTGTGGAAATAAAAAGAGGTGGTTCAGAGAGCAGAAGAGGGTGTTTTGAAATGGTTTGGGCACATGGAGAGAATGAGTGAGGAGAGATTGACCAAGAGGATATATGTGTCGAGGTGGAGGGAACGAGGAGAAGTGGGAGACCAAATTGGAGGTGGAAGATGGAGTGAAAAAGATTTTGTGTGATCGGGGCCTGAAATGCAGGAGGGTGAAAGGAGGGCAAGGAATAGAGTGAATTGGATCGATGTGGTATACCGGGGTTGACGTGCTGTCAGTGGATTGAATCAGGGCTTGTGAAGCATCTGGGGTAAACCCTGGAAAGCTGTGTAGGTATGTATATTTGCGTGTGTGGACGTATGTATATACATGTGTATGGGGGTGGGTTGGGCCATTTGTTTCGTCTGTTTCCTTGCGCTACCCTCGCAAACGCGGGAGACAGCAAAAAAAAAAAAAAAAATTACTCATGGTGAGGTGCCTGAGGATTGGCGGAATGCGTGCATAGTGCCATCGTACAAAGGCAAAGGGGATAAGAGTGAGTGCTCAAATTTCAGAGGTAATAAGTTTGTTGAGTATTCCTGGGAAATTATATGGGAGGGTATTGATTGAGAGGGTGAAGGCATGTACAGAGCATCAGATTGGGGAAGAGCAGTGTGGTTTCAGAAGTGTTAGAGGATGTGTTGAGTCAGGTGTTTGCTTTGAAGAATGTATGTGAGAAATACTTAGAAAAGCAAATGGATTTGTATATAACATTTATGGATCTGGAGAAGGCATATGATAGAGTTGATAGAGATGCTCTGTGGAAGGTATTAAGAATATATGGTGTGGGAGGAAAGTTGTTAGAAGCAGTGAAAAGTTTTTATTCGAGGATGTAAGGCATGTGTACGTGTAGGAAGAGAGGAAAGTGATTGGTTCTCAGTGAATGTAGGTTTGCGGCAGGGGTGTGTGATGTCTCCATGGTTGTTTAATTTGTTTAATTTGGATGGAGTTGTTAATGAGGTAAATGCAAGAGTTTTGGAAAGAGGGGCAAGTATGAAGTCTGTTGGGGATGAGAGAGCTTGGGAAGTGAGTCAGTTGTTGTTCGCTGATGATACAGCGTTGGTGGCTGATTCATGTGAGAAACTGCAGAAGCTGGTGACTGAGTTTGGTAAAGTGTGTGAAAGAAGAAAGCTAAAAGTAAATGTGAATAAGAGCAAGGTTATTAGGTACAGTAGGGTTGAGGGTCAAGTCAATTGGGAGGTAAGAGTGAATGGAGAAAAACTGGAGGAAGTAAAGTGTTTAGATATCTGGGAGTGGATCTGGCAGCGGATGGTACAATGGAAGCGGAAGCGAATCATAGGGTGGAGGAGGGGGCGAAAATCCTGGGAGCCTTGAAGAATGTGTGGAAGTCGAGAACATTATCTCGGAAAGCAAAAATGGGTATGTTTGAAGGAATAGTGGTTCCAACAATGTTGTATGGTTGCGAGGCGTGGGCTATGGATAGAGTTGTGCGCAGGAGGATGGATGTGCTGGAAATGAGATGTTTGAGGACAATGTGTGGTGTGAGGTGGTTTGATTGAGTAAGTAACGTAAGGGTAAGAGAGATGTATGGAAATAAAAAGAGCGTGGTTGAGAGAGCAGAAGAGGGTGTTTTGAAATGGTTTGGGCACATGGAGAGAATGAGTGAGGAAAGATTGACCAAGAGGATATATGTGTCGGAGGTGGAGGGAATGAGGAGAAGTGGGACACCAAATTGGAGGTGGAAAGATGGAGTGAAAAAGATTTTGTGTGATCGGGGCCTGAACATGCAGGAGGGTGAAAGGAGGGCAAGGAATAGAGTGAATTGGATCGATGTGGTATACCGGGGTTGACTTGCTGTCAGTGGATTGAATCAGGGCATGTGAAGCGTCTGGGGTAAACCATGGAAAGCTGTGTAGGTATGTATATTTGCGTGTGTGGACGTATGTATATACATGTGTATGGGGGTGGGTTGGGCCATTTCTTTCGTCTGTTTTCTTGCGCTACCTCAGCAAACGCGGGAGACAGCGACAAAGCAAAAAAAAAATATATATATATATATATATATATATATATATATATATATATATATATATATATATATATATATATATATATATATATATTTTTATTTATTTATTTATTATACTTTGTCGCTGTCTCCCGCGCCGCGTTTGCGAGGTAGCGCAAGGAAACACACGAATGAAATGGCCCAACCCCCCCCATACACATGTATATACATACGTCCACACACGCAAATATACATACCTACACAGCTTTCCATGGCTTACCCCAGACGCTTCACATGCCTTGATTCAATCCACTGACAGCACGTCAACCCTGGTATACCACCTCGCTCCAATTCACTCTATTCCTTGCCCTCCTTTCACCCTCCTGCATGTTCAGGCCCCGATCACACAAAATCTTTTTCACTCCATCTTTCCACCTCCAATTTGGTCTCCCTCTTCTCCTTGTTCCCTCCACCTCCAACACATATATCCTCTTGGTCAATCTTTCCTCACTCATCCTCTCCATGTGCCCAAACCACTTCAAAACACCCTCTTCTGCTCTCTCAACCACGCTCTTTTTATTTCCACACATCTCTCTCACCCTTACGTTACTCACTCGATCAAACCACCTCACACCACACATTGTCCTCAAACATCTCATTTCCAGCACATCCATCCTCCTGCGCACAACTCTATCCATAGCCCACGCCTCGCAACTATACAACATTGTTGGAACCACTATTCCTTCAAACATACCCATTTTTGCTTTCCGAGATAATGTTCTCGACTTCCACACATTCTTCAAGGCCCCCAGAATTTTCGCCCCCTCCCCCACCCTATGATCCACTTCCGCTTCCATGGTTCCATCCGCTGCCAGATCCACTCCCAGATATCTATAACACTTCACTTCCTCCAGTTTTTCTCCATTCAAACTCACCTCCCAATTGACTTGACCCTCAACCCTACTGTACCTAATAACCTTGCTCTTATTCACATTTACTCTTAACTTTCTTCTTCCACACACTTTACCAAACTCAGTCACCAGCTTCTGCAGTTTCTCACATGAATCAGCCACCAGCGCTGTATCATCAGCGAACAACAACTGACTCACTTCCCAAGCTCTCTCATCCCCAACAGACTTCATACTTGCCCCTCTTTCCAAAACTCTTGCATTTACCTCCCTAACAACCCCATCCATAAACAAATTAAACAGCCATGGAGACATCACACACCCCAGCCGCAAACCTACATTCACTGAGAACCAGTCACTTTCCTCTCTTCCTACACGTACACATGCCTTACATCCTCGATAAAAACTTTTCACTGCTTCTAACAACTTTCCTCCCACACCATATATTCTTAATACCTTCCACAGAGCATCTCTATCAACTCTATCATATGCCTTCTCCAGATCCATAAATGCTACATACAAATCCATTTGCTTTTCTAAGTATTTCTCACATACATTCTTCAAAGCAAACACCTGATCCACACATCCTCTACCACTTCTGAAACCACACTGCTCTTCCCCAATCTGATGCTCTGTACATGCCTTCACCCTCTCAATCAATACCCTCCCATATAATTTACCAGGAATACTCAACAAACTTATACTTCTGTAATTTGAGCACTCACTCTCATCCCCTTTGCCTTTGTACAATGGCACTATGCACGCATTCCGCCAATCCTCAGGCACCTCACCATGAGTCATACATACATTAAATAACCTTACCAACCAGTCAACAATACAGTCACCCCCTTTTTTAATAAATTCCACTGCAATACCATCCAAACCTGCTGCCTTGCCGGCTTTCATCTTCCGCAAAGCTTTCACTACAAATCATTTTCCCTAACTCTCTCACTTTGCACACCACCTCGACCAAAACACCCTATATCTGCCACTCTATCATCAAACACATTCAACAAACCTTCAAAATACTCACTCCATCTCCTTCTCACATCACCACTACTTGTTATCACCTCCCCATTTGCGCCCTTCACTGAAGTTCCCATTTGCTCCCTTGTCTTACGCACTTTATTTACCTCCTTCCAGAACATCTTTTTATTCTCCCTAAAATTTAATGATACTCTCTCACCCCAACTCTCATTTGCCCTTTTTTTCACCTCTTGCACCTTTCTCTTGACCTCCTGTCTCTTTCTTTTATACATCTCCCACTCAATTGCATTTTTTCCCTGCAAAAATCGTCCAAATGCCTCTCTCTTCTCTTTCACTAATACTCTTACTTCTTCATCCCACCACTCACTACCCTTTCTAATCAACCCACCTCCCACTCTTCTCATGCCACAAGCATCTTTTGCGCAATCCATCACTGATTCCCTAAATACATCCCATTCCTCCCCCACTCCCCTTACTTCCATTGTTCTCACCTTTTTCCATTCTGTACTCAGTCTCTCCTGGTACTTCCTCACACAGGTCTCCTTCTCAAGCTCACTCACTCTCACCACCCTCTTCACCCCAACATTCACTCTTCTTTTCTGAAAACCCATACAAATCTTCACCTTAGCCTCCAGAAGATAATGATCAGACATCCCTCCAGTTGCACCTCTCAGCACATTAACATCCAAAAGTCTCTCTTTCGCACGCCTGTCAATTAACACGTAATCCAATAACGCTCTCTGGCCATCTCTCCTACTTACATAAGTATACTTATGTATATCTCGCTTTTTAAACCAGGTATTCCCAATCATCAGTCCTTTTTCAGCACATAAATCTACAAGCTCTTCACCATTTCCATTTACAACACTGAACACCCCATGTATACCAATTATTCCCTCAACTGCCACATTACTCACCTTTGCATTCAAATCACCCATCACTATAACCCGGTCTCGTGCATCAAAACCACTAACACACTCATTCAGCTGCTCCCAAAACACTTGCCTCTCTTGATCTTTCTTCTCATGCCCAGGTGCATATGCACCAATAATCACCCACCTCTCTCCATCAACTTTCAGTTTTACCCATATTAATCGAGAATTTACTTTCTTACACTCTATCACATACTCCCACAACTCCTGTTTCAGGAGTATTGCTACTCCTTCCCTTGCTCTTGTCCTCTCACTAACCCCTGACTTTACTCCCCAGACATTCCCAAACCACTCTTCCCCTTTACCCTTGAGCTTCGTTTCACTCAGAGCCAAAACATCCAGGTTCCTTTCCTCAAACATACTACCTATCTCTCCTTTTTTCACATCTTGGTTACATCCACACACATTTAGGCACCCCACTCTGAGCCTCCGAGGAGGATGAGCACTCCCCGCGTGACTCCTTCTTCTGTTTCCCATTTTAGAAAGTTAATACAAGGAGGGGAGGATTTCTGGCCCCCCGCTCCCGTCCCCTCTAGTCGCTTTCTACGACACGCGAGGAATACGTGGGAAGTATTCTTTCACCCCTATCCCCAGGGATAATATACATATATATATACATATACACATACACACACATACACATACATACGCACATATACACACACACACACATACATATATATACATATGAAAAATGTAAGAAACAATTTAGAAAACTGAAACTTCTAGCTTGAAATGAATGAAAAAAATGAATGTCACATAATGGTTCAACCTCTGGCTATGGAAAAAAGGAAATGTATAATTTATTTACACAAACGTCAATAGCAGTTCTCATCAATTTAACCACTGCATCAATAAGCTTCAATGTCTAAGCTACATTTTTCTCCAATTTCACTATTTTCCTTCACATATATATATATATATATATATTATCCCTGGGGATAGGGGAGAAAGAATACTTCCCACGTATTCCCTGTGTGTCGTAGAAGGCGACTAAAAGGGGAGGGAGCGTGGGGCTGCAAATCTTCCCCTCTCGTTTTTTTTTTAATTTTCCAAAACAAGGAACAGAGAAGGGGGCCAGGTGAGGATATTCCCTCCAAGGCTCAGTCCTCTGTTCTTAACGCTACCTCGCTAACGCGGGAAATGGCGAATAGTTTGAAAGAAAAAGAAGAATATATATATATATATATTATCCCTGGGGATAGGGGTGAAAGAATACTTCCCACGCATTCCTCGCGTGTCATAGAAGGCGACTAGAGGGGACGGGAGCGGGGGGCCAGAAATCCTCCCCTCCTTGTATTTTTAACTTTCTAAAATGGGAAACAGAAGAAGGAGTCACGCGGGGAGTGCTCATCCTCCTCGAAGGCTCAGGCTGGGGTGTCTAAATGTGTGTGGATGTAACCAAGATGTGAAAAAAGGAGAGATAGGTAGTATGTTTGAGGAAAGGAACCTGGATGTTTTGGCTCTGAGTGAAACAAAGCTCAAGGGTAAAGGGGAAGAGTGGTTTGGAAATGTCTTGGGAGTAAAGTCAGGGGTTAGTGAGAGGACAAGAGCAAGGGAAGGAGTAGCAGTACTCCTGAAACAGGAGTTGTGGGAGTATGTGATAGAATGTACGAAAGTAAATTCTCGATTGATATGGGTAAAACTGAAAGTTGATGGAGAGAGATGGGTGATTATTGGTGCATATGCACCTGGGCATGAGAAGAAAGATCATGAGAGGCAAGTGTTTAGGGAGTAGCTGAATGAGTGCGTTAGTGGTTTTGATGCACGAGACCGGGTTATAGTGATGGGTGATTTGAATGCAAAGGGGAGTAATGTGGCAGTTGAGGGAATAATGGGTATACATGGGGTGTTCAGTGTTGTAAATGGAAATGGTGAAGAGCTTGTAGATTTATGTGCTGAAAAAGGACTGGTGATTGGGAATACCTGGTTTAAAAAGCGAGATATACATAAGTATACTTATGTAAGTAGGAGAGATGGCCAGAGACCGTTATTGGATTACGTGTTATTTGACAGGCACGCAAAAGAGAGACTTTTGGATGTTAATGTGCTGGGAGGTGCAACTGGAGGGATGTCTGATCATTATCTTGTGGAGGCTAAGGTGAAGATTTGTATGGGTTTTCAGAAAAGAAGAGTGAATGTTGGGGTGAAGAGGGTGGTGAGAGTAAGTGAGCTTGGGAAGGAGACTTGTGTGAGGAAGTACCAGGGGTGACTGAGTATAGAATGGAAAAAAGTGAGAACAATGGAAGTAAGGGGAGTGGGGGAGGAATGGGATGTATTTAGTGAATCAGGGATAGATTGCGCAAAAGATGCTTGTGGCATGAGAAGAGAGGGAGGTGGGTTGATTAGAAAGGGTAGTGAGTGGTGGGATGAAGAAGTAAGATTATTAGTGAAAGAGAAGAGAGAGGCATTTGGACAATTTTTGCAGGGAAAAAATGCAACTGAGTGGGAGATGTATAAAAGAAAGAGACAGGAGGTCAAGAGAAAGGTGCAAGAGGTGAAAAAGAGGGCAAATGAGAGTTGGGGTGAGAGAGTATCATTAAATTTTAGGGAAAATAAAAAGATGTTCTGGAAGGAGGTAAATAAAGTGCATAAGACAAGGGAGCAAATGGGAACTTCAGTGAAGGGCGCAAATGGTGAGGTCATAACAAGTAGTGGTGATATGAGAAGGAGATGGAGTGAGTATTTTGAATCAAGGTTTGTTGAATGTGTTTGATGATAGAGTGGCAGATGTAGGGTGTTTTGGTCGAGGTGGTGTGCAAAGTGAGAGGGTTAGGGAAAATGATTTGGTAAACAGAGAAGAGGTAGTAAAAGCTTTGCGGAAGATGAAAGTTGGCAAGGCAGCAGGTTTGGATGGTATTGCAGTGGAATTTATTAAAAAAGGGGGTGACTGTATTGTTGACTGGTTGGTAAGGTTATTTAATGTATGTATGACTCATGGTGAGGTGCCTGAGGATTGGCGAAATGCGTGCATAGTGCCATTGTACAAAGGCAAAGGGGATAAGAGTGAGTGCTCAAATTACAGAGGTATAAGTTTGTTGAGTATTCCTGGGAAATTATATGGGAGGGTATTGATTGAGAGGGTGAAGGAATGTACAGAGCATCAGATTGGGGAAGAGCAGTGAGGTTTCAGAAGTGGTAGAGGATGTGTGGATCAGGTGTTTGCTTTGAAGGATGTATGTGAGAAATACTTAGAAAAGCAAATGGATTTGTATGTATCATTTATGGATCTGGAGAAGGCATATGATAGAGTTGATAGAGATGCTCTGTGGAAGGTATTAAGAATATATGGTGTGGGAGGCAAGTTGTTAGAAGCAGTGAAAAGTTTTTATCGAGGATGTATGGCATTTGTACGTGTAGGAAGAGAGGAACGTGATTTTTTCTCAGTGAATGTAGGTTTGTGGCAGGGGTGTGTGATGTCTCCATGGTTGTTTAATTTGTTTATGGATGGGCTTGTTAGGGAGGTAAATGCAAGAGTTTTGGAAAGAGGGGCAAGTATGAAGTGTGTTGTGGATGAGAGAGCTTGGGAAGTGAGTCAGTTGTTGTTCGCTGATGATACAGCGCTGGTGGCTGATTCATGTGAGAAACTGCAGAAGCTGGTGACTGAGTTTAGTAAAGTGTGTGAAAGAAGAAAGCTAAGAGTAAATGTGAATAAGAGCAAGGTTATTAGGTACAGTAGGGTTGAGGGTCAAGTCAGTTGGGAGGTAAGTTTGAATGGAGAAAAACTGGAGGAAGTAAAGTGTTTTAGATATCTGGGAGTGGATCTGGCAGCGGATGGAACCATGGAAGCGGAAGTGAATCATAGGGTGGGGGAGGGGGTGAAAATCCTGGGAGCCTTGAAGAATGTTTGGAAGTCGAGAACATTATCTCGGAAAGCAAAAATGGGTATGTTTGAAGGAATAGTGGTTCCAACAATGTTGTATGGTTGCGAGGCGTGGGCTATGGATAAAGTTGTGCGCAGGAGGGTGGATGTGCTGGAAATGAGATGTTTGAGGACAATGTGTGGTGTGAGGTGGTTTGATCGAGTAAGTAATGTAAGGGTAAGATAGATGTGTGGAAATAAAAAGAGTGTGGTTGAGAGAGCAGAAGAGGGTGTTTTGAAATGGTTTGGGCACATGGAGAGAATGAGTGAGGAAAGATTGACCAAGAGGATATATGTGTTGGAGGTGGAGGGAACGAGGAGAAGTGGGAGACCAAATTGGAGGTGGAAAGATGGAGTGAAAAAGATTTTGTGTGATAGGGGCCTAAACATGCAGGAGGGTGAAAGGAGGGCAAGGAATAGAGTGAATTGGATCGATGTGGTATACCGGGGTTGACGTGCTGTCAGTGGATTGAATCAGGGCATGTGAAGCGTCTGGGGTAAACCATGGAAAGCTGTGTAAGTATGTATATTTGCGTGTGTGGACGTATGTATGTACATGTGTATGGGGGTGGTTTAGGCCATTTCTTTCGTCTGTTTCCTTGCGCTACCTCGCAAACGCGGGAGACAGCAAAAAAAAAAAAAAAAATTACTCATGGTGAGGTGCCTGAGGATTGGCGGAATGCGTGCATAGTGCCATCGTACAAAGGCAAAGGGGATAAGAGTGAGTGCTGGAAGTTGAGAACATTATCTCGGAAAGCAAAAATGGGTATGTTTGAAGGAATAGTGGTTCCAACAATGTTGTATGGTTGCGAGGCGTGGGCTATGGATAAAGTTGTGCGCAGGAGGGTTGATGTGCTAGAAATGAGATGTTTGAGGACAATGTGTGGTGTGAGGTGGTTTGATCGAGTAAGTAATGTAAGGGTAAGAGAGATGTGTGGAAATAAAAAGAGTGTGGTTGAGAGAGCAGAAGAGGGTGTTTTGAAATGGTTTGGGCACATGGAGAGAATGAGTGAGGAAAGATTGACCAAGAGGATATATGTGTCGGAGGTGGAGGGAACGAGGAGAAGAGGGAGACCAAATTGGAGGTGGAAAGATGGAGTGAAAAAGATTTTGTGTGATCGGGGCCTGAACATGCAGGAGGGTGAAAGGAGGGCAAGGAATAGAGTGAATTGGATCGATGTGGTATACCGGGGTTGACGTGCTGTCAGTGGATTGAATCAGGGCATGTGAAGCGTCTGGGGTAAACCCTGGAAAGCTGTGTAGGTATGTATATTTGCGTGTGTGGACGTATGTATATACATGTGTATGGGGGTGGGTTGGGCCATTTGTTTCGTCTGTTTCCTTGCGCTACCTCGCAAACGCGGGAGACAGCAAAAAAAAAAAAAAAAATTACTCATGGTGAGGTGCCTGAGGATTGGCGGAATGCGTGCATAGTGCCATCGTACAAAGGCAAAGGGGATAAGAGTGAGTGCTCAAATTTCAGAGGTATAAGTTTGTTGAGTATTCCTGGGAAATTATATGGGAGGGTATTGATTGAGAGGGTGAAGGCATGTACAGAGCATCAGATTGGGGAAGAGCAGTGTGGTTTCAGAAGTGGTAGAGGATGTGTTGATCAGGTGCTTGCTTTGAAGAATGTATGTGAGAAATACTTAGAAAAGCAAATGGATTTGTATATAGCATTTATGGATCTGGAGAAGGCATATGATAGAGTTGATAGAGATGCTCTGTGGAAGGTATTAAGAATATATGGTGTGGGAGGAAAGTTGTTAGAAGCAGTGAAAAGTTTTTATCGAGGATGTAAGGCATGTGTACGTGTAGGAAGAGAGGAAAGTGGTTGGTTCTCAGTGAATGTAGGTTTGCGGCAGGGGTGTGTGATGTCTCCATGGTTGTTTAATTTGTTTAATTTGGATGGAGTTGTTAATGAGGTAAATGCAAGAGTTTTGGAAAGAGGGGCAAGTATGAAGTCTGTTGGGGATGAGAGAGCTTGGGAAGTGAGTCAGTTGTTGTTCGCTGATGATACAGCGTTGGTGGCTGATTCATGTGAGAAACTGCAGAAGCTGGTGACTGAGTTTGGTAAAGTGTGTGAAAGAAGAAAGCTAAAAGTAAATGTGAATAAGAGCAAGGTTATTAGGTACAGTAGGGTTGAGGGTCAAGTCAATTGGGAGGTAAGAGTGAATGGAGAAAAACTGGAGGAAGTAAAGTGTTTTAGATATCTGGGAGTGGATCTGGCAGCGGATGGAACCATGGAAGCGGAAGTGAATCATAGGGTGGAGGAGGGGGCGAAAATCCTGGGAGCCTTGAAGAATGTGTGGAAGTCGAGAACGTTATTTTGGAAAGCAAAAATGGGTATGTTTGAAGGAATAGTGGTTCCAACAATGTTGTATGGTTGCGAGGCGTGGGCTATAGATAGAGTTGTGCGCAGGAGGGTGGATGTGCTGGAAATGAGATGTTTGAGGACAATGTGTGGTGTGAGGTGGTTTGATCGAGTAAGTAACGTAAGGGTAAGAGAGATGTGTGGAAATAAAAAGAGCGTGGTTCAGAGAGCAGAAGAGGGTGTTTTGAAATGGTTTGGGCACATGGAGAGAATGAGTGAGGAGAGATTGACCAAGAGGATATATGTGTCATAGGTGGAGGGAACGAGGAGAAGTGGGAGACCAAATTGGAGGTGGAAGGATGGAGTGAAAAAGATTTTGTGTGATCGGGGCCTGAACATGCAGGAGGGTGAAAGGAGGGCAAGGAATAGAGTGAATTGGATCGATGTGGTATACCGGGGTTGACGTGCTGTCAGTGGATTGAATCAGGGCTTGTGAAGCATCTGGGGTAAACCCTGGAAAGCTGTGTAGGTATGTATATTTGCGTGTGTGGACGTATGTATATACATGTGTATGGGGGTGGGTTGGGCCATTTGTTTCGTCTGTTTCCTTGCGCTACCTCGCAAACGCGGGAGACAGCAAAAAAAAAAAAAAATTACTCATGGTGAGGTGCCTGAGGATTGGCGGAATGCGTGCATAGTGCCATCGTACAAAGGCAAAGGGGATAAGAGTGAGTGCTCAAATTTCAGAGGTATAAGTTTGTTGAGTATTCCTGGGAAATTATATGGGAGGGTATTGATTGAGAGGGTGAAGGCATGTACAGAGCATCAGATTGGGGAAGAGCAGTGTGGTTTCAGAAGTGTTAGAGGATGTGTTGGTCAGGTGTTTGCTTTGAAGAATGTATGTGAGAAATACTTAGAAAAGCAAATGGATTTGTATATAACATTTATGGATCTGGAGAAGGCATATGATAGAGTTGATAGAGATGCTCTGTGGAAGGTATTAAGAATATATGGTGTGGGAGGAAAGTTGTTAGAAGCAGTGAAAAGTTTTTATCGAGGATGTAAGGCATGTGTACGTGTAGGAAGAGAGGAAAGTGATTGGTTCTCAGTGAATGTAGGTTTGCGGCAGGGGTGTGTGATGTCTCCATGGTTGTTTAATTTGTTTAATTTGGATGGAGTTGTTAATGAGGTAAATGCAAGAGTTTTGGAAAGAGGGGCAAGTATGAAGTCTGTTGGGGATGAGAGAGCTTGGGAAGTGAGTCAGTTGTTGTTCGCTGATGATACAGCGTTGGTGGCTGATTCATGTGAGAAACTGCAGAAGCTGGTGACTGAGTTTGGTAAAGTGTGTGAAAGAAGAAAGCTAAAAGTAAATGTGAATAAGAGCAAGGTTATTAGGTACAGTAGGGTTGAGGGTCAAGTCAATTGGGAGGTAAGAGTGAATGGAGAAAAACTGGAGGAAGTAAAGTGTTTTAGATATCTGGGAGTGGATCTGGCAGCGGATGGAACCATGGAAGCGGAAGTGAATCATAGGGTGGAGGAGGGGGCGAAAATCCTGGGAGCCTTGAAGAATGTGTGGAAGTCGAGAACGTTATTTTGGAAAGCAAAAATGGGTATGTTTGAAGGAATAGTGGTTCCAACAATGTTGTATGGTTGCGAGGCGTGGGCTATAGATAGAGTTGTGCGCAGGAGGGTGGATGTGCTGGAAATGAGATGTTTGAGGACAATGTGTGGTGTGAGGTGGTTTGATCGAGTAAGTAACGTAAGGGTAAGAGAGATGTGTGGAAATAAAAAGAGCGTGGTTCAGAGAGCAGAAGAGGGTGTTTTGAAATGGTTTGGGCACATGGAGAGAATGAGTGAGGAAAGATTGACCAAGAGGATATATGTGTCATAGGTGGAGGGAACGAGGAGAAGTGGGAGACCAAATTGGAGGTGGAAGGATGGAGTGAAAAAGATTTTGTGTGATCGGGGACTGAACATGCGGGAGGGTGAAAGGAGGGCAAGGAATAGAGTGAATTGGATCGATGTGGTATACCGGGGTTGACGTGCTGTCAGTGGATTGAATCAGGGCATATGAAGCGTCTGGGGTAAACCATGGAAAGCTGTGTAGGTATGTATATTTGCGTGTGTGGACGTGTATGTATATACATGTGTATGGGGGTGGGTTGGGCCATTTCTTTCGTCTGTTTCCTTGCGCTACCTTGCAAACGCGGAAGACAGCGACAAAGCAAAAAAAAAAATATATATATATATATATATATATATATATATATATATATATATATATATATATATATATATATAAATATATATATAAATATATATATATCCCTGGGGATAGGGGAGAAAGAATACTTCCCACATATTCCCTGCGTGTCGTAGAAGGCGACTAAAAGGGAAGGGAGCGGGGGGCTGGAAATCCTCCCCTCTCAATTTTTTTTAATTTTCCAAAAGAAGGAACAGAGAAGGGGGCCAGGTGAGGATATTCCCTCAATGGCCCAGTTCTCTGTTCTTAACGCTACCTCGCTAACGCGGGAAATGGCGAATAGTTTGAAAAAAAAAAAAAAATATATATATATACATATATATATATATATATATATATATATATATATATATATATATATATATATATGTATATATATATTTTTTTTTTTTTTTTTTTTATACTTTGTCGCTGTCTCCCGCGTTTGCGAGGTAGCGCAAGGAAACAGACGAAAGAAATGGCCCAACCCCCCCCATACACATGTACATACACACGTCCACACACACAAATATACATACCTACACAGCTTTCCATGGTTTACCCCGGACGCTTCACATGCCTTGATTCAATCCACTGACAGCACGTCAACCCCTGTATACCACATCGCTCCAATTCACTCTATTCCTTGCCCTCCTTTCACCCTCCTGCATGTTCAGGCCCCGATCACACAAAATCTTTTTCACTCCATCTTTCCACCTCCAATTTGGTCTCCCTCTTCTCCTCGTTCCCTCCACCTCCGACACATATATCCTCTTGGTCAATCTTTCCTCACTCATTCTCTCCATGTGCCCAAACCATTTTAAAACACCCTCTTCTGCTCTCTCAACCACGCTCTTTTTATTTCCACACATCTCTCTTACCCTTACGTTACTTACTCGATCAAACCACCTCACACCACACATTATCCTCAAACATCTCATTTCCAGCACATCCATCCTCCTGCGCACAACTCTATCCATAGCCCACGCCTCGCAACCATACAACATTGTTGGAACTACTATTCCTTCAAACATACCCATTTTTGCTTTCCGGGATAATGTTCTCGACTTCCACACATTTTTCAAGGCTCCCAAAATTTTCGCCCCCTCCCCCACCCTATGATCCACTTCCGCTTCCATGGTTCCATCCGCTGACAGATCCACTCCCAGATATCTAAAACACTTCACTTCCTCCAGTTTTTCACCATACAAACTCACCTCCCAATTGACTTGACCCTCAACCCTACTGTACCTAATAACCTTGCTCTTATTCACATTTACTCTTAACTTTCTTCTTCCACACACTTTACCAAACTCAGTCAGCAGCTTCTGCAGTTTCTCACATGAATCCGCCACCAGCGCTGTATCATCAGCGAACAACAACACTTCCCAAGCTCTCTCATCCCCAACAGACTTCATACTTGCCCCTCTTTCCAAGACTCTTGCATTTACCTCCCTAACAACCCCATCCATAAACAAATTAAACAACCATGGAGACATCAAACACCCCTGCCGCAAACCTACATTCACTGAGAACCAATCACTTTCCTCTCTTCCTACACGTACACATGCCTTACATCCTCGATAAAAACTTTTCACTGCTTCTAACAACTTGCCTCCCACACCATATATTCTTAATACCTTCCACAGAGCATCTCTATCAACTCTATCATATGCCTTCTCCAGATCCATAGATGCTACATACAAATCCATTTGCTTTTCTAAGTATTTCTCACATACATTCTTCAAAGCAAACACCTGATCCACACATCCTCTACCACTTCTGAAACCACACTGCTCTTCCCCAATCTGATGCTCTGTACATGCCTTCACCCTCTCAATCAATACCCTCCCATATAATTTACCAGGAACACTCAACAAACTTATACCTCTGTAATTTGAGCACTCACTCTTATCCCCTTTGCCTTTGTACAATGGCACTATGCACGCATTCCGCCAATCCTCAGGCACCTCACCATGAGTCATACATACATTAAATAACCTTACCAACCAGTCAACAATACAGTCACCCCCTTTTTTAATAAATTCCACAGCAATACCATCCAAACCTGCTGCCTTGCCGGCTTTCATCTTCCGCAAAGCTTTTACTACCTCTTCTCTGTTTACCAAATCATTTTCCCTAACCCTCTCACTTTGCACACCACCTCGACCCAAACACCCTATATCTGCCACACACACACATACATACGCACATATACACACATACACACATACATATATATATATACATATGAAAAATGTAAAAATGAAAAATGTATGTATACTTATGTATATATCTCTTTTTAAACTAGATATTCCCAATCACCAGTCCTTTTTCAGCACACAAATCGACAAGATCTTCACTATTTCCATTTACAACACTGAACACCCCCATGTACACCAATTATACCCTCATCTGCCACATTACTCACCTTTGCTATGAAATCACCCATCACTATAACTTGGTATCGTGCATCAAAGCTGCTAACACACTCACTCAGGTGCATAGGCACTAATAATCACCCATCTCTCTCCATTCACTTTCAGTTTTACCCATATGAATCTAGAGTTTACTTTCTTACACTCTATCACATATTGCCACAACTCCTACTTTAGGAGTGCTACTCCTTCCTTTGCTCTTGTTCTCTCACAAACCCCTGACTTTCCTCTCTAGACATTCCCAAACCACTCTTCCCCTTTACCCTTAAGCTTCATTTTACTCAGAGCCAAAACATCTAGATTCCTCAAACATACTACCTATCTCTCCTTTTTTTTCATCTTGGTTATATCCACACACATTTAGTCACCCCACTCTAAGCCTCTGAGGAGGATGAGCACTCCCTGCATGACTCCTTCTTCTTTTTCCCCTTTTAGAAATTCAAATACAAGGAGGTGAGGGGGTTACCAACCCCCCCCCCCTTCATCGCCTTCTACTACACTCGGGGAATATGTGGGAAGTATTCTTTCTTTCCTATCACTGGGGATAGGGGAGAAAGAAAGTGGGGGGCTGGAACCCCTCTTCTTGTATTTAGATTTCTAAAAGGGGAAACAGAAGAAGGAGTCATCCGGGGAGTGCTCATCATCCTCGAAGGCTTAGATTGGGGTGTCTGAACGTGTGTGAATGTAACTAAGATGAGAAAAAAGAAGAGATAGGTTGTATGTATGAGGAAAGGAATCTGGATGCTTTGGCTCTGAGTGAAACGAAGCTCAAGGGTATAGGGGATGAGTGGTTTGGGAATGTCTTGGGAGTAAACTCCGTGGTTGGTGAGAGGACAAGATCTAAGGAAGGAGTAGCACTAGTCCTGAAGCAGTTGTTGTAGGAATATGTGATAGAGGAGTGGAAGAAAGTAAATTCTAGATTGGTATGGGTAAAACTGAAAGTGAATGGAGAAAGATGGGTGATTATTGGTGCTTATTAATCTGGTCATGATAAGAAAAATCACGAGAGGCAGCTGAGAGAGTGTGTTAGCAGCTTTGATGCATGATACCAGGTTATAGTGATAGGTGATTTCAATGCAAAGGTGAGTAATGTGGCAGATGAAGGTATAATTGGTGCTCATGGGGTGTTCAGAGTTGTAAATGGAAATGGTAAAGAGCTTGCAGATTTATGTGCTGAAAAAGGACTGGTGATTGGAAATACCTAGGTTAAAAAGAGAGATATACATAATTTCATATATGTGTGAGTAGGAGAGATGGAAAGAGGGCATTATTGGATTATGTGTTGATTTATAGGCATGTAAAAGAGAGACTTTTGGATGTTAATGTGCTGAGAGGGGCAGCTGGAGGGACATCTGATCACTGTCTTCTGGAGGCAAAGGTGAAGATTTGTAGAGGTTTTCAGAAAAGAAGAGAGAACTTTGGGGAGAAGAGATTGGTGACAGGAGAGATTGAGTGCTGAATGGAAAAAGGTGAGAGCAAATGATATAAGGGGAGTTGGGGAGGATTGGCATATATTTAGGGAACCAGTGATGGCTTGTGCAAAAGATGCATGTGGTGGATTAGAAAGGATAGGGAGTTGTAGGATGAAGAAGTAAGTTTGTTTGTGAAAGATAATAGAGGGGTGTTTGGATGATTTTTGCAGGGAAGTAGTGCAAATGACTGGGAGACGTATAGAAGAAAGCAGCAGGAGGTCAAGAGGAAGTTGCAAGAGGTGAAAAAGAGGGCAAATGAGGGCTGGGGTGAGAGATCATTAAATTTTAGGGAGAATATAATGATGTTTTGAAAAGAGGTAAATAAAGTACGTAGGACAAGAGAACAAATGGGAACATCGGTGAAGGGGGCAAATGGGGAGGTAATAACAAGTAGTGATGAAGTGAGTATTTTGAAGGTTTGTTGAATGTGATTAACGATAGAGTGGCAGATATAGGGTGGTTTGGTCTGGGTGGTGTGCAAAGTGAGAGGGTCAGGGAGAATGGTTTGGTAAACAGAGAAGAGTTAGTGAAAGCTTTGTGAAAGATGAAATCCAGCAAGGTGGTGGGTTTGCATGGTATTGCAGTGGAATTTAGTGAAAAAGGGGGTGACTGTGTTTTTGATTAGTTGGTAAGGATATTCAATGTTTCTATGGATCATGGTGAAGTGCCTGAGGATTGGCGGAATGCATGCATAGTGCCATTGTACAGAGGCAAAGGGGATAATGGTTTGTGTTCAAATTACAAAGGCTTAAGTTTATTGAGTATCCCTGGGAAATTATATGGGAGGGTATTGATTGAGAGGGTAAAGGCATATACAGAGCATCAGACTGGGGAAGAGCAGTGTGGTTTCAGAAGTGGTAGAGGATGTGTGGATCAGTTGTTGGCTTTGAAGAATGCATGTAAGAAATACTTAGAAAACAGATGGATTTGTATGTAGCATTTATGGATCTGGAGAAGGCATATGATAGAGATGCTTTGTGGAAGGTATTAAAAGTATATGGTGTAGGAGGTAAGTTGCTAGAAGCAGTGAAAAGTTATTATCAAGGATGTAAGGCATGTGTACGAGTAGGAAGAGAGGAAAGTGATTGGTTTGCGCCAGGGGTGTGTGATGTCTCCATGGTCGTTTGATTTGTTTATGGATGGGGTTGTTTGGGAGGTGAATGCGAGAGTTTTGGAGAGAGGGGCAAGTATGCAGTCTGTTGGGGATGAGAGGGCTTGGGAAGTGAGTCAGTTGTTTGCTGACGGTACAGCGCTGGTGGCTGATTGGGTTGAGAAGCTGCAGAATCTGGTGATTGAGTTTGGTAAAGTGTGTGTGAAAGTAGGAAGCTGAGAGTAGATGTGAATAAGAGCAAGGTTCAGTAGTGTTGAGGGACAAGTTAATTGGGAAGGTAAGTTTGAATGGAGAAAAACTGGAGGAAGTGAAGTGTTTTAGATATCTGGGAGTAGATTTGACAGCAGATGGAACCATGGAAGTGGAAGTGAGTCACCGGGTGGGGGAGGGGGCAAAGGTTCTAGGAGCATTGAAGAATGTATGGAAGGCGAGAACGTTATCTCGGAGTGCAAAAATGGGTATGTTTGAAGGAATATTGGTTCCAACAATATTATATGGTTGTGAGGCATGGGCTATAGATAGGGTTGTGTAGAGGAGGGTGGATGTGTTAGAAATGAGATGTTAGAGGACAGTATGTGGTGTGAGGTGGTTTGATCGATTATGTAATGGAAGGGTAAGAGAGATGTGTGGTAATAAAAAGAGTGTGGTTGAGAGAGCAGAAGAGGGTGTGTTGAAATGGTTTGAACACATGGAGAGAATGAGTGAGGAAAGATTGACATACAGGATATATGTGTCAGAGGTAGAGGGAACAAGGTGAAAGGATGGAGTGAAAAAGATTTTGAGTGATCGGTGCCTGACCATACAGGAGGGTAAAAGGCATGCAAGGAATAAAGTGAATTGGAACAATGTGGTATACCGGGGTCGATGTGCTGTCATTGGATTGAACCAGGGTAAACCATGGAAAGTTTGTGGGGTCTGGATGTGGAAAGGGAGCTGTGGTTTCAGTTAGAGACTGAGTGTGAACGAATGTTACCTTTGTTGTCTTTTCCCAGTGCTACCTTGTGCACATGCGGGAGGAAAGGGGTGCCATTTCATGTGTGGCGGGGTGGCGACGGGAATGGATAAAGGCAGCATGTATGTATATGTACATGTGTATATATGTATATGTATGTGTATGTATATGTATGTATACGTTGAAATGTATAGGTATGTATATGTGCCTGTGTGGGCGTTTATTTGTATACATGTGTATGTGGGTGGGTTGGGCCATTCTTTCATCTGTTTCCTTGCGCTACCTTGCTAACGTGAGAGACAGTGACAGTGTAATATATAGATATTTTTTTTATACATATTCGCCATTTCCCACTTTAGCAAGGTAGCATTAAGAACAGAGGACTGAGCCTTAAAGATAATATCCTTACTTGGTTTTGAAGTTTTTATTTACCTCTTCACCTCCATGTTTCTGTGCTCTCCTAGTTTGTGAGACAAACCAGTCCTGAAGATGAATATGAATTTTGATGATTGAAAAAGAATTTTTTTCCAGGGCAGTCCCATCAGCAAATTTTCTTTCGTTTCTTCTCACTCTGTCTTCCTCATTCTTTTGAAAATGTTTACTCTCAACTGATTTGGCAGTCACCATCAGGATAAATTCTAGTTATGAAGGATTATGGGTTGATCAACTTGGAGCTACCTGCAGCTGGCGGGATGATAAGGATGGTGACTACTGATTGGAGGGGAATATACTTAGAGTGAGTTAAGAGTTGCTGTTACTGAATGGATTGTTAGCATACATTGAAGGGCATTAACCTCATCTGAAAGAGGGTTCAGGGCTTCAAATCACAGATCTCTGCTCCAGAGAGAAATAGCTTTTCATCTTCATTACTCATGTTTTTAACAAAAACATTTTGGATATAATTTCTATCAGACCAAACACGGTATTAGTCTTTGTAGCATTTCCTTAAAGTGTCTGCATAGTTGTCGTTTGCTGTACAGAACTTTATATGGAAGTAGATCTGCATTTTCTTAAGAACTGCTGTTGTTATTTTTGGATTTGAAGTTTTATTTTATAATGCTTGCTTATGGTATCTTTTGAGTTTGAGTCATTCACATGCCATCAAGAATATCTGATACATAAAGTTTTTATTTCCAACATCTCATATTTGTTGTGATAAATGTGCTTTTACCAGAGTCTTATTACTTTTATCTGTTTAGGTAACTAGTCTGTATGTTGTAGTATTTTTTTTACCATGTATATTGACAACTTTATCTCCTTTATTTCAATTAGACATGAAGATTGGGCAGAGGAGTATAGCCGTGGAGCTGCAGGAAGCATTGGTCATGTTGGGGAGTGGGGTGAAGAGCCCCATGATTGGGTAGGAGATAGAACTGCATCTACCTCTTTACATCAAGACCAATGGAGTCAACACGCAAGGTTAGGGTTCAGTTCCAAGTTGATTGGTAAAACATAGAGCAGTTTGTGAACTGACATCTTTGTCTGTCAGTTTGCCTGTCTATTTATATATCTTCTCTGACTGTCTTTCTGTCTCTTTATCTCTTTATCTATCCATCTAATTGTCTGTTTATTTTTTTGATTTTTTTTTTTTTCATACTATTCGCCATTTCCCGCGATAGCGAGGTAGCGTTAAGAACAGAGGACTGGGCCTTTGAGGGAATATCCTCACCTGGCCCTCTTCTCTGTTCCTTCTTTTGGAAAATTTAAAAAAAAAAAAAAATGAGAGGGGAGGATTTCCAGCCCCCCGCTCCCTTCCCTTTTAGTCGCTTTCTACGACACACAGGGAATACGTGGGAAGTATTCTTTCTCCCCTATCCCCAGGGAAATATAACTATTTCTGTATCTATATATTTCTCTGCCTATGTGTCCATCTATCTATGTAATCTATCAATCTGTCGTCTATTTATCTCCACAAGTAAAAAGTTGCTTGTGGCAAGTACAGTCTCATCAAAAACTTTTCACTTCAGAGGAGTCCATTGATTTCCTTCAGTTGGAGTTAGTACAGTTTTTGAGGTGCAGGAGCTGCTGGAAAAAGAGTCTTGGAGTAATACCAGGACCCTTTCAAGAAAGGAGTTCCAAGGCATTTATAGATAGAATAAGTATAGTGAAAAGTTTTTATCGAGGATGTAAGGCATGTGTACGTGTAGGAAGAGAGGAAAGTGATTGGTTCTCAGTGAATGTAGGTTTGCGGCAGGGGTGTGTGATGTCTCCATGGTTGTTTAATTTGTTTATGGATGGGGTTGTTAGGGAGGTAAATGCAAGAGTCTTGGAAAGAGGGGCAAGTATGAAGTCTGTTGGGGATGAGAGAGCTTGGGAAGTGAGTCAGTTGTTGTTCACTGATGATACAGCGCTGGTGGCGGATTCATGTGAGAAACTGCAGAAGCTGGTGACGGAGTTTGGTAAAGTGTGTGGAAGAAGAAAGTTAAGAGTAAATGTGAATAAGAGCAAGGTTATTAGGTACAGTAGGGCTGAGGGTCAAGTCAATTGGGAGGTGAGTTTGAATGGTGAAAAACTGGAGGAAGTGAAGTGTTTTAGATATCTGGGAGTGGATCTGTCAGCGGATGGAACCATGGAAGCGGAAGTGGATCATAGGGTGGGGGAGGGGGCGAAAATTTTGGGAGCCTTGAAAAATGTGTGGAAGTCGAGAACATTATCCCGGAAAGCAAAAATGGGTATGTTTGAAGGAATAGTAGTTCCAACAATGTTGTATGGTTGCGAGGCGTGGGCTATGGATAGAGTTGTGCGCAGGAGGATGGATGTGCTGGAAATGAGATGTTTGAGGACAATGTGTGGTGTGAGGTGGTTTGATCGAGTAAGTAACGTAAGGGTAAGAGAGAGGTGTGGAAATAAAAAGAGCGTGGTTGAGAGAGCAGAAGAGAGTGTTTTAAAATGGTTTGGGCACATGGAGAGAATGAGTGAGGAAAGATTGACCAAGAGGATATATGTGTCGGAGGTGGAGGGAACGAGGAGAAGAGGGAGACCAAATTGGAGGTGGAAAGATGGAGTGAAAAAGATTTTGTGTGATCGGGGCCTGAACATGCAGGAGGGTGAAAGGAGGGCAAGGAATAGAGTGAATTGGAGCGATGTGGTATACAGGGGTTGACGTGCTGTCAGTGGATTGAATCAAGGCATGTGAAGCGTCCGGGGTAAACCATGGAAAGCTGTGTAGGTATGTATATTTGTGTGTGTGGACGTGTGTATGTACATGTGTATGGGGGGGGTTGGGCCATTTCTTTCGTCTGTTTCCTTGCGCTACCTCGCAATACGCGGGAGACAGCGACAAAGTATAAAAAAAAAAAAAAAAAAGTATATTTATTTATTTATTTTGCTTTGTCGCTGTCTCCTGTGTTTGCGAGTTAGCGCAAGGAAACAGACGAAAGAAATGGCCCAACCCGCCCCCATACACATGTATAAACATACACGTCCACACACGCAAATATACATACCTATACATCTCAATGTACACATATATATATATATATATATACAGACACAGACATATACATATATACACATGTACATAATTCATAGTCTGCCTTTATTTATTCCCATCGCCACCTCGCCACACATGGAATAACATCCCCCTCCCCCCTCATGTGTGTGAGGTAGCCTAGGAAAAGACAACAAAGGCCCCATTCGTTCACACTCAGTCTCTAGCTGTCATGTAATAATGCCCGAAACCACAGCTCCCTTTCCACATCCAGGCCCCACAGAACTTTCCAAGGTTTACCCCAGACGCTTCACATGCCCTGATTCAATCCATCGACAGCACGTCGACCCCGGTATACCACATCGATCCAATTCACTCTATTCCTTGCCCACCTTTCACCCTCCCGCATGTTCAGGCCCCGATCACTCAAAATCTTTTTCACTCCATCTTTCCACCTCCAGTTTGGTCTCCCACTTCTCGCTCCCTCCACCTCCGACACATATATCCTCTTGGTCAATCTTTCCTCACTCATTCTCTCCATGTGCCCAAACCATTTCAAAAACACCCTCTTCTGCTCTCTCAACCACACTCTTTTTATTTCCACACATCTCTCTTACCCTATCATTACTTTCTTTGTCTCTTTGTATCTATCATCTGTCTGTCTTTCTATCTATCCATTCATCCATCTGTCCATCCTCGTATGTTTATCTTATCTGTTGATCTTTCCATTTCTCACTCATATGCACAGTCCTATGAGCTCCTAAAAGAGCTGTCACTTACTTAGTGGTTAAGATCATTGTAATATCTCACAAAACTAGAGGGAATCCATGAGAATTCCCATGCTCAACCTCCACAAGCATTTGGGTCAGACTAATGTCCATTCATTGGGACTCAGAGACCATATAGTGACATCCAGACACTATGACAGCTAACATGGAGGCTAGTGCACCAGTCCATCATGCTTCAGTCTTTCTCTCAATCATTTGGCAATCTGCTTGCTTGTGATGGAAAATTTTTGGCAGGTCTCCGCTCGAGTCCCTGTTCTTCACAGTGCCAAGTCTATATCCCTTTATTGTATGTGTTTGTAATTATGAACCATAGTTTATATTATTTCAGAAGTTTACAGTCCATGTTACAACATGGCTGTGAAGAATTTTTTGGGTTTGTTGTTTGTTCAAACCTCATATTTCATACTTCTTTGTTAGACTTACCTGTTGTTGCATAGGTTAACTCAAGGGTTGTTTTCACTTTAAGGATAAAGAGATTCCTTTTCAATCAGGCTTTAATATGGGGCTTCATTTTGTCATTTTTGACATTTTTTAGAATATTTCAGTTAGTTTTTAGAATTTTCTAAGATTAATTAAAGATGTTGAAGTTTCAGATCTATGTTCTAAACTGGTTCTAATTAAAAGACTATTGGGCATCCTTTTACCTTTATTTAGAGAACAGTTTTCATGTTTTAACAACACTTATCTCACACAGCTCATTCTTCATAACTCTAATTTCCTGCATTGAGCACTATGCACCTGCCCTGCCATTTGGCATAGTGGTAGGAGGAATTGATAGAAATGATAGGTAGGAACACTAAGGCAGGAGCATTAAGTAGAAGTAGGTAGGAACTTTAGGCAAGAGCATTAGGTAGTAGTCATTAGGAACCTTAGATAGGATCCTATGCAAACACTGCACTAGAGTTGCCCTTCTGCCAGTAACCTGTAGAGGGTGAGGCATAAAGGCTAAGAAGCAGCACTGGAGCTTACTAGTTATGGAGACTCTTGTTGTGGCCACCCCCTTGAAGAAGTTCCATTTGGGAACAGGTCCAGAATTTGATAGGGAGCTATGGTTTTGATGTGTTGCACATGACAGCTAGAGAATAAGTGTGAGCAGATGTGGCCTTTCTTCGTCAATTTCCTGGTGGTACCTCGCTGATGCAAGGGATGGCGATGCTGTATTCTGTTGGGCAGGGTGGCACCGGGGATGGATGAAGGCAAGTGAGTATGAATATGTACATGAGTATGTATGTATATGCTGAAATTTCTTTTCTCCCAAACAGTTTGTTTATACAAAGGATACATCCATATTTTTACAGAGTACTGCTCTCACATCTGGGGTGGTTTTAGCTCCATGTCCTTACTTAAGAGAGTTGACTCGAAAGTTGTCTGGCATATAAACCCTCCCAGGCTAACTTCAAAATTTGAGCCACTTGCCCGTACACCACAGTATTGATTCACTTTCCCTCATCTGTTGGTATTACTGTGATTTTTGCTTCTGAAAGCTGGCTACTTGTGTGCCTCCAGTGCTAGGTTGACCACGCAGTACTCGAAAAGCTACTGCGTTACATGATTACTGTGGGGTCATTGGCAACTCAAAGGTGAGCCATTTTGGTAACTGTTTCTTTCCCTACAACTTAAAACCTTGGAACTCTCAACCCTCTCATGTCTTTCCCAATAACTGTGATATGGCTTTAAAAGACAGGTTTTCACTTCCTCCAAAATTCTTAATTCCCTTCCCTTTTCTCTTTTTTTCCCTTTAATTAACGTGTCTAAATTTTAGTTAAGGCCCAACCTTATTGTAGACTTTTGTCTGTGACTGGAGCCTCCAGCATAAAGAAATGAAATATGATTATGTGATTTGGATCTTCTTTGTAATTTTGTGGACAGGATTATTTATTATTTCACTAGTGATATAATACTTTGTAATGTTTGATTTTTTTATCTGTGTTAGAACTTTTTATGCATATGTCATCCTCATAATCTGTATATGGGAGTGGAGTTGGATTGATAAACATTTAGAAGATATAAACATAAAAATGTGGCTTCAGCAGATGAGGAAATGTAAGTAGTCAAGTACAGGAAGAGTAAGATGCATATTGTAAAAATGGAAAGAAAATAATAGCACATGTGAACTTGAGGATAGCTGAAAAGTGTCTATTGCAGACCACTGGAGTGAGACCGCACTTGGTATTTGATGTTGATGTTAGTCCATTAAACAGGGAAGTGTTTTGGACATGTGGACACATAAATCAGTACATCATTATTCTTATTAAGAGAAACATAAATCAATACATCATTATTCTTATTCAACAGAAGGAGCTATAGGGATGACTGGGGAGGTAGAGAAGATGAATGGGTTGACCATGGACTAGCTGCATACTCAGGTAGTCGTGATCTTGGACCCCTTGCACCTCAAGCTTTGCCCATTGGACGGGGAGACCGTGGTCAGCAACCACCCTTAGTTCGACGACCCCGCCGAGAACCAGTGGATCAGGGAATTGAACCTCTCCCATCCTCTTCTGGTCGTCATCATCCGTAAGTTCCAAATCACAAACTAATTAAGTAGTGCATACTTTCATGTTACTTTTTATTCTGTTGAAAGTGACAAGTACAGTAGTAGATTAGTGACTGTAGATAATCATGGAAACATTACTTTTGTGGAATTATTGGGTGGACAGAAGAGAGAAGTCTTTCTCAAGCCTCCTTTCTCTCACTAAGGTTGTACATATTGTCACATGTATATAGAAGCTTTTGGAGCCTTTTCTTATTCTCTCAAATTTTACATTTCTTACAAATATATGTGCTTCCTGTTTATGTGCTCATGCAGACCAGGCCACATATCTCTGCTCATTCAAACTACCAATCTCCTCAGTCTTTCTGTGATTCTGTGTTTACTATATTCTTGAGTGTTGCATGGCTAGAAGTGATGGTTAAGGTTACAAATAGAAACCCTTGGAACTGCAATTCCATTGCCAAATATTTCGAGACCTGAACCTTGTGGTAGTGCTTGAGGAGTCATGCAGACAGAATTTACTTAATTGTGAGTGCTGGCAATGCGAGATTGTGATGAGAAAAGAGTTCTTGTCTGTGGCTGCATATTTTTATGCTCAGAGCTATTTCTTTGTATCTTGTCCAGAGACAGTTCTCATAGTTTTAATTTTTCTTTAAAAGAAATCAGAACATGACATGACCTCCATTGACATCCATCATACTAAACTACATTTTCTTTATCTACTCTAGTACAGCAATTGATCTGGTAAGGTTATAAACATAAGCATCAGTTCAGTTCATTTCCATTTTCACATGTTGGCACATATGCTTATGCTGTCAAGCTTTCATTTCACAGAATGGGGAATGTGTTTGTGTCTTGCTTCCATACAGTTCACATAAGTCTACTTTCTCTTGATACTTACCTGCTTACTTCCTGCATTACGAGTCACTTCTGTCTTTATGAGGCTCCCTCAGCATTCAGAAAGCTGACCATATTCACTCTTTGGGACCACATGTTTTAAAGTTTTGTGCATCTATGTGCAGGGAGTGCAGGGCAATGGAGTAGTATGAGCTCAGTGTTTGCTTTACAGTAGTGGCATCATGGGCATGAAAGATCTTGGAAAAGGGTGAAATTGTGTTTGAAATGTCGTGGTGACTGATGAAATGTCATGGTGACATGAATTCTAGTGTAAGAAGGAGAGTGTGACTCATTTTTCTGTGGGTAGTGTGATTTCTAATGGGTTTGTACCTGGTGGGTTGAAGGTAGGAGGTCATTTGTTCAGTGCTTGTTGGTTATTTCAGTGCATATATGTTTTCTTAGTGTTGTATTTGCTGTGGATGGGGGAAATGTGTGAGTAGAGATTACTTCTGCTATAGAGGTAAAAAGAGATTGTTTCTGTTACAGAGGTAAAGCCCATTGTAGACAAGTTGGTTTTGCTTCCACCACCACAAACGATCACTCATTTGTCAGGGGCACTAGTGGCCGAGAATAATTTATCTTCCTTTATTGAAAATATACTGTTCTGGAGGCAGAGATTGTTTAGGCAGTTAAAATAGTTTAAAAAAGGGGGTGACTGTGTTATTGACTGGTTGGTGAGGATATTCACTGTATGTATGGTTCATAGTGAAGTACCTGAGGATTAGCGGAATACATGCATAGTGCCATTGTACAAAACCAAAGGGGATAAAGGTTCAAATTACAGAGGTATAAGTTTGTTGAGTATTCCTGGGAAATTATATGGGAGGGTATTGAGAAAGAATACTTCCCACACATTCCTCAGGAGCGGGGGACTGGAAACCCTCCCTTCCTTGTATTTTAACTTTCTAAAAGGGGAAACACAAGGAGTCACGTGGGGAATGCTCATCCTCCTCAAAGGCTCAGATTAGGGTGTCTAACTGTGTGTGGATGTAACCAAGATGAGAAAAAGGGAGAGATAGGTAATATGTTTGAGGAAAGGAACCTGGATGTTTTGGCTCTGAGTGAAACGAAGCTCAAGGGTAAAGGGGAAGAGTGGTTTGGGAATGTCTTGGGAGTAAAGTCAGGGGTTAGTGAGAGGACAAGAGCAAGGGAAGGAGTAGCACTACTCCTGAAACAGGAGTGGTGGGAGTATGTGATAGAGTGTACAAAAGTAAACTCTAGATTGATATGGGTAAAACTGAAAGTGGATGGAGAGAGATGGGTGATTATTGGTGCATATGCACCTGGGCATGAGAAGAAAGATCATGAGAGGCAAGTGTTTTGGGAGCAGCTGAGTGAGTGTGTTAGTAGTTTTGATGCACGAGACCAGGTTATAGTGATGGTGATTTGAATGCAAAGATGAGTAATGTGGCGGTTGAAGGAATAATTGGTGTACATGGGGTGTTCAGTGTTGTAAATGGAACTGGTGAGGAGCTTGTAGATTTATGTGCTGAAAAAGAACTGGTGATTGGGAATACCTGGTTTAAAAAGCGAGATGTATATAAGTATATGTATGTAAGTAGGAGAGATGGCTGGAGAGCGTTATTGGATTATGTGTTAATTGATAGGTGCGTGAAAGAGAGACTTTCGGATGTTAATATGCTGAGAGGTGCAACTGGAGGGATGTCTGATCATTATCTTGTGGAGGCGAAAGTGAAGATTTGTAGAGGTTTTCAGAAAAGAAGAGAGAATGTTGGGGTGAAGAGAGTGGTGAGAGTAAGTGAGCTTGGGAAGGAGACTTGTGTGAGGAAGTACCAGGAGAGACTGAGTACAGAATGGAAAAAGATGAGAACAAAGGAGGTAAGGGGAGTGGGGGAGGAATGGGATGTATTTAGGGAAGCAGTGATGGCTTGTGCAAAAGATGCTTGTGGGATGAGAAGCGTGGGAGGTGGGCAGATTAGAAAGGGTAGTGAGTGGTGGGATGAAGAAGTAAGATTATTAGTGAAAGAGAAGAGAGAGGCATTTGGACGATTTTTACAAGGAAATAATGCAAATGAATGGGAGATGTATAAAAGAAAGAGGCAGGAGGTTAAGAGAAAGGTTATTATTATTTTATTATACTTTTCACTGTCTCCCGTGTTTGCGAGGTAGCGCAAGGAAACAGACGAAAGAAATGGCCCAACCCCCCCCCATACACATGTATATACATACGTCCACACACGCAAATATACATACCTACACAGCTTTCCATGGTTTACCCCAGACGCTTCACATGCCTTGATTCAATCCACTGACAGCACGTCAACCCCGGTATACCACATCGCTCCAATTCACTCTATTCCTTGCCCTCCTTTCACCCTCCTGCATGTTCAGGCCACGATCACACAAAATCTTTTTCACTCCATCTTTCCACCTCCAATTTGGTCTCCCTCTTCTCCTCGTTCCCTCCACCTCCGACACATATATCCTCTTGGTCAATCTTTCCTCACTCATTCTCTCCATGTGCCCAAACCACTTCAAAACACCCTCTTCTGCTCTCTCAACCACGCTCTTTTTATTTCCACACATCTCTCTTACCCTTACGTTACTCACTCGATCAAACCACCTCACACCACACATTGTCCTCAAACATCTCATTTCCAGCACATCCATCCTCCTGCGCACAACTCTATCCATAGCCCACGCCTCGCAACCATACAACATTGTTGGAACCACTATTCCTTCAAACATACCCATTTTTGCTTTCCGAGATAATGTTCTCGACTTCCACACATTCTTCAAGGCTCCCAGAATTTTCGCCCCCTCCCCCACCCTATGATCCACTTCCGCTTCCATGGTTCCATCCGCTGCCAGATCCACTCCCAGATATCTATAACACTTCACTTCCTCCAGTTTTTCTCCATTCAAACTCACCTCCCAATTGACTTGACCCTCAACCCTACTGTACCTAATAACCTTGCTCTTATTCACATTTACTCTTAACTTTCTTCTTCCACACACTTTACCAAACTCAGTCACCAGCTTCTGCAGTTTCTCACATGAATCAGCCACCAGCGCTGTATCATCAGCGAACAACAACTGACTCACTTCCCAAGCTCTCTCATCCCCAACAGACTTCATACTTGCCCCTCTTTCCAAAACTCTTGCATTTACCTCCCTAACAACCCCATCCATAAACAAATTAAACAACCATGGAGACATCACACACCCCTGCCGCAAACCTACATTCACCGAGAACCAATCACTTTCCTCTCTTCCTACACGTACACATGCCTTACATCCTCGATAAAAACTTTTCACTGCTTCTAACAACTCTCCTCCCACACCATATATTCTTAATACCTTCCACAGAGCATCTCTATCAACTCTATCATATGCCTTCTCCAGATCCATAAATGCTACATACAAATCCATTTGCTTTTCTAAGTATTTCTCACATACATTCTTCAAAGCAAACACCTGATCCACACATCCTCTACCACTTCTGAAACCACACTGCTCTTCCCCAATCTGATGCTCTGTACATGCCTTCACCCTCTCAATCAATACCCTCCCATATAATTTACCAGGAATACTCAACAAACTTATACCTCTCTAATTTGAGCACTCACTCTTATCCCCTTTGCCTTTGTACAATGGCACTATGCACGCATTCTGCCAATCCTCAGGCACCTCACCATGAGTCATACATACATTAAATAACCTTACCAACCAGTCAACAATACAGTCACCCCCTTTTTTAATAAATTCCACTGCAATACCATCCAAACCTGCTGCCTTGCCGGCTTTCATCTTCCGCAAAGCTTTCACTACCTCTTCTCTGTTTACCAAATCATTTTCCCCAACCCTCTCACTTTGCACACCACCTCGACCAAAACACCCTATATCTGCCACTCTATCATCAAACACATTCAACAAACCTTCAAAATACTCACTCCATCTCCTTCTCACATCACCACTACTTGTTATCACCTCCCCATTTGCGCCCTTCACTGAAGTTCCCATTTGCTCCCTTGTCTTACGCACTTTATTTACCTCCTTCCAGAACATCTTTTTATTCTCCCTAAAATTTAATGATACTCTCTCACCCCAACTCTCATTTGCCCTTTTTTTCACCTCTTGCACCTTTCTCTTGACCTCCTGTCTCTTTCTTTTATACATCTCCCACTCAATTGCATTTTTTCCCTGCAAAAATCGTCCAAATGCCTCTCTCTTCTCTTTCACTAATACTCTTACTTCTTCATCCCACCACTCACTACCCTTTCTAATCAACCCACCTCCCACTCTTCTCATGCCACAAGCATCTTTTGCGCAATCCATCACTGATTCCCTAAATACATCCCATTCCTTCCCCACTCCCCTTACTTCCATGTTCTCACCTTTTTCCATTCTGTACTCAGTCTCTCCTGGTACTTCCTCACACAGGTCTCCTTCCCAAGCTCACTTACTCTCACCACCCTCTTCACCCCAACATTCACTCTTCTTTTCTGAAAACCCATACAAATCTTCACCTTAGCCTCCACAAGATAATGATCAGACATCCCTCCAGTTGCACCTCTCAGCACATTAACATCCAAAAGTCTCTCTTTCGCACGCCTGTCAATTAACACGTAATCCAATAACGCTCTCTGGCCATCTCTCCTACTTACATAAGTATACTTATGTATATCTCGCTTTTTAAACCAGGTATTCCCAATCATCAGTCCTTTTTCAGCACATAAATCTACAAGCTCTTCACCATTTCCATTTACAACACTGAACACCCCATGTATACCAATTATTCCCTCAACTGCCACATTACTCACCTTTGCATTCAAATCACCCATCACTATAACCCGGTCTCGTGCATCAAAACCACTAACACACTCATTCAGCTGCTCCCAAAACACTTGCCTCTCATGATCTTTCTTCTCATGCCCAGGTGCATATGCACCAATAATCACCCATCTCTCTCCATCAACTTTCAGTTTTACCCATATTAATCGAGAATTTACTTTCTTACATTCTATCACATACTCCCACAACTCCTGTTTCAGGAGTATTGCTACTCCTTCCCTTGCTCTTGTCCTCTCACTAACCCCTGACTTTACTCCCCAGACATTCCCAAACCACTCTTCCCCTTTACCCTTGAGCTTCGTTTCACTCAAAGCAAAAACATCCAGGTTCCTTTCCTCAAACATACTACCTATCTCTCCTTTTTTCACATCTTGGTTACATCCACACACATTTAGGCACCCCACTCTGAGCCTTCGAGGAGGATGAGCACTCCCCGCGTGACTCCTTCTTCAGTTTCCCATTTTAGAAAGTTAATACAAGGAGGGGAGGATTTCTGGCCCCCCGCTCCCGTCCCCTCTAGTCGCTTTCTACGACACGCGAGGAATACGTGGGAAGTATTCTTTCACCCCTATCCCCAGGGATAATATACATATATATACACATACACACACACACACACACGCACACACACACACACACACACACACACACACACACACACACACACACACATACATACATATACACATGAAAAATGCAAGAAACAATCCAGAAAACTGAAACCTCTAGCTCGAAATGAATGAAAAAATGACTGTCACACAATGGTTCAACCTCCGGCTATGGAAAAGGAAATGCACAACCTATTTACACAAACGTCAACAGCAGTTCCCATCAATTCAACCACTGTATCAATAAGAGAAAGGTGCAAGAGGTGAAAAAGAGGGCAAATGAGAGTTGGGGTGAGGAAGTATCATTAAATTTTAGGGAGAATAAAAAGATGTTTTGGAAGGAGGTACATAAAGTGCATAAGGCAAGGGAATCAGTGGGAACTTCAATGAAGGGGGCTAATGGGGACATGATAACAAGTAGTTGTGATGTGAGAAGGAGATGGAGTGAGTATTTTGAAGGTTTGTAGAATGTGTTTGATGATAGAGTGGCAGATATAGGGTGTTTTGGTTGAGGTGGTGTGCAAAGTGAGAGGGTTAAGGAGAATGATTTGGTAAACAGAGAAGAGGTAGTAAAAGCTTTGCGGAAGATGAAAGCCAGCAAGGCAGTGGGTTTGGATGGTATTGCAGTGGATTTTATTAAAAAAGGGGGTGACTGTATTGTTGACGAGTTGGTAAGGTTATTTAATGTATGTATGACTCATGGTGAGGTGCCTGAGGATTGGCGGAAGGCTTGCATAGTGCCATTGTACAAAGACAAAGGGGATAAAAGTGAGTGCTCAAATTACAGAGGTATAAGTTTGTTGAGTATTCCTGGTAAATTATATGGGAGGGTATTGACTGAGAGGGTGTAGGCATGTACTGAGCATCAGACTGGGGAAGAGCAGTGTGGTTCCAGAAGTGGTAGAGGATGTGTGGAACATGTGTTTGCTTTGAAGAATGTATGTGAGAAATACTTAGAAAAGCAAATGGATTTGTATGTAGCATTTATGGATCTGGAGAAGGCATATGATAGAGTTGATAGAGATACTCTGTGGAAGGTATTAAGAATATATGGTGTGGGAGGCAAGTTGTTAGAAGCAGTGAAAAGTTTTTATGGAGGATGTAAGGCATGTGTACGTGTAGGAAGTGAGGAAAGTGATTGGTTCTCAGTGAATGTAGGTTTGCAGCAGGGGAGTGTGATGTCTCTATGGCTATTTAATTTGTTTATGGATGGGGTTGTTAGGGAGATGAATGCAAGAGTTTTGGAAAGAGGGGCAAGTATGCAGTCTGTTGTGGTGGCTGATTCGTGTGAGAAACTGCAGAAGCTGGTGACTGAGTTTGGTAAAGTGTGTGAAAGAAGAAAGTTAAGAGTAAATGTGAATAAGAGCAAGGTTATTAGGTACAATAGGGTTGAGGGACATGTCAGTTGGGAGCAAATTTGAATGGAGAAAAACTGGAGGGAGTGAAGTGTTTTAGATATCTGGGAGTGGATTTGGCAGCGGATGGAACCATGGAAGCGGAAGTAAATCATAGGGTGGGGGAGGGGGCGGAAGTTGTGGAAGTCGAGAACATTATCTCGGAAAGCAAAAATGGGTATGTTTGAAGGAATAGTGGTTCCAACAATGTTATATGGTTGCGAGGCATGGGCTATAGATAGAGTTGTGAGGAGGAGGGTGGATGTGCTGGAATTGAGATGTTTCAGGACAATATGTGGTGTGAGGTGGTTTAATCGAGTAAGTGATGATAGGGTAAGAGAGATTTTTTTTTTTTTTTTTTTTTTTTTTTTTTGCCGCTGTCTCCCGCGTTTGCGAGGTAGCGCAAGGAAACAGACGAAAGAAATGGCCCAACCCACCCCCATACACATGTATATACATACGTCCACACACGCAAATATACATACCTACACAGCTTTCCATGGTTTACCCCAGACGCTTCACATGCCTTGATTCAATCCACTGACAGCACATCAACCCCGGTATACCACATCGCTCCAATTCACTCTATTCCTTGCCCTCCTTTCACCCTCCTGCATGTTCAGGCCCCGATCACACAAAATCTTTTTCACTCCATCTTTCCACCTCCAATTTGGTCTCCCTCTTCTCCTCGTTCCCTCCACCTCCGACACATATATCCTCTTGGTCAATCTTTCCTCACTCATTCTCTCCATGTGCCCAAACCATTTCAAAACACCCTCTTCTGCTCTCTCAACCACACTTTATTTCCACACATCTCTCTTACCCTTACGTTACTTACTCGATCAAACCACCTCACACCACACATTGTCCTCAAACATCTCATTTCCAGCACATCCATCCTCCTGCGCACAACTCTATCCATAGCCCACGCTTCGCAACCATACAACATTGTTGGAACCACTATTCCTTCAAACATACCCATTTTTGCTTTCCGAGATAATGTTCTCGACTTCCACACATTCTTCAAGGCTCCCAGAATTTTCGCCCCCTCCCCCACCCTATGATCCACTTCCGCTTCCATGGTTCCATCCGCTGCCAGATCCACTCCCAGATATCTAAAACACTTCACTTCCTCCAGTTTTTCTCCATTCAAACTCACCTCCCAATTGACTTGACCCTCAACCCTACTGTACCTAATAACCTTGCTCTTATTCACATTTACTCTTAACTTTCTTCTTTCACACACTTTACCAAACTCAGTCACCAGCTTCTGCAGTTTCTCACACGAATCAGCCACCACAACAGACTGCATACTTGCCCCTCTTTCCAAAACTCTTGCATTCATCTCCCTAACAACCCCATCCATAAACAAATTAAATAGCCATAGAGACATCACACACCCCTGCTGCAAACCTACATTCACTGAGAACCAATCACTTTCCTCTCTTCCTACACGTACACATGCCTTACATCCTCGATAAAAACTTTTCACTGCTTCTAACAACTTGCCTCCCACACCATATATTCTTAATACCTTCCACAGAGCATCTCTATCAGAGAGATGTGTGGTAATAAAAAGAGTTTGGTTGAGAGAGCAGAAGAGGGTGTTCTGAAATGGTTTGGTCACATGGAGAGAATGAGTGAGGAAAGATTGACCAAGAGGATATATTTGTCAGAGGTGGAGGGAACGAAGAGAAGTGGGAGACCAAATTGGAGGTGGAAAGATAGAGTGAATAAGATTTTGAGTGATCGGGGCCTGAACATGCAGGAGGGTGAAAGGCGTGCAAGGAATAGAGTGAATTGGAGCGATGTGGTATACCAGGGTCGATGTGCTGTCAATGGATTGAACCAGGGCATGTGAAGCGTCTGGGGTAAACCATGGAAAGTTCTGTGGGGCCTGGATGTGGAAAGGGAGCTGTGGTTTCAGTGCATTATTACAGGACAGCTAGAGACTGAGTGTGAACGAATATGACCTTTGTTGTCTTTTCCTAGCGCTGCCTCGCACATATGAAGGGGGAGGGGGTTTTTATTTCATGTGTGGCTGGGTGGCGATGGGAATGAATAAAGGCAGACAGTATAAATTATGTACATGTGTATATATGTATATATCTATGTGTGTATATATATATGTGTACACTGAGATGTATAGGTATGTATATTTGCGCGTGTGGACGTGTATGTATATACATGTGTATGTGGGTGGGTTGGGCCATTCTTTCGTCTGTTTCCTTGCGCTACCTCGCTAACGCAGGAGACAGCGACAAAGCAAAATAAAAAAATGAATAAATGAATAATAATTGATTGAGAGGGTCAAGGCATGTACAGAGCATCAGATTAGGGAAGAGCAGTAGGGTTTCAAAAGTGGTAGAGGATGTGTGGATCAGGTGTTTGCTTTGAAGAATGTATGTGTAAGATACTTAGAAAAACAGATGAATTTGTATGTAGCATTTATTTATCTGGAGATGGCATATGAGAGAGTTGATAGAGAGCTTTTTGGAAGGTATTAAGAGTATATGGTGTGGGAGGTATGTTGCTGGAAGCAGTGAAAAGTTTTTATCGAGGATGTTAGGCATGTGTACGAGTAGGAAGAGAGGAAAGTAATTGGTTCCCAGTGAATGTCGGTTTGCGACAAAGGTGTGTGATGTCTCCGTGGTTGTTTAATTTGTTTATGGATGAGGTTGTTAGGGAAGTGAATGCAAGAGTTTTTGAGAGAGGGGCAAGTATGCAGTCTGTTGTGGATGAGAGGGCTTGGGAAGTGAGTCAGTTGTTTGCTGATGATACAGCACTGGTGGCTGATTTGGGTGAGAAACTGCTGAAGCTGGTGACTGAGTTTGGTAAAGTGTGTGAAAGAAGAAAGCTGAGAGTAATTGTGAATAAAAACAAGGTTATTGGGTTCATTAGGGTTGAGGAACAAGTAAATTGGGAGGTAAGTTTGAATGGAGAAAACTGAAGGAAGTGAAGTGTTTTAGATATCTGGGAGTGGATTTGGCAGCGGATGGAACCATGGAAGCAGAAGTGAGTCACAGGATGTGGGAGGGGCGAAGGTTCTAAGAGCATTGAAGAATATGTGGAAGGCAAGAACGTTACCTTGGAGAGCAAAAATGGGTATGTTTGAAGGAATAGTGGTTCCAACGATGTCATATGGTTGTGAGGCATGGGCTATAGATAGGGTTGTGCGGAGGAGGGTGGATTTGTTGGAAATGAGATGTTTGAGGACAATATGTGGTGTGAGGTGGTTTGATCGAGTAAGTAATGAAAGGGTGAGAGAGATGTGTGGTAATAAAAAGAGTGTGGTTGAGAGAGCAGAAGAGGGTGTATTGAAATGGTTTGGTTACATGCAGAGAATGATTTAGGGAAGATTGACAGAGGGGATATATGTGTCAGAGGTGGAGGGAACAAGAAGTGGAAGACCAAATTGGAGGTGGAAGGATGTAGTGAAAAAGATTTTGAGCGATCGGGGCCTGAACATAAAGGAAGGTGAAGGGCGTGCAAGGAAAAGAGTGAATTGGAACGATGTGGAATACCGGGGCCGACATGCTATCAATGGATTGAACCAGGGCATGTGAAACGTCTAGGGTAAACCATGGAAAGTTTTGTGGGGCCTGGATGGGGAAAGGGAGCTGTTTTTTCGATGCATTACATATGACAGCTAGAGACTGAGTGTGAATGAATTTAGCCTTTGTTGTCTTTTCCTAGCGTTACCTCGCACGCACACAGGGGAAGGGGGTGCCATTTCATGTGTTGCACGGTGGCAGCAGGAATGGATGAAGGCAGCATGTATGAATATGCACATGTGTATATATGTCTGTGTATGTATATGTATGTATATGTTGAAATGTATGTATATGTGCGCTTGTGGGCGTTTATGTAAATACATGTGTATGAGGGTGGGTTGGGCCATTCTTTCATCTGTTTCCTTGCACTACCTCGCTAATGCGGGAGACAGTGACAAAATATGATAAATGAATGAGTAATAAGATAGTCGTGGATTATCACTCTTGTTCATCCAGCAATAACTCTGGCAAGCTCTTTCAGTGAATGCTTCTGGACTCCCAGATTGCCTAAGAAGTTTACCTGTGGAAAAACATTGTGCATATGTAGTGAAAATTGAACTGGCTCCTTATTTCTACATGGAAATTCTTGATGCTGTTTTTAAGCCAAATTGTTTGCTTATTATCTTTTGAAGAGTCATTCAACAGGTTCAGTCCTGAGGCACTGGGATGATGAATAAGAGAAGTATTTATATAACAATTTGGTTCAGAGTTCTTATGTCACATTTGAGATGAAGATCTGCGTGGTAAGTCTTTGGGAAAATTAACAATCCTTATTCAGGCCAACATGGCTTGAATTCAACTTGATAATCCCTCAACAAATTGGAATTTCATCAGGAGCTTGTCAAGTCCTGGGATGATTAGGATCTAGATATCCTCATGGTGTTGCAGCTTACATGTCATATATGCATTATTCAAAACAAGAGTACAAGCCTCAGGCTGGAACATCAATTACTTCATCAGATCCATCATATCTTTTCCATGATGTTCCTACTCTAGTGGAAGACAATATCAAAGTAACTGGTAGCACACAATCTCCATATGAATTCTCTTCAGCCAGATGGCTAGAGGATGGCTTTGTTGCAGAAAGAGCCATAACAATATAGACAAACATAGTCAAGTATGTCAAGATTGCAGGAAAAGGACCAAAAAGCAAAATATTCTCACCACAAGAGAAGCCAGTACCCAGGACCAATTCATAATTGCTACCCTTCATTTATTGTTTCTTTTTTTATCTGCTGACACATCAAATAGATTGTCCATTATTAGTGTTTATGGCAGCAGACCTGCACAACATCCTGTGGACTGCAATGTCAGAGATCATACAAAGAGCTTCCACAGAAGATGCTTCCTGTGTGACTAATGTGATTGCAGTGAATTTGAAGGAAAAAGAGAATTTGCTGAACCCAAAGAATGTTAATTTTGGATTTGCAGTGAAGACCATCACAGACAATTTGTGGGGAGACAAAGGAGTGTCCCCACTGCATGTACTGCATTTTTCATGGAGTGCTGAACATTACTGAAAGCAGCAACAGTGAAAGGACTGGAAATATGGTCCCCGAATTAATGTACAAAGAAGTGAAGTACCTGCCTGCTCTTGATCCATGAATTACAACCATTCTCCACGAAAGTACATATGAAAAGTATTAGACCATTAGGGAAGCTGCTGTTATGCCACAGATTCAAAGCAATTGAGTGGAATGAAGCTAAGCAACAGTTTAATGTTCTTACAGAAGTCCTGAAGTACCACAGAGAGGGGTGTCAACTGTATAATGCTAGTCAAAAACTGGACTAAACAGAAGCATCAGGACAGTGTTCTGGTGAAGGTAGTGAAACTGGTTTTGATTTTGTCCCATGGCTATCTTTCTCATTAACTATGACCTGGCACATTTTAAAAGACAGGTTTTTTACTTCCTCCAAAATTCATAGATACTTTCCCTTGTCTATTCTTTTGCCTTTCATAATCCTCTGTATTTCAGTCAGGGCCCAGCCTTGATGTGGACTTTTGTCTGTGACTGGAACCTTAAAAAAAAAAAAAAATTGGAGGGGTGAAGAGCATTGTCCTTGACTGTAACATGGGAGAAGATACAGTGCATGCACTTAGAATTAAGAATGGTGAGATGCAAGGTTCCTAATACCTCAGTTACCAAAGAGATTTCTCATTCTTGCAAGCAATCCAGACATTCTGTGTTTGGAGGATCAGAAGAAAAACAAAATGATTGTGAAGCTGAAAATAAGAGGCAGCATTTGCTACCTGAATTAAAGGAATATAAGATGATGTAGTGGTTCTGTTGGTGTTGTAGGGATGTAAAGAGGGTGTTTGTATTGCAAATGAAATATATTAGGACAATGTGGTGTGAAAGGGCTGATCGATTAAGAAATGATAGGCTGCAAGAGAAGGGTGGTAGTGGGATGAGTGTCTGTGGAAGAGTTGAAGAGAATGTGCTGAAATGGTTTTTAGATATGGAGAGGATGAGGTGGGGAGAGGATGACCAAGATTATACACAGATTAAAAGTAGAGGGATTAAGGTAACAGGGGAAACCCAGGAGCTAGGTTGTGGATGTGGGTCTTTGATTTCAGTGCATTATGCATGACTGCTAGAGAGAGGATTTTAGAGATTCTAGCAACTGTCATTCTTTATCTGTTCCTGGCACTTCCTCGTACATAGGAAACAGTGAACAAGTATAGGCAAGCATAGGTACATAGGTTGGGTTCAGGAGCAGTTACATGCTTAGATAAGACAGCTATGCTGTGTGTCGAAGCCAAAAATACCCACTGGTGCAATCTACTTATAGAGACCAGAGCATCAAGATCTAGGGAAAAACAAATGAAAAAGACAGAAGATACTAAGAAAGAAGTTGGAGTTTTCAAAAGAAGCTGAAGTTGGAGTAGAATGTACCGTTGTGGATTGTTTGATTAAAACTTTTTACCCAAAGGGCGTTTTGTTTTGTTAGCAAAGAGGCATATTAGTCACAGTTGTCTCTTTTAACCAAATTATCTAAATTGTCTCTTGTTTTATTAATCAAGGAAAAATAACAAAGAAAATATCATGTTTAAAACAATTCTTGTGGGTTATTTTACTTATGTGATAAGATGAAAATATTAAAGAAATAGGTGGAATAGTTGGATATAAGAATCCAACTGGAAAGAGGGGCAAGTATGCAGAGTGTTGTGGATGAGAGAGCTTGGGAAGTGAGTCAGTTGTTGTTCGCTGACGATACAACGCTGGTGGCTGATTCATGTGAGAAACTGCAGAAGCTGGTGACTGAGTTTGGTAAAGTGTGTGAAAGAAGAAAGTTAAGAGTAAATGTGAAAAGAGCAAGGTTATTAGGTACAGTAGGGTTGAGGGTCAAGTCATTTGGGAGGTAAGTTTGAATGGAGAAAAACTGGAGGAAGTAAAGTGTTTTAGATATCTGGGAGTGGATCTGGCAGCGGATGGAACCATGGAAGCAGAAGTGAATCATAGGGTGAGGGAGGGGGCGAAAATCTTGGGAGCCTTGAAGAATGTGTGGAAGTCAAGAACATTATCTCGGAAAGCAAAAATGGGTATGTTTGAAGGAATAGGGGCTCCAACAATGTTGTATGGTTGCGAGGCATGGGCTATGGATAGAGTTGTGCGCAGGAGGGTGGATGTGCTGGAAATGAGATGTTTGAGGACAATATGTGGTGTGAGGTGGTTTGATCGAGTAAGTAATGTAAGGGGAAGAGAGATGTCTGGAAATAGAAAGAGCATGGTTGAGAGAGCAGAAGAGGGTGTTTTGAAATGGTTTGGGCACATGGAGAGAATGAGTGAGGAAAGATTGACCAAGAGGATGTATGTGTCGGAGGTGGAGGGAACGAGGAGAAGTGGGAGACCAAATTGGAGGTGGAAAGATGGAGTGAAAAAGATTTTGAGTGATCGGGGCCTGAACATGCAGGAGGGTGAAAGGAGGGCAAGGAATAGAGTGAATTGGATCGATGTGGTATACCGGGGTCGACATGCTGTCAATGGATTGAATCAGGGCATGTGAAGCGTCTGGAGTAAACCATGGAAAGTTCTGTGGGGCCTGGATGTGGAAAGGGAGCTGTGGTTTCGGGCATTATTACATGACAGCTAGAGACTGAGTGTGAACGAATGGGGCCTTTGTTGTCTTTTTCCTAGCGCTACCTCACACACATGAGGGGGGAAGGGGATGTTATTCCATGTGTGGCGAGGTGGCGATGGGAATAAATAAAGGCAGACAGTATGAATTATGTACATGTGTATATATGTATATGTCTGTGTGTGTATATATATGTGTACATTGAGATGTATAGGTATGTATATTTGTGTGTGTGGACGTGTATGTATATATATGTGTATGGGGGTGGGTTGGGCCATTCTTTCGTCTGTTTCCTTGCGCTACCTCGCAAACGAGGGAGACAGCGACAAAGCAAAATAATAATAAAAAAGAATGGTTGGTGACTGTTTTTGTCTATGATTTATTCATTCATCTAGTTAAGGAAAATGCAGATTGGTCAGGGAAAAGTTATGTGCCTGATCCACCTCATCAGAATTTGGAATGAAAATATTGATTGAAGGGTTATAGACTAGAAAACTACTTTTGGGATCATTGTAGACTTGGTTTGGCCATTTTCTAGATGATGTTGATATGACCACACATTTAGGAAAGATCCCATTGTATGAAGATTGGAAATGGTTCTTGATATTTTTTAGGGTATCCATGTACTGTATGGAGAATATAATACAGTTCAATGCAGGCTTGTTTCTTTAATAATGACAGTTGAATTTACTTCCCATATTCTTTGTTATTGTCATGTCAAAAGTTCTCTCTGTGTTCCTGTGTCATTTAAACTGACATATTCCACAATATAGGTGTTCTCTGAGTTCCATTAGCTGCCTATTTTCACTCGCTCACCACTTTTAATTGAATTTATTTCACCCACTTGTACTCTGCTACCTATTCCTTTTTATAACTTGTCATGTCTTTTATAAATCAGCATTGCTCATATAAATGTCTCTGATTTCAGTATAATAACAGCAGTAATGCTTTCTCTCTTTCTATGAGAGCTACTGTTTCATTAGCTTCTTTTGTTTTCAGACCCCTTACTAATGAGGAGGAGGGTATTGATAGTGCCTTGGTGCCTCCAAGAGGAGGGGATGTAGGAAGTCCTCTGCCCTCGGATCAGGACCAGGCACTCATGCCAGGTAATGACGGTAAGATGATCCCCCAGTGTGTCCAGCTTCATCACATCATTTTGGCTCCTGGAGTTTGCATTCAGTTAATACTCCTCTTTGGTTATTATGTTGGTTTTTTGCATTGCTGCATACATTCATTTACCTCATGTTCAACCACAAGGACCAGAAAATTACCTTTTCACCCATTGTTAAGTTCTTAGATGTGAATATTTTGATTATGTTTATTATGGTTTTCTTTCTTCATGGTATCAATAGAATAATTATACCATACCAATTCTTTCTACTTCTATTATGCACAAGTGTGGTATTCTAAGATTTTTTTTCATAATGCAAGTGTGAACTGAGGGTAATGCATTTATTTTCCAGATATAGATTTGGACAATTTTTATGTGTGTAGCACCCAGAAAGGTAGTGATAGTGGGTCTTCAAAGCAATATTAAGGAAAGGATGTATCATCAGTAGTTAGGAATTTACTGAGATAAATAGTTATCTACAGTGTTGCTCTAGCTAGAGGGTATTACCTTACATAAGGAGCCCTTTTTTTTTTTAAAGCAGGCAATAGAGTAATATTGCTCAGTATATCACCAAAATCAGTATTCAGAGTAGCTCTGTTATGCAAGCACAAAAGGCATCATATATAAGGTTGCCTTCTGCTTATATAGAATCAAGCCAAATGACTGACACAAACTTTGTTTAACCATTCTTGTTCAACTGGTTGTTCAGATTATGTGTATTTTAGTAAAAGATTTAAGATAACAAAGTTATCATAATTGAATTTTTTGGTTTTGGGAAATTTTCATTAATGACCCAATTGCTGTTGGCTGAGATGGATATGAATTCACAGATTCATAGAACTGTATTATGCTAGCAAGTAAGTCAATCTTTAATTGGGTCAAGAGTGGTGATTGAGGTACAGTTAGATACCCAGAGTATCGAGAGCACATCAAATGAAGGTTCCCTTGGCTGATGTTGACTGGTCTTTTGGAAACTTTTAGAAGTTGATCAACAAAATCTCCCACAGTTCATTTTTACCCGTTCACTGGTTATTTGGAGTTCACTCCCATTCTTCACTGATGTCATTTTGCCATCAAAAAATGAGAAAACTAATTATGTAACTTTTTTCTTTATCATTATGAAAGACCATAAAGTCTTCATATTGTATTATGATTCCTTGAAAACAACATCAGATGCTGAATACTATTACTCAGATGAGAAAGCTCTGGATAAGGTGAATACTTCGGTTCTTCAAGAAATTATATGAAAATTAAATGAAATGGGTAAATTAAATGAAATGGGTTCAAGTAATTCAAAAGGAATTTGAATATATTTTTTAAGAAGTCTGTTGGGTTATAAATGAAATATCTGAATATCTGATTATATTGCAAATATGTGAGAAAGATGGGAGGTGGGCAGATTAGAAAGGGTCTTAAGCAGTGGGATGAAGTAAAGTTGTTAGTGAAAGAGAAAAGAGAGGCATTTGGACGATACTTGCCTGGAAGGAGTGCAGATAACCGGGAGGTATATAAAAGAAAGTGGCAGGAGGTAAAGAGAAAGGTGTTAGGGCTGAAAAAGAGGGCAAATGAGAGATGGGGTGGGAGAGTATCATTAAGCTTTAGGGAGAATAAAAAGATGTTTTGGAAGGAGGTAAATAATGTGCGAAAGACAAGAGACCAATGGGAACAATGGTGAAGGGGGCAAGTGGGGAAGTAATAGCAGTTTGTGATTGAGTATTTTGAAGGTTTGTTGAATGTATTTGATGATAGAGTGGCAGAAATAGGGTGTTTTGGTCAGGGTGGTGTACAAGTGAGAGGGTCAGGGAGAATGGATTGCTTTAGAGAGAAGAGGTTGTGAAGATGAAACCCAGCAAGGCGGTGGGTTTGGATGGTATTGCGGTAAAATGTATTAAAATAGGGGGTGACTATATTTTTGATTGGTTGGTAAGGGTATTCATTGTATGTATGGATCATGGTGAAGTGCCTGAGGATTGGTGGAAAGCATGCATAGTGCCATTGTATAAAGGCAAAAGGAATAAAGGTTAGTGTCCAAACTACAGACGCATAAGTTTGTTGAGTATTTATGGGAAATTATATGGGAGGGTATTGATTGAGAGGGTGAAGGCATGTACAGAGCATTAGATTGGGGAAGAGCAGTGTGGCTTCAGAAGTGGTAGAGTATGTATGGATCAGATGTATGCTCTAAAGAATGTGTGTGAGAAACATTTAGAGAAACAGATGGATTTGTGTGTAGTATTTATGTATCTGGAGAAAGAGAAACATCGATTTGTATATAGCATTTATGCATCTGGAGAAAGAGAAACAGATGGATTTGTATGTAGCATTTATGGATCTAGAAAAGACATATGATAGAGTTGATAGAGATGCTTTTTGGAAGGTCTTAAGATTATATGGTGTGGGAGATAAGTTGCTGGAAGCAATGAAAAGTTTTTACCATGGATATAAGGCATATGTACGAGTTCAAAGAGAGGAGAGTGATTGGTTCCCAGTGAGTGTTGGTCTACAGCAGGGATGTGTGATGTATCCATGGTTGTTTGATTTGTTTATGGATGTGGTGGTTAGGGAGGTAATTCCGAGAGTGTTGAAGAGAGGGGTGAGTATGCAGTCAGTTGGGGATGAGAGGTCCTGGGAAGTGAGTCAGTTGGTGTTCGCCAATGATACAGCTCTAGGTACTGATTCAAGTGAGAAACTGCAGAAGTTGGTGACTGAGTTTGGAAAAGTATGTGAAAGAAAGTTGAGACTGAAACTGAATAAGAGCAAGGTTATTAGGCTCAGTAGGGTTGAGGGACAAGTTAATTGGCATATAAGTTTGAATGGAGAAAAATTGGAGGAAGTGAAGCGTTTTAGATATCTGGGAGTGGACTTAGCAGCAAATGGAACCTTTGAAGTGTAAGCGAGTCACAGGATGGGGGAGGGGGCAAAGGTTTTGAGAGCGAGGAAGAATGTGTCAAAAGAGAGAACTTTATCTCGTAGAGCAAAAATGGGCATGTTTGAAGAAATAATAGCTCCATCAACGTTATATGTTTGCGATGCATGGGCAGTAGATAGGGTTATATGAAAGAGGGTGAATGTGTTGGAAATGGAAATGTTTGAGGACAGTATGTGGTGTGAGGTGGTTTGATCGAGTGAGCAATGAAAGGGTAAGAGATATGTGTGGAAATAAAAAGTGTGATTGAGAGAGCAGAACAGGGTTTGTTGAAATGGTTTGGACATATGGAGATAATGAGTGAGGAAAGATTGACAAAGAGGATATATGTTTCAGTGTTGGAGGGAACAAAGAGAAGCGGGAGAAGCAAATTGGAGGTGGAAGGATGGAGTGAAAAAGATTTTAAGCGACAGGGTCTGAACATACAAGAGGGTGAGAGGCATGCTAGGAATGGAGTGAATTCAAGTGATGTGGTATACCAGGGTTGACATGCTGTCAGTGGACTGAAACAGGGCATGTGAAGTGTCTGGGGTAAACCATGGAAAGGTCTGTGAGGCCTGCATGTGGATAGGGAGCTGTGGTTTCGGTGCATTCCACATGACAGACAGAGACTGAGTGTGAACGAATGTGGCCTTTTTGTATGTTTTCCTGGCACTACCACGCTGAAGCAGAGGGATAGAGATGCCGTTTCCTGTGGGGCGGGGTAGCGCCGAGAATGGATGAAGGCGTGCAAGTATGAATAGGTAAATGTTTATAGATGTATATGTCTGTGTATGTGTATGTATATGTGTATTTATTTATACATAGGTGTATGTGCATGTGTGGGCATTTTGTATATATATATATGTGTATATGAGTGGATGGGCTATACTTCGTCTGTTTCCTGGCGCTACCTCGCTGACGCAGAAACAGCCATTAAGTATGATAATATTGATAATAATAATAATAATGATAATGATTTTTATTGATTTTATTATACTTTGTAGCTGTCTCCTGTGTTAGCGAGGAAGCGCAAGGAAACAGATGAAAGAATGACCCAACCCATACACATTCACATGTATATACATAAACGCCCAGACACTCACATATACTTACCTATACATTTCATTGTATACATATATATACATACACAGACATATACCTGTGAATGTGGAAAGGGAGCTATGGTTTCGGTGCATTATACATGACAGCTAGAGACTGAGTGTGAACAAATGTGGCCTTTATTGTCTTTTCCTAGCGCTACCTCGCGCACATGCGGGGGAGGGGGTTGTCTTTTCATGTGTGGCGGGGTGGTGACAGGATTAAATAAAGGCAGCAAGTATGAATTATGTATACATTGAAATGTATAGGTGTGTATATGTGCATGTGTGGACATATATGTTTATACATGTGTATGTGGGTGGGTTGGACTATACTTTCATGTGTTTCCTTGCACTACCTCGCTAACATGGGATGCAGTGACAAATTGTAGAAGGTGACTAAAAGGGAAGGGAGCAGGGGGCTGGAAATCCTCTCCTCTCGTTTTTTTGTTATTATCCAAAAGAAGGGACAGAGAGGGGGGCCGGGTGAGGATCTTCCCTTAAAGGTCCAGTCCTACGTTCTTAACGTAACCTCGCTAATGCGGGAGATGGCGAATAGTATTAAAGAAAGAAATATATATTTTTTTTTTTTTTTTGCTTTGTCGCTGTCTCCTGTGTTTGCGATGTAGCGCAAGGAAACAGACGAAAGAAATGGCCTAACCCACCCCCATACACGTGTATATACACACACGTCCACAAACGCGAATACACATACCTATACATCTCAATGTACACATATATATACACAAACAGACTCATACATATATACCCATGCACACAGTTCACACTGTCTGCCTTTATTCATTCCCATCGCCACCTCGCCACACATGGAATACCATCCCCCTCCCCCCCTCATGTGTGCGGGGTAGCGCTAGGAAAAGACAACAAAGGCCTCATTCGTTCACACTCAGTCTCTAGCTGTCATGCAATAATGCCCGAAACCACAGCTCCCTTTCCACATCCAGGCCCCACACAGCTTTCCATGGTTTACCCCAGACGCTTCACATGCCCTGATTCAATCCACTGACAGCACGTCAACCCCGGTATACCACATCGATCCAATTCACTCTATTCCTTGCCCTCCTTTCACCCTCCTGCATGTTCAGGCCCCGATCACTCAAAATCTTTTTCACTCCATCTTTCCACCTCCAATTTGGTCTCCCACTTCTCCTCGTTCCCTCCATTTCCGACACATATATCCTCTTGGTCAATCTTTCCTCATTCATTCTCTCCATGTGCCCAAGCCATTTCAAAACACCCTCTTCTGCTCTCTCAACCACGCTCTTTTTATTTCCACACACCTCTCTTACCCTTACATTACTTACTCGATCAAACCACCTCACACCACACATTGTCCTCAAACATCTCATTTCCAGCACATCCACCCTCCTGCGCACAGCTCTATCCATAGCCCACGCCTCGCAACCATACAACATTGTTGGAACCACTATTCCTTCAAACATACCCATTTTTGCTTTCCGAGATAATGTTCTCAACTCTCACACATTCTTCAAGGCTCCCAGGATTTTCGCCCCCTCCCCCACCCTATGATTCGCTTCCGCTTCCATGGTTCCATCCGCTGCCAGATCCACTCCCAGATATCTAAAACACTTTACTTCCTCCAGTTTTTCTCCATTCAAACTTACCTCCCAATTGACTTGACCCTCAACCCTACTGTACCTAATAACCTTCCTCTTATTCACATTTACTCTTAACTTCCTTCTTTCACACACTTTGCCAAACTCAGTCACCAGCTTCTGCAGTTTCTCAACATTAATCAGCCACCAGCGCTGTATCATCAGCGAACAACAACTGACTCACTTCCCAAGCTCTCTCATCCACAACAGACTTCATTCTTGCCCCTCTTTCCACACACATATATATATATATATATATATATATATATATATATATATATATATATATATATATATATATATATATATATATTTTTTTTTTTTTTTTTTTGCTTTGTCGCTGTCTCCCAGGTTTGCGAGGTAGCGCAAGGAAACAGACAAAAGAAATGGCCCAACCCACCCCCAAACACATGTATATACATACGTCCACACACGCAAATATACATACCTACACAGCTTTCCATGGTTTACCCCAGACGCTTCACATGCCCTGATTCAACCCACTGACAGCACGTCAACCCCGATATACCACATCGATCCAATTCACTCTATTCCTTGCCCTCCTTTCACCCTCCTGCATGTTCAGGCCCCGATCACACAAAATCTTTTTCACTCCATCTTTCCACCTCCAATTTGGTCTCCCACTTCTCCTCGTTCCCTCCACCTCCGACACATATATCCTCTTCGTCAATCTTTCCTCACTCATTCTCTCCATGTGCCCAAACCATTTCAAAACACCCTCTTCTGCTCTCTCAACCACGCTCTTTTTATTTCCACACATCTCTCTTACCCTTACGTTACTTACTCGATCAAACCACCTCACACCACACATTGTCCTCAAACATCTCATTTCCAGCACATCCATCCTCCTGCGCACAACTCTATCCATAGCCCACGCCTCGCAACCATACAACATTGTTGGAACCACTATTCCTTCAAACATACCCATTTTTCCTTTCCGAGATAATGTTCTCGACTTCCACACATTTTTCAAGGCTCCCAGAATTTTCGCCCCCTCCCCCACCCTATGATCCACTTCCGCTTCCATGGTTCCATCCGCTGCCAGATCCACTCCAAGATATCTGAAACACTTTACTTCCTCCAGTTTTTCTCCATTCAAACTTACCTCCCAATTGACTTGACCCTCAACCCTTCTGTACCTAATAACCTTCCTCTTAATCACATTTACTCTTAACTTTCTTCTTTCACACACTTTACCAAACTCAGTCACCAGCTTCTGCAGTTTCTCACATGAATCAGCCACCAGCGCTGTATCATCAGCGAACAACAACTGACTCACTTCCCAAGCTCTCTCATCCCCAACAGACTTCATACTTGCCCCTTTTTCCAAAACTCTTGCATTCACCTCCCTAACAACCCCATCCATAAACAAATTAAACAACCATGGAGACATCACACACCCCTGCCGCAAACCTACATTCACTGAGAACCAATCACTTTCCTCTCTTCCGACACGTACACATGCCTTACATCCTCGATAAAAACTTCTCACTGCTTCTAACAACTTTCCTCCCACACCATATATTCTTAATACCTTCCACAGAGCATCTCTATCAACTCTATCATATGCCTTCTTCAGATCCATAAATGCTACATACAAATCCATTTGCTTTTCTAAGTATTTCTCACATACATTCTTCAAAGCAAACACCTGATCCACACATCCTCTACCACTTCTGAAACCACACTGCTCTTCCCCAATCTGATGCTCTGTACATGCCTTCACCCTCTCAATCAATACCCTCCCATATAATTTACCAGGAATACTCAACAAACTTATACTTCTGTAATTAGAGCACTCACTCTTATCCCCTTTGCCTTTGTACAATGGCACTATGCACGCATTCCGCCAATCCTCAGGCACCTCACCATGAGTCATACATACATTAAATAACCTTACCAACCAGTCAATAATACAGTCACCCCCTTTTTTAATAAATTCCACTGCAATACCATCCAAACCTGCTGCCTTGCCGGCTTTCATCTTCCGCAAAGCTTTTACTACCTCTTCTCTGTTTACCCAATCCTTTTCCCTAACCCTCTCACTTTGCACACCACCTCGACCAAAATACCCTATATCTGCCACTCTATCATCAAACACATTCAACAAACCTTCAAAATACTCACTCCATCTCCTTCTCACATCACCACTACTTGTTATCACCTCCCCATTTGCGCCCTTCACTGAAGTTCCCATTTGCTCCCTTGTCTTACGCACTTCATTTACCTCCTTCCAGAACATCTTTTTATTCTCCCTAAAATTTAATAATACTCTCTCACCCCAACTCTCATTTGCCCTCTTTTTCACCTCTTGCACCTTTCTCTTGACCTCCTGTCATTTTCTTTTATACATCTCCCACTCAATTGTATTTTTTCCCTGCAAAAATCGTCCAAATGCCTCTCTCTTCTCTTTCACTAATAATCTTACTTCTTCATCCCACCACTCACTACCCTTTCTGATCAACCCACCTCCCACTCTTCTCATGCCACAAGCATCTTTTGCGCAATCCATCACTGATTCCCTAAATACATCCCATTCCTCCCCCACTCCCCTTACTTCCATTGTTCTCACCTTTTTCCATTCTGTACTCAGTCTCTCCTGGTACTTCCTCACACAAGTCTCCTTCCCAAGCTCACTTACTCTCACCACCCTCTTCACCCCAACATTCACTCTTCTTTTCTGAAAACCCATACAAATCTTCACCTTAGCCTCCACAAGATAATGATCAGACATCCCTCCAGTTGCACCTCTCAGCACATTAACATCCAAAAGTCTCTCTTTCGCGCGCCTGTCAATTAACACGTAATCCAATAACGCTCTCTGGCCATCTCTCCTACTTACATACGTATACTTATGTATATCTCACTTTTTAAACCAGGTATTCCCAATCACCAGTCCTTTTTCAGCACATAAATCTACAAGCTCTTCACCATTTCCATTTACAACACTGAACACCCCATGTACACCAATTATTCCCTCAACTGCCACATTACTCACCTTTGCATTCAAATCACCCATCACTATAACCCGGTCTCGTGCATCAAAACCACTAACACACTGATTCAGCTGCTCACAAAACACTTGCCTCTCATGATCTTTCTTCTCATGCCCAGGTGCATATGCACCAATAATCACCCATCTCTCTCCATCAACTTTCAGTTTTACCCATATTGATCGAGAATTTACTTTCTTACATTCTATCACATACTCCCACAACTCCTGTTTCAGGAGTACTGCTACTCCTTCCCTTGCTCTTGTCCTCTCACTAACCCCTGACTTTACTCCCAAGACATTCCCAAACCACTCTTCCCCTTTACCCTTGAGCTTCGTTTCACTCAAAGCCAAAACATCCAGGTTCCTTTCCTCAGACATACTACCTATCTCTCCTTTTTTCACATCTTGGTTACATCCACACACATTTAGAAATTTTTTTTTTTTTTTTTTTTTTTTGCTTTGTCGCTGTCTCCCGCGTTTGCAAGGTAGCGCAAGGTAACAGACGAAAGAAATGGCCCAATCCACCCCCATACACATGTAAATACATACGTCCACACATGCAAATATACATACCTACACAGCTTTCCATGGTTTACCCCAGACGCTTCACATGCCCTGATTCAATCCACTGACAGCACGTCAACCCCGGTATACCACATCGATCCAATTCACTCTATTCCTTGCCCTCCTTTCACCCTCCTGCATGTTCAGGCCCCGATCACACAAAATCTTTTTCACTCCATCTTTCCACCTCCAATTTGGTCTCCCACTTCTCGTTCCCTCCACCTCCAACACATATATCCTCTTCGTCAATCTTTCCTCACTCATTCTCTCCATGTGCCCAAACCATTTCAAAACACCCTCTTCTGCTCTCTCAACCACGCTCTTTTTATTTCCACACACCTCTCTTACCCTTACATTACTTACTCGATCAAACCACCTCACGCCACACATTGTCCTCAAACATCTCATTTCCAGCACATCCACCCTCCTGCGCACAGCTCTATCCATAGCCCACGCCTCGCAACCATACAACATTGTTGGAACCACTATTCCTTCAAACATACCCATTTTTGCTTTCCGAGATAATGTTCTCGACTCTCACACATTCTTCAAGGCTCCCAGGATTTTCGCCCCCTCCCCCACCCTATGATTCGCTTCCGCTTCCATGGTTCCATCCGCTGCCAGATCCACTCCCAGATATCTAAAACACTTTACTTCCTCCAGTTTTTCTCCATTCAAACTTACCTCCCAATTGACTTGACCCTCAACCCTACTGTACCTAATAACCTTCCTCTTATTCACATTTACTCTTAACTTCCTTCTTTCACACAATTTGCCAAACTCAGTCACCAGCTTCTGCAGTTTCTCACATGAATCAGCCACCAGCGCTGTATCATCAGCGAACAACAACTGACTCACTTCCCAAGCTCTCTCATCCACAACAGACTTCATTCTTGCCCCTCCTTTCACCCTCCTGCATGTTCAGGCCCCGATCACACAAAATCTTTTTCACTCCATCTTTCCACCTCCAATTTGGTCTCCCACTTCTCCTCGTTCCCTCCACCTCCGACACATATATCCTCTTCGTCAATCTTTCCTCACTCATTCTCTCCATGTGCCCAAACCATTTCAAAACACCCTCTTCTGCTCTCTCAACCACGCTCTTTTTATTTCCACACACCTCTCTTACCCTTACATTACTTACTCGATCAAACCACCTCACACCACATATTGTTGTCAAACATCTCATTTCCAACACATCCACCCTCCTCCGCACAACTCTATCTATAGCCCACACCTTGCAACCATATAACATTGTTGGAACCACTATTCCTTCAAACATACTCATTTTTGCTTTCCGAGATAATGTTCTCGCCTTCCACGCATATTTCAGTGCTCCCAGAACTTTCACCCCCTCCCCACCCTTCCGCTTCCATGGTTCCATCCGCTGCCAAATCCACTCCGAGATATCTAAAACACTTCACTTCCTCCAGTTTTTCTCCATTCAAACTTACCTCCCAATCGACTTGTCCCCAACCCTACTGTACTTAATAACCTTGCTCTTATTCACATATACTCTCAACTTTCTTCTTTCACACACTTTACCAAACTCAGTCACCAGCTTCTGCAGTATCTCACCCGAATCACCCACCAATGCTGTATCATCATCGAACAACAACTGACTCTTTTCCCAAGCCCTTTCATCCAGAACATAATGCATACTTGCCCCTCTCTCCAAAACTCTTGCATTCACCTCCCTGACCACCACATCCATAAGCAAATTAAACACCCATGGAGACATCACACACCCCTGCCACAAACAAACATTCACTGGGAACCAATCACTCCTCTCTCCCTACTTGTACACATGCCATACATCCTTGGTAAAAACTTGTCACTGCTTCTAGCAACTTAACTCCAACACCATATACTCTTGAAACCTTCCACAAAGCATCTCTATCAACCCAATCATATGCCTTCTCCAGATCCATAAGTGCTACATACAAATCCATCTGTTTTTCTAAATTTTTCCCACATACATTCTTCAAAGGAAACACCTGTTTTGGAAGGAGGTAAATAATGCACAGTAGACAAGAAAACAAATGGGAGCATCAGTGAGGGGGTAAGGGGGAAAGTGATAACAGGTACTGATGAAGTAAGTAGGAGATGGAGTGAGTATTTTGAAATTTTGTTGAATGTGTTTGATGATAGAGAGGCAGATGTAGGGTGTTTTGGTCATGGTGGTGTGCGAAGTGAGAAGGGTCAGGGAGAATGGTTTGATTAAGAGAGAAGTGGTGGTAAAAGCTTTGCAAAAGATGAAATCCAGCAATGCAGTGGGTTTGGTTGGTGTTGCAGCTGAATTTCCTAAGAATGGGGGTGACTATGTTGCTGATTGGTTGGTAAGGATATTCACTGTATGTATTGATCTTGGTGAAGTGCCTGAGGATTGTCAGAATACATATATAGTGCCATTGTAAAAAGGGAAAGGGGATAAAGGTGAGTGTTCAAACTACAGAAGCATATATATACACTTTTACATATTCATACTTGCTTGCCCTCATCCATTCCCAGCGCAACCCCGCCCCTCAGGTAACAGCATTGCTAGCCCCCTTTCAGCAAAGTAGTGCCAGGAAAACAGAGAAAAAAGCCACATTCATTCACTCTCAGTCTCTAGCTGTCATGTGTAATGCACCAGAACCACAGCTCCCAATATACATCCAGTCCTCACAGATCTTTCCGTGGTTTACTACATACATTTCACATGCCCTGATTCAGTCCATTGACAGCATCTCGTCCTCGGTGTACCACATCATTCCAATTCACTCTGTTCCTTGCACGCCTCTCACCCACCTGTAAGTTCAGGCCCTGATTGGTCAAAATCTATTTTACTCCACCTCCAAGTTGGTGTCCTGCTTCTCCTTGTTTCCTCCACCTCTGACACACATATTGTCTTTGTCAACCTGTTCTCACTCATTCTCTCCATATGTCCAAACCATTTCAACACACTCTCTTCTGCTCTCTCAACCACACCCTTTCGTTACTACAAATATCTATTACCATTTTATTTCCCTCACATCCACCCTCCTCTGTACAACCCAACTACAGCACATGCCTTGTAACCAAATAATAATGTTGAAACCACTATTCCTTTTGCTTTCTGAGATAAGTTCTCTCTCTCCTCACATTATTCAGCGCTCCCAAGACCTTCACCCCTTCCCCCACCTGTGACTCATTTCTGCTTTCATATTTTCATTGATTGCTTAGTCCACTCCCAGATATCTAATTACACTTCACCTCCATTTTTTCTTCATTCAAACTTACATCCCAACTAACTTGTTCCACAGTCCTGCTGAACCTAATAACCTTGCTCTTATTCACATTTACTCTCAAATTTCTCCTTTCATACACTTTTCCAAACTCTGTCACCATCTTCTGCAGTTTCTCACTCATATCAGCCATCAGTGCTGTATCATTGACAAATAGCAACTGACACTTCCCAGGCCCTCTCATTCCCAATAGACTGCATACTCGCCCCTTTCTCCAATACTCTTCCATTTACCTCCCTTAGCACCCCATTCATAAACAAATGAAGCACCCATTGGGACATCACACATCCCCTGCCACAGATCGACCTTCACTGGGAACCAATCACTCTCCTTTCTTTGTACTCATACACATGCCTTTCATCCTTGTTGAAAACTCTTCACTACTTCTAGCAGCTTACCTCTACCATATACTCTTGAAACCTTCCACAAAGCATCTCTGTCAACCCTATCATATGACTTCTCCAGATCCATAAATGCTACATACAAATCCATCTGTATTTCTAAGTATTTCTCACATACATTCTTCAAAGCAAACACCTTATCCACACGTCCTCTACCACTTCTGAAACCACACTGCTCATCCCCAATCTTATGCTCTGTACATGCCTTTTAGATGAAAATGCACCCACAATGTTTGTATAATTTGGCTTGTTGTCAGGTATATCATGTATTTTAGGTGAAGATTCACCACACAGTTGTTTTTGTGATTTGGCATGTTGTCAGATAATTCATTTATTTTAGGTGAAAATTCACCACACATTTTTTGTGATTTAGCTTGTTGTTAGGTATGTAATGTATTCTACTGATGAAAAATTTATAGTTTATTGCAGATGAGTTTTCTTTTCCTTTATAACATATCTAGTCAAGTACATTTGCATTTCTTTTATTTTTTCTGCGTATGGTAAGTTTCAAAACATTGTTGAACACTTCGTTTATGCTTTGTAGACAGTTTTTAGGAAAGTATATAGTTTGCTTTCTCCTGCAGACACCTTTTCCTTTCTCTGTCATTGTACAGGCATAATAGAACAAACAGTACACTTGGGTTTGTATTTTTTGTCAGCGTACTTTGAAGAAATGTATCATTTTGTTAACTTTAGTAATGGGAAATGTTTTTCAAATGCTATGAACAAAAATAGAACGTTGCATTTCTGTGAATTTACCGTGATTGGCCTATAGTTGAATACTGCAATGAAAGGGTTAAGATTCTGTTGCTTCTTTTGCAAATTCATGACAGTTTCCTGATATTAAGGAATATGATATCTTTCCTTGATTAATGACTGATTTTTTTTAAGCCTCTCATCATTTCATATGTATTCTCTGATGTTCTTGTTAGGGAGAGATTCTGTTGAATTTTCCCTCTAGTACTTTACTTCTTGACCCAACCTTTTTGATTAGATATGTTTTTATGTTGATAAATCCCATTTACCATATGTTTCATTTTTTGTGATTAGTCCTCTTGGCAGAAGGTACAGCCTTTAAAATATTCAGCATGAGATTGTAATATTTTTCCGAAGATAGTAACACCCATTTGTTTTGTCAGATTACCTTGGTCAGTCTGCCTGTCTTTGTCTCTTTTTATCTGTTTGTTACCTTTGAGTCATTCTTTAAGGTTACTAAACACAGTATATTTTATGTATCATATATTTCTTATGCTGTATTCATACCTCTCATACATAGTATGTCTGATAGTTTGTTTTTTTATCATTATTATACTTTGTCGCTGTCTCCTGCATTAGCGACGTAACACAAGGAAACAGACGAAAGAATGGCCCAACCCACCCTCATACCTATATACATAAACACCCACACACGCACATATACATACTTATACATTTCAGTGTATAAATACATATACATACACAGACATACACATATGTACACATGCACATATTCTTACATGCTGCCTTCATCCATTCCCGCCGCCACTCCGCCACACATGAAATGACCCCCCCCCCCCCCCCCCGCGTGTGCACGTGAGGTAGCGCTAGAAAAGGACAACAGAGGCCACATTCATCCACACTCAGACTCTAGATGTCATGTGTAATGCACCAAAACCAGAGCTCCCTTTCGATATCCTGGCCCCACAAGACTTTCCTTGGTTTACCCTAGATGCTTCACATGCCCTGGTTAAATCCTTTGACAGCACATCAACCCTGATATACCACATCGTTCCAATTCACTCTATTCCTTGCACACCTTTCACCCTCCTGCATGTTCAGGCCCCAGTCACTCAAAATCTTTTTCACTCCATCCTTCCACCTCCAATTTGGTCTCCCACTTCTCGTTCCCTCCACCTCTGACTCATATATCCTCTTTGTCAATCTTTCCTCACTCATTCTCTCCATGTGACCAAACCATTTCAGTACACCCTCTTCTGCTCTCTCAACCACACTCTTTTTATTACCACACATCTCTCTTACCCTTTCATTACTTACTCGATCAAACCACCTTATACCACAAATTGTCCTCAAACATCTCATTTCCAACACATCTACCCTCCTCTGCACAACCATATAACATAGTTGGAATCACAGTTCCTTCAAACATACCCATTTTTGCTTTCCAAGATATCGTTCTTGCCTTCCACACATTCTTCAGCGCTCCCAGAACCTTTGCCCCCTCCCCCACCCTGTGACTCACTTCCACTTCCATGGTTCCATCTGCTGCCAAATCCACTCCCAGATAGTTAAAGCACTTCACTTTCTCCAGTTTTTCTCCATTCAAACTTACCTCCCAATTTACTTGTCCCTAAATCCTACTGAACCTAATAGCCTTGCTCTTATTCACATTTACTCTCGGCTTTCTTCTTTCACACACTTTACCAAACTCAGTCACCACTTCTGCAGTTTCTCAACTGAATCAGCCACCAGCACTGTATCATCAGCGAACAACAACTGACTCACTTACCAAGCCCTCTCATCCCCAACAGACTGCATACTTGCCCCTCTCTCCAAAACTCTTGCATTCACCTCCCTAACAACCACATTCATAAACAGATTAAACAACCATGGAGACATCACGCACCCCTGCCGCAAACCGACATTCACTGGAAACCAATCACTTTCCTCTCTTCCTACTCGTACACATGTCTTTCATCCTCAGTAAAAGCTTTTCACTGCTTCTAGCAGCTTACCTCCCCACCATATACTCTTGATGCCTTCCACAGAGCATCTCTATCAACTCTTATCATATGGCTTCTCCAGATCCATAAATGCCTCATGAATGTTTGTTTATGCACCTATATTCCCATGCTTAGATGACAAGATAGATATTTGAGCATGATGGTCACTAGTTGTTTAGGAGAGAGATCATTCAGCAAATTGGCACTGATAAAGAATTATCTGAGAACCACAATGACCTATGAAAGACTAAGTGCTCTCTGCGTACTGGATGTAGAGAGCAGTGCTCTAAAGATGGTACAGTTTGAAGAGTTCATTAAAGATTTTTCAGATGCCAAATGCAGAAAGAAGCTATTGTAGTATTTCTGTGTATGTTTGTATGGACCTTGTCAGTTTTAATTACATGCAGTAGATTGACTTTGATGTGTAGATTTAGTGAGTTGCTGCATATTTTAATTTCTGTGTATGAGAGGCCCACTGAAGTGCCTCGGGCTGTCCCAAGGTCTAAAACCAGCCTTGATGACATGGATAAATTATAACAACTATCTCATATTCATTGTACATAGATCAGAATGCAGTCAAAGAATAGATAGATATGGATACCAGTCTAGATCACAACTTGATTAAAGAATGAATAATTGTGGATACTAGCATACCACAAAAAATCAGGAACAGATTCGATTTTGATGTTAAACTTATGAGATGAAAGAAATTTATAATCAGCAAGTTGCATCTAATGGGGATCACTGCATAGTGACAGAACAGTACAAGGATGTATAGAAAGGCTTGCTGAAGAAGCACTTCAAGTATGTACCAGGTACTTAACCTGTAAAAGAGAAATACAAAAAAATCATATGAACAAGACTGGCATTCCTTTCTATTTTATGCCAGAACCTCAGCTCGCTATGTTTCGACTTGCATTATTTTAGAATTTGCTTGCATTGTATTGGCTTGCAATACCCTTTCTTCAACTTGAGACAGATTTGAAAAAGAGAAAATTTTTAACCTTTATGATTTTAGTGTCAAAAAGTCTCTTCTTTTGACAATACAGGTTGAACCTCTTTAATCCAGCAACACTGGGACTTGGCTATTGCTGATCACAGAAAGTGCCAGAAAACAGAAATTGACCTTTATGGAACCTCCTATGTTAACGTATTATAGACCCCTAGTCTTGCCAGCTCAATCTACGTACATATTGCTTGATATCAAAGTTTGAACAAGACTTAGAATAGGAAATGATTCAGCCATCATATATTTCAAACAAGGTTTTGATTGTTACCTCAATACACATCAGAAGTATCCCCAGAAGGAGACTCCTCAAGATCTTGGGCAAGGTTTTTCATGGCATACAGTGCTAATACAGGGCAGATTCGTTTGCATTATACACTTGTTCTGGGCTAAGTTTTCTGCTGTCACTAACTGTACAAATTCACCCGCAGACTGTCACAGCTTTGTGATGAGTAGTTAATGTTACGAATAACCATAGGTTGATTATTGGCTTTGTTCAATTCTTGTTACAGTTGTTTTGTTGTTATCACCGAGGCAGCCTGCCCATGCTGTGTCAGTCCCAGCCAGGCATCCACCTCATACAATCTCTCTTGCCCTGTTTGTTGTTTAATAGAGAATTGGAGTTTTTATTGATTCTTTTAATATGACCTTACACTACATGCTTCCATGCCAGCACTACACTTTTCTCCACCACACTATGTGCTGAAATTCCATGCCTCTTCTTAAACTTGTGTAACCATCCTTGTGAATATTCCCAATCATAGTCAAGATTTAGTTATCTGTGAAAAACTTTGGCCTGCTCGATAAGTGTCTCCCCAGAAATGCTTACACCTTCATTATGCCGAACCTTAAATCACCGTTCAAGTGCACTGTCTAATTCTGTACTCTTGGCACCTTTCAAAGTTTTCTGAAACTTTAAACTTTTCTGGCTTTCATTTTCAGCAAAAATCTGAATACAAGAAATTAACAGGACTGTTAATTAGCTCGGCTGCAGTGTAAACAGATTTTGGCACCTTGAACATTTTCAATGGTTCTGCCCTGGTGGCAGATCCACAAACTAATGGTGGCAGATTCAAATCATGCTGGACCATGGAAGTTGCTGGACTGCAGAGTCCTGGATTAGAGAAGCACAACCTGTAGAACATTTCTGTAAATGATTATCTTTGGGTATTTTAATACTTATGTATTTGCTAATGATGTCATACCAAAATACTGTTTAGCTTTTATCCTGTCAGCTGGTAAGATACATTCGTTATCACTGCCGCTGCAATATCTACCTCATCCAAAGTAAGTGTAAGCATTTCAACATATCTGGAAGGAATGTTGAGAGTACTCAAGGGTGCACAGGACTGTAGGCCATCTCTATTGAGGTTCATTTAGAAGGTTTGATACTGTTCAGAAACTCATGATTATAGTCAAGTCTGTGGGTCTCATTGTTTGTTACCTTTGAGTCTTTAACAAGGTAAACAATCTTTTGAGAGTAAGATTTGTTAGAATATTTTGTTTAAAGTCATTTTGCATTTATCATGCATGTCTTAATGATATCAGGGCAAAATACTTTTACATTTGTATGCCACCAACTGGCAAAATACCTTCATATGCCATCTGTTTGTGCTTCAAACTTTGCTCTTACTAAAGTTATTCTCAGTGTTGCAAGTATTTCATGTTCATGTAGAGAAAATCATTCAGAAAATAGATACACTTCTCAGCACATATTTTGTGTGGGTGAAACAGGCTTATTTGGAATGGTTCCACCTAGGACATTCTTTAGCATGGAAGAAAAAGTCTGCTCCAGGGTTGATGTTCACCAAAGATCATGTGATGATTTTGGCCAAAGGAATTGCTGAGAAATTTTATGCTTAAGCAAATCTTTGCTAGTGTTTTAGGCAAAAAATCCTAAGGCTAGGAAGGCTATTAAAAGTCTGTATTACCAGTGATTTGGTAATGTTTGCTAAATTAGATGATATTAGGAGTGACAAAGACAGTAAATCCCAGCACCCCACTGCATTCCAGTGGCATCTGAAGCCTTTATCACCTTTTTTGTAGATAGTCATCAAATTTCAACTACATTCCCTGTGATGTGACAACATTCATTGAACCATAAGCAGTAACTCAGGGGTTATGTAAAAAGGTTTGCAGAAACTTCATTTACTTCATAGCACCCTCAATCCACCTTGCCCCACTCCTGCAGCACCTCATGCCCTAACTGCCATTTTTTTTTTTTTTTTTTTTTTTTTTTTTTGGTAAGCAGCCATAAGATTTCATATGCATTACTTATGATTAACAGCAACTGAATCAGATACTTCTGTGGATGTATAGACTAAGCTAATGCACCTCCTAGTACTCATCACTGCATCATATCCCAATCCAGCACCAGTTTTCATTAAATATCATATGAATTACATCATAACAGAATTTGGTTTGTAGGTGATAAGCTAGGTTGTTTCAAGTGTAGTTCATCCACAAGGGTCAGATTTGCAAAAATATTTGTTAGTAACATAACTCATGAGGTTGATAACATGGGTTTCAATAGCTCAACAATGTTTTGATTTGCAATGGGCAGCCCAGGAATACAACCCCATCACAAGTCAAGGTACTGGTGTAGGTCATAGTTGCAGATTTCGAAAGGCCACAGTTCACTCTGAAAAGGAAGACAAAGCAGTAGACTTCTAACTCAAAGTGTCACAGTGAAATCAGAAATGAGAAGAGAAAATATTGAAAAAAATAACTCAAATGCAAAGATGAAATTAAGGACTTCAACTATCGTAGGTCCATACTAACAGAAGAGTGCATACACTTAAATGATAGTAAAGAGATAAGTAAAGTACAAAAAACTATGAATTAGTTTTAAGTGAACTGATAAATGACCAGACTGACTTTCTATATTTTGCACATAACTGAGCTATCCATGATACCATTAGACTTCAAGAGGGCCATTGACAGCATGCCCGTTCATTCTGCTCTAGGATCAGACTCATGAAATCTCTCTTTTTATAGAAATGCAACACACAGTTTGCATGGGTATTAGACATCCTCTGCAGAGAGAGCCTGGACTCAAGTTAACTCAAGGAGATATGAAGATGAATAGTCTAGCTCCTTAAAGAAAAAGCAAAGCAGTTCCAAAAAAGAAACTCCTCATTTACACAATCATCACATCATTAAACATTTTAGAGTTCTATGATGTAAAGGGATTGACTTCTGTAAATGAAACATTTCACACAACCCAGAGCTTTAGATAAGACTGTCATTCTCAGATGCTCAATCACCTTGGTAAAACAGTAGAAGCACAGGAGAGCAAAGTGAGTGTAATTATGATATCATTGGAGATTCAATCCCAGCGTCCTCAAGAGGATGTAGATTGTCGTAAGTGAGAAAACTTCTCTGTTAAGTATCATTGTGGAGAATACATGTCTCCAGCAAGAAAGAATATTGTTGATGATATTAAGGAGCCTACACTTGGATTTCTGCCTCCTTTTTCTTTGTTGGAAGATGTCAGTGTAGGCTTCAACATGTTTCTACATATGCAGAATCAAAAATTTTGGTTTTTGACTCAAAATGGAAAAGTTGCGTGAACTAAAAACATGATCTGCTTCTGTAAGTAACTGTAAGTATCAAATTATACGAGAGATAGTGGGTTGTAATTACCCATTTGTACATCATGAGGAGAGAACTTTACACTCATGGGACCCCATCTCACGTACTTTATGCACCATCAAGAAGACTTTAATCTTTGGATGTTGCTACCATACAAAGCCTTCTTCTTTAGACTGTTCCAGCCATCAACTACCCTTACACTAAACCAGTATTTCTTTGCATACTTCTTAACCTTCCTCTTCCTCTTTCTCAGCTTTTGGTCATGACTTCTGGTAACTCTGGTCCTTTTGAAGAACTGTTTATTGTGAACAAGGATTGACTACAGAAACATTCACAACATTATAATTGTTGTTGAAGACAGTACCAAATGAACCTAGAGTAGATAACTGTGCGAGCAGAGTAGCTGTTTAAGAAAATAGCATTATACAACTAACAAGTGTTGAGTAAAGGAGAGGCAGTTGAGAAAAACATTAGCCTTCAACATACAATTCAAGTGGTGGGTGTTACATTCTAACCCTTCAATCAGGACAAAATCTCATTGTAGTTACTTGTAGGTACATAGATAGGTAAGTAAAATGGACAGCTGTGTAACCATCGATGTCTCATTGTAAATCATCCGTCAGTTCTGGTACCATCTTAGTTGCTCTTTACTCGACTTTCTCAATCACATTTCTATATTTCTTTAGGTACAGTGACCAGACCTAAATGGCATAATCCAGTTTTGGTTTACTATGTGTTGTGAATAGCTTGTCAAATATTTCTTTATCCATGTACTTGAATGTGATTTTGATATTTGCCATCATGCAGTTTACCCCTTTGATGTATCTCCTGATGTGAAGCTTTGGTGACAGAATAGGTGCAGTGGTGACCCCTAGATCTCTTTCACGTATCTATTTCTGTATCTGGTATCGTACTAAGTAGTATTCATACTGGGGCCTTCTTTTGCTGTGTCCCATCTTCGTTACCTTGCAATTATATGTGCTGTACCCTGTCTTCCATTCATCAGACCCTTTTTGGAATTTGTTCAGGTCCTCCCGTAAGCTTATGCAATCATATTCATTCCTTATTTCTTTCATGCCCTTGGCATCACCCACAAACATGTTTATGTATGAGTCTAGTCCTGTTAAGTTATTAACATACACCAAAAATAGCAGTGGTTCCATGACTGAGCCTTGCAGCACTCCACTTGTATTCTCAGCCCATTTTGAGATTGTACCTCTGACGTGCATCCTCCATTCTCTTTCGCATTGGGAATTTTCAGCTCAGCAAAGAAGTGTACCCCTTATTCATTCCTGTAGCTTTCTTCATAATCCTTTCCTACTCTCAAAATTAATGCTTTTCAAGTTATCTGTAAAATGTATTTAATCTTACCTTTCAGAGATATGTTACAGTGGAAAAAAAAATCAGAAGTATATTTTATCCACGTTCACTGATAATGTGTAGAAGTTTTGTAGATGTTTCAGTACAACATGCAAAAGAGTGTCAAGTATGTTACCACTGTACATATTTTATCATTTATTTTACGTACACCAAAATATTTTTTGCCGAATATTATTATGTTGTATCTTATACAGTGAATTATTTCCTCCTATGATCAGTATGATTTACTGATTTTTTCATAATTAGCAAAACTAAAATTTCGTAGAAGTACCATCCACATACCACATTGTACTAGCACACATGTTGTCAAGATCAGGTGGGTGCTGGCAATAATGCTTCCACTCTTGCTAGAAGGCTTTCTCCTGCCTCATCTTAGTAACTTACAATGCTGTAATAAAAGTTTAGTGTCCATAAAATCACATTCCACATAATCTGAATACAGATCATTTTTGAATAATTCTGGAGCATCATTGCCTTGTTCCTGTAAATCTAGCTAAAATCTCTGCAATTTCTATTTTATAAAGTTTATGAATATCTACTTTCATTGGCATGGTTAGAGAATTACTGACTGTGGAGGATATTGTCATGCATCTTCACTTCAGCCACTGTCCAGGCTTGGTATGCTGCCTTGAAAATGAGGCACAAAACTTGATGCATTAATATCCATCTAGGGATGTCGCTTGGCTTATGTAAGTATCCCTTTGGAGGCGTTAAGGGATTAATCATCCTCTAGTGGGGTACAGTGTCGAAGTCTTTCTGGCGATCTGGGAATTCACATTCTACTTACCTGCTCTTTGGTCCAAGACCAAGCTTAACCTGTTTGCAATGCAGGACCTCTTTTGTCAGAAGGCATGTTGTCTTCCAGTGTTCTGTAAAGGAATTCTGTTATAATCATTTTAAGGTTTTGATTTAAAGAAAATACAGCAGAATTTTATTTATCTCTTTCAAGAAGAGTATATATCCCACTGCTTTGGTGTAATGTTCCCATTATCATTTTAGTGTTTTCAGCAGCTATTCCCTAAGTAGACCTATATATCCACATAAATTCCTTTATTTTTCATAAATTACATGCAGACTACAAACTGATGACATCCTTTTGAACTGTAAAATGATTAGATCATAATAGGACTACAGTACTGTAATGCCAGATATTGATAAGCGCTCCTTAACCCTGAAACTGTGACAAACCTCATTCATCTTTTGCTATCATCTGTGACTTACTACATTAATTGGATCATAATCATCTGTGACATACATGACCTGAGAGAAGATTTCTGTGTCACCATCTTAAATTTTGAATTGTTAGCATTCATAAATACATTTGAAAACTTCAGCACTCCACTTGGCAAAACTAAGGTAGATCAAGGATTTATTTTTTCATTTTTCATACTTAAGCATGCACATCTTTAATCTTATAAGAATATGATACACTCAGATTTTTTTGCTCCTTAGTTTGTGTTCATAAATGCATTTAAAAAGCTCATCACTCCTAAACAGCAAAAGAGATATGCTTTTAAGGTTACAATAATAAGCATTCATTGTTGTATTTATAAAGTTTAACACTCCATGAGAATGAAACAGTTGTAGATAACATATTTTCTTTATTGTTCATACTCTATGCATGCATACCTCTGATATATAAGATCATAGTATGCTTTTGAGATTTTTTCTCATATTCGTTACAAATACAACAGTAATTAAGGTTTTTTGGTAGCTACAGTTTAAGGGTTGATTTTAGAGTCATACTTCTTTTTATTCTAAAAGCTAGAAAAAGACTCATTCATTTTTGGAAATTCTCTTGAGCACATTCTGTTATACTGTATATTGCTGTTGTAAGAATAATTATAGAAAAAATATTAGATAGCCAGAAGCAGTTGTCTGGAACATTTTTTCATTGAAATATCCCATAACTCATAAGTTTTGACATGTTTTCTTCTGGTTTCATGTTCATAAATATTGATATATTTAACAAAATATTTCAGGTGAATTATGGGAGTATGACCCAGGCCGAGGCTCTTGGGTACGTAGGGCTGCTGATGGTCCCTCCCAGTCAGACAGAGACTCACCTGCCAAGAAAGAGAAGCCTGCAACAGAAGCTAATCCAGATGGTAAGAAAACCAGATTTAGGTACTTTTTGGCAGAAGATATACATTACGTGGAAATTTTTCTGTATATTCATGAACGAGTTTTATATTTCTTGTACCATCAGATACTGAAAAGATTGAAAGGGAGAAATCATTACCATACTTCAGCTGAGTGTTGCCCATAACCCCTAGATGGGGGTCGACATTTATGGATTTTCTTTTACAGGATGACAACCAAGATACATGGATATTTTAGCTTTTTGTACCACTGTTTAAGCCTTTAGGTATAGCCAGTATTGGTTGATGTTTTTGACTTATTGTACGACTTGTAGCCAGTAAATGTGCATGGCTGTTGACCTGTGTGTTGTGCATACTCATTGACCCCACAGGAAATACTTAAATTATTAGATGACCTGATTTATCAAGATGGAAACTAATGTATATATACACACATCCCTCTTACCCTTACATTACTTACTTGATCAAACCACCTCACACCACATATTGTCCTCATACATTTCATTTCCAACGCATCCACTATCCTCTGCACAACCCTATCTATAGCCCATGCCTTGCAACTATATAACATTGTTGGAACCTCTGTTTTTTCAAACATACCCATTTTTGCTCTCCAAGATAACGTTCTCACCTTCCACACATTCTTCAGCGCTCCCAGACTTTTCACCCTCTCCCCCACCCTGTAGCTTACTTCCACTTCCACGGTTCCATTTGCTGCGAAGTCCACTCCCAGATATCTAAAACACTTCACTTCCCCCAGTTTTTCTCCATTCAAACTTACCTCCCAATTAACTTGCCCCTCAACCCTACTGAACCTAATAAACATGCTCTTATTCACATTTACTCTCAACTTTCTCCTTTCACACACTTTACCAAGCCCATGCCTCACAACCTTATAACATTGTTGGAACCACTGTTCTTTCAAACATACCCATTTTGTTCTCCGAGATAACGTTCTCACCTTCCACACACTCTTCAGCGCTCCCAGACTTTTCACCCCCTCCCCCACCCCGTGGCTTACTTCCACTTCCATGGTTCCATCTGCTGCAAAGTCCACTCCCAGATATCTAAAACACTTCACTTCCTCCAGTTTTTCTCCATTCAAACTTACCTCCCAATTAACTTGCCCCTCAACCCTACTGAACCTAATAAATTTGCTCTTATTCACATTTACTCTCAACTTTCTCCTTTCACACACTTTACCAAGCTCAGTCACCAACCTCTGCAGTTTCTCACCCGAATCAGCCACCAGCACTGTATCATCAGCAAACAACAACTGACTCACTTCCCAAGCCCTCTCATCCACAACAGTCTGCATAATTGCCCCTCTCTCCAAAACTCTTGCATTCACCTCCCGAACCACCCCATCCATAAAAATAATTAAACAACCATGGAGACATCACGCACACCTGCCGCAAACTGACATTCACTGGAAACCAATCACTTTCCTCTCTTCCTACATGTATACATGGCTTACATCCTTGGTAAAAACTTTTCACTGCTTCTTCCAACTTATGTCCCACACCATACACTCTTAAAGCCTTTCACAAAGCATCTCTATCAACCCTGTCATATGCCTTCTCCAGATCCATAAATGCTATATGTACAAATCCATAGGTTTTTCTAAGTATTTCTCACACACATTCTTCAAGCAGTCACGTGATTCGCACTTCCTCTCCCACTTCTGAAACCACACTGCTCTTCACCCTCTCAATCAATACCCTCCCATATAATTTCCCAGGAATACTCAACAAACTTATTGCTCTGTGATTTGAACTCTCACCTTTATCCCCTTTGCCTTTGTGCAATGGCACTATGCGTCCATTCCCAGTTCTCAAGCACTGCAACCTGATCAATACATACACTGAATATCCTTACCAACCAATCAACAACACAGTCACCCCCTTTTTATAAGAATTCCACTGCAATACCATCCAAACCCGCTGCCTTGCCAGCTTTCATCTTTCGCAAAGCTTTCACTACTTATTTGTTTACCAAACCATTTTCCCTGACCCCCTCACTTTGCACACCTTGACCAAAACACCCTATATCTGCCACTCTATCAGCAAACACCTTGAACAAACCTTCAAAATACTCACTCCATCTTCTCACTTCATCACTACTTGTTATTACCTCCCCATTAGCCCCCTTCACCGATGTTCCCATTTGTTCTCTTGTCTCATGCGCATTATTACCCTCCCTAAAGTTTAATGATACTTTCACCCCAACTCTCATTTGCCCTCTTTTTCACCTCTTGCACCTTTCTCTTGAGCTCCTGCCGCTTTCTTTTATACATTCCCAGTCATTTCCTTTACTTCCCAGCAAAAATTTTCCAAATGCCTCAGTTTTCTCTTTCACTAACAATCTTACTTCTTCATCCCACCTCTCACAACCCTTTCTAATCTGCCCACCTCCCACCTTTCTCATGCTACATACATCTTTTGTACAAGCTATCACTGCTTCCGTAAATACATCCCATTCCTCCCTCACTCCCCTCACGTCATTTGCTCTCACCTTTTGCCATTCTACACTCAATATCTCCTGGTACTTCCTCACACAAGTCTCCTTTCCAAGTTCACTTACTCTTACAACTCTCTTCTCCTCAACATTCTCATTTCTTTTCTGAAAACCTCTACAAATCTTCGCGTTCGCCTCCACAAGATAGTGATCAAACATCCCTCCAGCTAACCCTCTCAGAACATTTACATCCAAATGTCTCTCTTTTACACGACTATCAGTTAACACATAATCCAGTAACGCCCTTTGACCATCTCTCCTGCTCACATATTTTATTTATTATACTTTGTCACTGTCTCCCACGTTAGCGAGGTAGCACAAGGAAACAGATGAAAGAATGGCCCAACCCACCCACATACACATGCATATACATACACTTCCACACACACACATATACATACTTATACATTTCAACATGTACATATATATTGGAAAGGATCACAATTTTGCCCGTGATCAAGATATTCCTATGACTCCACGGGGAAAATGAAACACGAAAAATTCCCAAGTGCACTTTCGTGTAATAATCACATCATCAGGGGAGACACAAGAGAGGAATATAACAGTCTGTTGATATACATCGAAGAGATGAAGCTAGGACGCCATTTGGTAAACATGTGATTGTCCAAAACATGTTTTGGACAATCACATGTTTACCAAATGGCGTCCTAGCTTCATCTCTTCGATGTATATCAACAGACTGTTATATTCCTCTCTTGTGTCTCCCCTGATGATGTGATTATTACACGAAAGTGCACTTGGGAACTTTTCGTGTTTCATTTTCCCCGTGGACTCATAGGAATACATATATATACATACACAGACATATACATATATACACATGTACATAATTCATACTTGCTGCCTTCATTCATTCCCGTCACCACCCCGCCACACATGAAATGACAAACCCCTCCCGCCGCATGCACATGAGGTAGCGCAAGGAAAAGACAACAAAGGCCACATTCATTCACACTCAGTCTCTAGCTGTCATCTATAATGCACTGAAACCACAGCACCCTTTCCACATCCAGGCCCCACAAAACTTTCCATGGTTTACCCCAGACACTTCACATGCCCTGGTTCAATCCAATGACAACACGTTGACCCCGGTATACCAAATCATTTCATTTCACTCTATTCCTTGCATGCCTTTCATCCTCCTGCATGTTCAGGCTCCGATCGCTCAGAATCTTTTTCACTCCATCCTTCCACCTCCAATTTGGTTTCCCACTTCTCGTTCCCTCCACCTCTGACACATATATCCTCTTTGTCAATCTTTCCTCACTCATTCTCTCCATGTTACCAAACCATTTCAAAACACCCTCTTCTGCTCTCTCAACCACACTCTTTTGATTACCATACATCTCTCTTACCCTTCATTATTTATTCGATCAAACCACCTCACACCACATATTGTTGTGAAACATCTCATTTCCAACACATCCACCCTCCTCCGCACAACTCTATCTATAGCCCACACCTTGCAACCATATAACATTGTTGGAACCACTATTCCTTCAAACATACCCATTTTTGCTTTCCGAGATAATGTTCTCGCCTTCCACGCATATTTCAGTGCTCCCAGAACTTTCACCCCCTCCCCACCCTTCCGCTTCCATGGTTCCATCCGCTGCCAAATCCACTCCGAGATATCTAAAACACTTCACTTCCTCCAGTTTTTCTCCATTCAAACTTACCTCCCAATCGACTTGTCCCCAACCCTACTGTACTTAATAACCTTGCTCTTATTCACATTTACTCTCAGCTTTCTTCTTTCACACACTTTACCAAAGTCAGTCACCAGCTTCTGTAGTTTCTCACCCAAATCAGCCACCAGTGCTGTATCTCACGTATGTATACTTATATATATCTCTCCTTTTAAACCAGGTATTCCCAATCATAAGGCCTTTTTCAGTACACAGATCCACAAGCTCTTCACTATTTCCATTTACAGCACTAAATACCCCATGTACACCAATTATACCCTCAACTGCCACTTTACTCACCTTCGCATTCAAATCACCCATCACTATAACACGGTCTTGTGTGTCAAAGCTGCAAATGCACTCACTCAGCTGTTCCCAAAACACTTGTCTTTCATGATCTTTCTTCTCATGACCAGGTGCATAGGCACTAATAATCACCCATCTCTCTCCATCCACTTTCAGTTTTACCAACATGAATTTATAATTCACTTTCTTACACTCTATCACATACACTCACAACTCCTGCTTCTGGAGAATTGCTACTTCTTCCTTTGCTCTTGTCCCCTCACCAACCCCTGACTTTACTCCAAGACATTCCCAAACCACTCTTCCTTCCCCTTTACCCTTGAGCTTCATTTCACTCAGAGCCAAAACATCCACATTCCTTTCCTCGAACATACTACCTATCTCTCCTTTCTTTTCATCTGGGTTACATCCACTTACATTCAAACACCCCAGTCTGAGCCTTCAAGGAGGATGAGCACTCCCCGCTTGACTCCTTCTGTTCCCCTTTTTAGAAAATTTTAAAAACAAGGAGGGTAGTTTCCAGCCCCCCCACTCACGCCCCCTTTAGTCGCCTTCTGTGACACACGGGGAATACTTGGAACGTATTCTTTCTCCCCTATCCACAGAGATAAAGAGAATTATAGATATATTCTCATGAAATATAAAGTGAAAACGTTTTGTAAAGAATTAATTGTATCCATTTTTTACTGAAGTAGAGAAAATTTTTATTGCTGATCTCTTCAATATATGTACAGAAATTTCTTACTATTGTGTGGTGTATTTCAGTTGTTGAACATTAATAGCTTATCAGTATATTCTTATATCACTGACCAGTATGTTTCAGTATGCTGTAATGTCGATACATGACATGCATATTTTATGAACAAAGCTTCTGCATAGAATGTGTCAGAGCTGCTAAAGAAAAGGATGAAGTATTATGGATATGACCACATGAAAGATAGACTTCTTGAATTATTACCGGAGTAGGTATAAGTGAAATGAGTATGGAATTGCAGAAAGATGAAATGCTATATGTATTGTAGATCAGTCGATATGGTATGAGTTTGAGTTAAAATACAGATTAATGAATGGAAGTGTAAGTTACTGTATCAGTAAAATGATAAGAATAACCTACTTGGTTTCCCTTGCTATGAATGCACACAACATCTTACTTGGCTTAGATATGATAGTAAAGCTTATGGATTTCATGAACTTATGTACTTTAACCTTATATTTTTTGAAAGTAGAAAGTGATGCTGGAAGTGGTGAGGGTAAAAAGAGAGGACTCTCAGAAGATAAGAATGTGGATGAAACAGAATCTAAGAGACGAAGGACAGAGTCACCAACAGCTGCTGCAGTTGAAGCTGATACAACGCTACAGGAGAAGGACACCTTCAGCGATATTAGTGATGATGTGGATGATATCCTCAACCAGGAGGTAATACGGAAAGATTGTTTTTAACCACAAGTTGTTAGGTCGATATGATTTTAATTTTTTTAAGATTGCATATTGATTTCAATATTCAAGCTATATTTAGAAAAAAAAATTTGATTTTGATAGATAAGATACTCTGGTCAAGGAAGATAGAATGATACCCAGGACCCTGTAATTATTAACTTTTTGTGTTTACCCATTTGTTTTTTATGGGGTGGGAGTTTTACACTCTTGGGGGCTCCATCTCTTGTACTTTCTCTCCTGTCATGCAACTAATTGATTTATGTATGTTGTTTACATTTACTGTGCCTGCCATCAAATGACCAAACCTTCCCCACTTCAACCAACCCTGAAACTAGACTTGATTGTTTCTCTCTCCACTTATGCAATATTCATAGTCTTAAATTCAACTTCACTATCAAATAGCATCAGTCTCCTTATCCCCATGATCATCTCTCTGAATCCCAGCTCACTCTAATCTTTCCTCCATATGTACTCCAATGACAATAATTATACCTAATTCAATACAAAAGCACATATTGCTTGCCTTAGGATTCTTTAGTCTCCCCATTTTGATACTGTAAGGCTTAGTATTTACTATCTATCTATCTGTCTCTATCTCTGATCCCTGTTCCATTTGGAACTCCCTCAAAGTGGTGGCTGCAGCAACAGTCTCCATAACTAAAGAACTCTAGTGCCGTTTCTTAGCCTTTAGTGCCTCACCCTTAACAGGCCACTGGCAGAGGACAAGTCTAGCACAGTGTTTGCAGAGGCTTCTACCCAATGTTCCTAATCACTACTATCTAATGTTCCTGCCTACTACTTCTCCCAAATGTTTATACCTAATGCTCCTGCCTAAATGTTCCTGCCTACTACTTCCATTTACTGTTCCTGCCATTTTGCCAAAAGGCAGGGCTAGCGCATAGTTTTCACCGCAGGAAAATCTAGAGTTATGAAGAATGAGCTGCATGAGTTAAGTGTTGTCAAGTGTTACAATTAAAAGGAGAGATTGTATATTTGTGGACTGGATGCTGGTAGCCCACATGTTAGTGAGGCAGAAAGAAAAGACAGCTACTTGGGTCAGAGGAGTGCAACTTGACAACCACTAAAGTGCTGGCTTATTAAGCAGATGTCACTAACCCTCCTGATACTCAGGTGGGTAGTACTGGCCATATACCTCCCTGGTCGTTGGCTGCCTACCAACTACTACTGCTTTAGTAATATTTTTTCATACATAATCACCATTTCCCACATTAGCAAGATAGTGTTCCAGAATAGATGACTGAGCCTTAGTGGAAAAAATCCTCACTTTGCCCCTTTCCCTGTTCCTTCTTTTGGAAAAGTATAACTACGACACACAGGGAATATGTGGGAAGTATTCTTTCTCCCCTATCTCCAATATATTTTTTCAAATTGCTAATAGCACTGATAAACCTTTTGGACAATTTGGAACCACTGGTTTTGACAAACTGGCACAAACTAAACCTTTACAGATGTTAACTTCATCATTAGATAATCTACTGTAGTTTTTTAAACTGAAATGATCTTGCAGTATCAACACGGTAAACATCTTTGTTAGAGCAAACAAAACTTAATCCAACAGTCAGCTTCTTTATTATAGCAAACAAAATTTAATCATAGCTTAGGAAACTTTTTTGTTAGAGCAAACAAAACTTATAATCCATAACCTAGGACACACAATGAATCCTTGTGAAGTTGCTACTGGACAGGTTCATCACAAAGGAATGGTTTGCATTCTTAGTCCAATCACAGTTTTCAATAAGTTGATGTAACATACGGTTCAGTTTCCTTTGAAGACTATTCCATTTACTTCTTAACTTGTTATAGCATTAGTCCAACATGTGTTTCTTCCATTGTGCAGGTATAGCCATTTGAAAGGTGCATTTCTTCTCTCTTGAAATGCGAAAGGCCTCCTCCATCTCAGTCTTCTTTTGCTCAGTGTTTCATCAAAGTGAAATTATGAAAATCATCAAATGATCAACCAGACAACAATAAAAACCGTTGCAGCAGAATAGATCTTAGAAGCACTTGTTCATTGAGGCAACTTATGGAATTGAAATCATAACTTCAGTTTGTAGGCCATGATTAATGATTTGGAGGAAGCAGTAATGAAAGGGGAAAGACCAGGCAAGCTTGTTGAAAAGTAGTGGAAGAACCACGTGGTATCGATGTTGCAAGAGGTTACCTCCTAAAGCTTAGCTTCTATATTAGCTATATTTCCCCCCAGTTCTTCCAACTGTATTGTAATAACATTTTGGTTGTTTGACTTCCTGCCATGAGTTGTTGCTTGCTTCATATGCACCAAAAAGTTATTATTTCTCAGTGGGTGAATTGAAGAGTTTCTCTTGCTTTTTGGTTATTTTATCATTCTGTGTGATGATCTTTCATTTTATAAGAAATAGTTTTTTCTCTTTATGTTTCAGTACTGTTTCAGTATTTAAGATGATTTTGCTATTTGGGAGACCATTCTAGTGAGAGCACAAGAGAAAGATATTTTTGTCTTTGATTGGATACAAATCATTTCTTATTCCACATTCAACAGTGTTGTACTAGCTCATACCAAGGAGGTGGAATCCTTACCAAACTCCTGTCTGCCTATAAAGGAAGTTGTAATTGATAAATGATGCAGTAAATTGTATTTTTCATTCATTTTTTCAACACAGTGTTCTTCAGTAGGCTCTACCCTAATGTATGAATTATCATATACTTTATAAAAAATATTTAGGAGAAAATAAAGTGAAATAAAAGGAAGTCTTACTTAGCAGTGATAATTTGCAGTTGAATACATTCAACATGTAATGAATAAAATGATGTAAGTTGTATTTTTTGTATGTATGTTCTGTGCAGTTATCTTCTGTAGGCTTTTATTTAGAAAGATATCGAAGAAAAGTATGTAGAATAAGTGAAAGCCTTACTGAGTATCAGCATCATCAGTGTGAAACGTTCAACATAAAGTTAATAGAATATGATATATTGTATTTTTCATATGTTTTTGGGCACTTCAATGAATTTTTACATATTTTTCTTCACAGTTCTGTTCGTGAGATCTTGCTTAATACATGGATTACCCATCTGCTTTTCATGAAAATGCAGAAAATAGATAGAGTAAATGCAAGGCGTACCTAGTGATCATTTAGTGTACTCATCTGGTTGGCCACATGAATTTGAAAGTATAGCATGCATTGTAATAGTTGTAATTTATGAAATTGTGAAATGGGAAAATTTACTAAGAAATACTCAAAATACTACGACATTGCTGTACTATAGGAGGATGAACAGAAAAAGAAGACTAACAGGAAAGGCACATATGTTGTAGAAGTATGAAGCAAAGATTTGTCCATTATAACCTAATTTCAACTATTTTGTGATAACTGTAAGCCTGAATTTACACACTATTGAAGTGCTGTCCCTTAATTCTGATGCCTGAATATCTTTTATGATGTGTCACTGTGTTCAATGCCTAGAACACATTGGGAAGATATAATGTCATACAGGCTACTGCTTCTGATGGCAGAATATCAAACAAACACATCACATTGTTCCTACCCAGCCTTTCAGATGTCAGCAGGCTGCATATCATGCACAGTTCCTCAAAGGATCCTTGGGTGTGAAGAACAGGTAAACAGCCCCTTGGTAGTACCCAGTCTCCCTGGTCGAGCACTTGTCAACCTATCCTGCCACTAGTGCTGCATATGCTTCAGCCCTCACTTACAGGAGTCCATGAAAAATAATTAGATTTTATTAATAAATCAAAGGGAAAAAGGGTAAATTCTGGATTAGTAGAGAGGTTCATGATAAGCTCCTTAGGCTGGACTAATCACCCAGATTGTCAGCTGTGTTATACCTGACTTCCTGCCCAGTCATTTTCCCGAAACTGATGCAGATTATATGGTTTGGGAAATCTAGCTACTATCTTGTATTCTAAGCATTTTGATGAATTTCTTGCACTACCCATTTTCATTATCCCTCTGCACTGAGATTTCTCCCTTGTCTTTTGTAGATATAAAATCAAATCACCCACATAACCATATAAGTGGGCAACAGGTCAGTTGACCACCTACACATCTCTTACAAGTTCATTGACCCTATCTGTGATTGGTCAGTCTTTCAGATTGTTGCTTTGCATCAATACTTACAGCTAGTATGCCATAGGGCTCATACCTTAACCAGATAAATAGGAAGCATGCAACTGTCATTTTAGATAAGGTTTTCATAGGTTCAGTTGATTTTTAAATGTTTTCCATATTTTGTTGATTTTTAGAATTGTCTCCCTTACTTTGATGGTACCCCACATTTTCCCAGATCAGCATATTTTTGCTTAGGAACATATCTCCCACCCTACACCACCTCCATGTAAAGTGAATTTTATTTACTTATGTATATTTACATTTTGCTGCAGTGCCAGATTTCAGGAATGTAGCTTTGTCATTATACAAGGGCTAGATGTACCATTTACATATATAGGGTGACTCCTCTTCCACCTCTTCTTTAGCCAGAATGGAATCAGAAAAAGTCCACCTTGTTAACTCTTATACTATCACATCTATTCAGCCATCCCTTCCTGTCCACAATGATGTTGCTTCCCTTTCGCTGTTCTACAGGTATTGATTACTATTCTTCTGAATTAATTGCATATGTCCCATCCCCTGAGACATAGACCCATGGCACATAATTAGCTGCTGCTTCGTATAATGTCTGTATGGAGATCAACTACTTAGAATTGGGCCTTATTCACACCTTTTTATTTCCTCATACAGTCATGCTGTGGAATTCTCTTCCTTCACTCATCTTTTCCACATTTTGTAACTTCTCTGCTTTAAAGAATCAGGTCTAGAAAACACCTGAGGATCTCAGGATAATCCATGTCATAGTTTTCTTTCAATGCACTGAAAGCCATAATTAACATAATTTCAGCCAAAATTGTGAAAGAGACTTACATGAAAGATTACTTTTCCCTGTACTTCCTTCTGGATTTGAAGCTCAGCTCTTATGTGTTGATGCTTCTTTCTTTGCCAAAGGTTATTTTTCCTCCAAAATGACCTCTTCTTCCAATCCATGGTTCAACCATTCCTGTTCTGAGGCCATTCAAGCAAGGGATAAGGCCTATTGGGCTTGCAAAAACTCTCCTTCCTCTGACTTCCATTCATCTTCACTGCCCATAATCATGGCAAGCATGTTATCCATAAGGCGAAGTGCTCTTTTATTCCATGGAAGTGCAACAACCTCTCCTCATCATCCAGTGATAGGTCTTCTTGGTCTTTAGCTAAGAGCATCCCTAACAACTTCTTTCACTCTACCTTTCCTTCACCTTTCCCAAAGACAAAGCAACTCTCTTTGGTTCCCATTTCTCCTCTAAATCCACTTTGCATGACTAGCATTCCTCTGCCCACTGATGCTCCTCTGACTAATCTAACACCCCTTCCCATAAATTCTTTTTGGACTGTCCGAAAACCACTTCCCTCTCTAGACATAAGCAAGGCTCATGGTTCTGATGGCATCCATCCCCATTTACTGAAAGAGTGTTCATCCTAACTTGCTTTTTGTGCATGCTCATCTGTTCCATTTTTCTATAAAAATCAGAATTTTCCCCTCCTCTTGGAAGCATGCTTTAATACATCCCATCTCTAAGAACAATGACCATTCTGACCCCTCCAACTATCGTCCTGTTGCTTTGACATCTACCATTTCCAGAGTTTTTGAATCCCTCCTCTGCTCACATATCATCACACATCTTGAATCTCACAGACTTCTCTCTTGTCACCATATGGCTTCCGTAAAGCGAGATCCATTGGTGACATTCTTTCCTGTCGTACTAATGTCTGGTCATCATCCCTGAATGATTTTGGGAAGCCATATGTGGTTGCCCTTGACATATCCCAAGCTTTTGACAGGGTGTGGGATCAGGGTGTCATCTCTAAGCTCCCCTCTTTTGGCTTTCCTTCCTCACTTTGTTCCTTCATATTTAGCTTCCTGTCTGGCCGATCTATGTCTGTTGTTGATAGATCACTCTCCCCTCTTCATCAACATCAGTGTCCTTCAAGGTTCTCTCCTGTCTCCTACAATTTTTCTCCTCCTTTTCAATGATTTCCTTTATTCCACAAATAATCAAATGTATGCTGACAACCCAGTGCTGCATTCATCCACATCCTTCAATTCTGCTCATTCTCTCACTTGTTCTTCACCTCATCTTGCCACAGCTTCCCCCAAAAAATCAGAATTGGACAGTCAGGTAAACGAAATCTAGCCAAGTTCAATGCCTCCAAGACCCAGTTTCTACCCATCTCTCTATTGAAAACTCCTGACAACTCTCATCTCTCCATTGACAGCTCAGTAATTCCACCTCATGACTCAGTGAACATAATTGGTATTACTGTAATATCCACTCTTTCTTGTAAACCCCACACTACGGGAATAGCTAAGTCTGCTTCTAAGAATGAGGATGTCCTGTTTAGATGTCGAAACTTCTTTTCTGTTGAACAGTTTCTCCATTTATGCAAAAGATTGATTTGTCCTTGTATGAAGCATTGCTCTCACATCTCGGGTGGTTCTATCTGTGCATCCTTACTTGACAGAGTCAGAAGTGTTCCAACTTATAAACTGCTCCAGGCTAACTTCCAAACAGGACCCTCTTGCTCAATGCTGCAGTGTTGGTTCACTTTCCCTCTTCTTTAAGTATTACTATGATTTTTGCTCCTGAGGGCTGGCTGCTGGTGTGCCCCCACCACTAACAAGACAACACAACACTTGGCAAGCTGCTGTGTCACACCATTACTGTGTGGCTCTTGGCAACTCAGGTGCGGGCCATTTTGATAACTGTTTCTTTTCCCACACCTTGGAGCTCAGAACTCTTAACCTTCTCATGCCTTTCCCAATAACTATGACCTGGCGCATTTTAAAAGACTGGTTTTTCATTTCCTCCAAAATTCTCAAATATTTTCCCTTGTTTCTTTTTCATCCTCTTATTCACTTTCATAATTCTCTCTATTTTTTCAGTTAAGGCCCAACCTTGATGTTGATTTTGGTCTGTGACTGGAGCTTTCATTGTAAAAAAAATGTAAAAAAAGTGGATATAGGTTATTATAGGATAAAAAGAGAGACAATTGAGATGAATTACTTGTATGTTATATATTATATTATACTTTGTCGCTGTCTCCTGCATTAGCAAGGTAGCGCAAGGAAACAGACGAAAGAATGGCCCAACCCACCCACATGCACATGTATATACATACACATTCACACATGTGTATGAACATGCAGGAGGGTGAAAGGCATGCAATGAATAGAGTGAATTGTGACGATGAGGTATACCGGGGTTGACGTGCTGTCAGTGGATTGAGCCAGGGCATGTGAAGCGTCTGGGGTAAATAATGGAAAGTTTTGTGGAGTCTGGATGTGGAAAAGGAGGTGTGGTTTCAGTGCATTATACATGACAGCTAGAGACTAAGTGTACACGAATGTTGTCTTTTCCTGGCACTACCTCACGCGCGTGCGGGGAGAGGGGGATGTCATTTCATATGTGGCAGGGTGGTGACGGGAATGAATAATGGCAGCAAGTATGAATTATGTACATGTGTATATATGTATATTTCTGTGCATGTATATATTTGTATACGTTGAAATGTATGGGTATGTTATGTGCATGTGTGAATTATTTATTTTTTTATTTTTTATTTTACTTTGTCGCTGTCTCCCGCGTTTGCGAGGTAGCGCAAGGAAACAGACGAAAGAAATGGCCCAACCCCCCCCATACACATGTATATACATACGTCCACACACGCAAATATACATACCTACACAGCTTTCCATGGTTTACCCCAGACGCTTCACATGCCTTGATTCAATCCACTGACAGCACGTCAACCCCGGTATACCACATCGCTCCAGTTCACTCTATTCCTTGCCCTCCTTTCACCCTCCTGCATGTTCAGGCCCCGATCACACAAAATCTTTTTCACTCCATCTTTCCACCTCCAATTTGGTCTCCCTCTTCTCCTCGTTCCCTCCACCTCCGACACATATATCCTCTTTGTCAATCTTTCCTCAATCATTCTCTCCATGTGACCAAACTATTTCAATACACCCTCTTCTGCTCTCTCAGCCACACTCTTTTTATTACCACACATCTCTCTTACCCTTTCATTACTCACTTGATCAAACCACCTCGCACCACATATTGTCCTCAAACATCTCATTTCCAACACATCCATCCTCCTCCGCACAACCCTATCTATAGCCCACACCTTGCAACCATATAACATTGTATTTTATAGTAAATAATTGTAGGATTGATAGAATGAAAAGTGAAGATGTGAGAGGGGTATGTGGGAAGAAAAAATCATTAGAAATGTACATGAAAGTCTTATAGGATGGTATCATCTCATACAGTGTATGGCACATACTATATTGTTTGAGAAGGTTGTTAAAGAAGATGTAAAGAAGTGCCATAGAAGTTACAAGGAGATTTAGAATGTGGAAGAAATTAATATATGCAGTCAGAGAATTGGTCAAGGCTCTAGATATTTCAGAAGTAATTACATAAGGTAGGATTAAGGATTGTATGAAATGGATGCATTTTTTTATATGGATATGGTGTGAATGGAGACGTTATTACATGAAAAATCAACTTCAGCTGCAAAATGGAAAATTAGTAGCACTTTTTAAGTGCAGATGTCCATGTTTCACTTGACCATACTGGGATTAAGGTTGAGGATGTGTGTGTGATGTTTAAAGACAACATTTACCTGATCCATCCCATGGACTTTGGCATGAAGTGATGATGATAGGAAGGTAGTATTTTTTCCCTTCGATGAGCTAATTACTGAACATTTTCAAAAGGCATGGCTTTTACAGGCATACTTTTGTCCGTGCCATGTTAAATACTCTAAAAAGAAACAAAATAGTCCCAATTATATTTGATTGTGTGCTGATTACAAAATATGAATTTACTCAGTAAATATGTAAGCAATTCTTGTAAGTTTCTGGAAATTTTCTTGTTCACTAGAAAATAGGATTTTCCATCAAATACATATTTATGTGATTCTGAATGTTTTATGTGTAAACCTTATGTACAAACAAGGTACAAGGCATTTCACTAATCATAAGAACACATGATATAAGTTGCTGACAGTAGGATTATGCTTATATAGTTTCATTCAGAATATGTTTCTCTACTCCTCTGATACAGTGGGGAGAACAGCTGCTTCCATCAGATTGCAACAAAATAGTAAGCCATAGGGATATGTTACTGAAGTAAGGGGCAAACTAAACTTACTAAGTAGGAATCAAAGCTTATTTGGTTATGGTTAATTCTATAATGTTTTGCTGCTGATTTTTTTTTTGTATAGTTGAATGTTGCTTTATGGTAGAGACTAACAGAACATCCTCACTCAGTTTAGCAGAGATGTTCTAGATAAATGTGTTGCTTGTGAAATTTTACCATAAGACAGCCCTTTTGGAATGCTTGAAATAGGTTTTTTATATAAAGAGAAGAGCTGTTATATTCATCACTGAACCTTAATTGACAATTGCATTGGTAAGCAAAGTTTTGTTCGTGGTAATTAATTCAAGACAATTCATCCCCGGCAGGTTGGAGGATTCAATGATGAAGATAGTCGTAATTTGTGTTCCAGTCAGATTGAGGTTAGTACTTATTACTGTACAGTACTTAAACTCTATGTAATTACCTCTTACCTATTTGCAGTCTCTATTGTACTAGGAAGGAGTTTTATGCTTGAGGAGCTCCATCACTTGAACATTTTTTGTTATACAATTTCTTATATTCATTTATGCTTTCAGCATTAACTATGTCTTCACTTATCTTGTTCCATTCATCCACCACTTTGATATACAAGTACTTCTTTACATCTTTTTAACAAGTTTTGTGCTTAATTTCATCTTGTGTTCTCTTGGTTATCCTCTTTTGGACCATTTACTAAAAGTCATTATTCTAATAGAGAAGGTCCAGAAGAGGGCAACAAAAATGGCACCAGAATTAAGAGAGATGAGTTACAAGGAAAGAAATAAAGATAACATTGGTAATTATGATGACTGATGATATTAGATAGTAAGTCTGATCATTTCTCAGTGGAGGCAAGTGTGAAAGTTTCTAGAGGCTGTAGGAAAAGAAGAAATGGAATAGGTGGGAAGAGGGTGTTGAGGGTAAGCAAAATTGGAGAAGATGCTTTTATGAAGAGATACCTGGAGAGATTAGGTCAAAGATGGCAGAAGATGAAGGTAAAGGATTCTAGGGGAGTGAGTGAGGAATATGACGTAATTAGGGAAGCATTGCTTACAAATGTGAGGGAATTGTGTAGCACATTAAAGTTGGAATTTGGGCCGGTGAGATAGGGTAGCAGGTGGTGAGGAAGTTAAATTGCTAGTGAAAGAGAAAAGATAGATGTATAGGGTGACTGAGAGATGGACAAGAGGAAGTGGCAGGAGATCAAGAGGAAGATGCAGGGGCTGAAAAAGAAGTCTTGTGAGAGTTAGGGTCAGAGATTATCAGCAGACTTAAGGGAAAATAAAAGAAGATAGTTTGGAAGGAGGTAAACAGTATGAAGAGAACAATAGAACAAATGGGGGCATCAGTGAAAGAAAAAGATGGGAAGTGGTAACAGGAGGTGGAAAGGATGTGATATAAGTATTTTGAATGACTGTTGAATGTGTTTAATGATACAGTGGCATATGTGGGGTGTTTGGAACATGGAAATATGCAAAGTAAGAGAGTTATGGCAAGTGGTTTGGTTAAAAAAGAAGAGGTAGTGAATGCTTTGCTTAAGATGAAGTGTGGCATAGTGGTAGAAGTGGATGGAATTGTAGTTGAACTTCTCAAGAAATGGGTTGCTGTATTAGTTGGTTAGTTTGGAGTTTCATTGTATGTATGGCTCAGAGTAAGGTTTCTGGGGATTGGTAAAATGCCTGCATAGTGCCATTGTATAAAGGCAGGGGTGACAAAAATTAATTCTCGAATTACAGAGTTATATGTATGTTGAGTTTATTGAGTAGTGTGCATGGGAGAGTACTGATAAAGAGGTTGGTGGCATGCACAAAGCATGAGACTGAGGAGGAGCAGTAAGGTTTCAGGAATGATAGAGGGTTTGTGGATAAGTCGTTTGTTGAGAATAATGTGTGAAAATTTATCAGAAAAAAAGGATTTGTATGGAGTATTAATTGATCTGAGGGAAGTGCATAATGGGGTTGATAGAAATGCTTTGTTGGTGTTACTGCTTCCAGAAGCCATGAAGAGTTTTGATCAAGAGATTAAAGAGTTGTTTAGATGAAAGTGGGTCTGTTTTAGGGATGTTGGGGTGGTGAGGGAAGTGAATGAGAGGCTCTTGGGGAGAGGGGCAGGTCTCCAGGCTTTTGGAGGTTGAAGAGCTTGGGAGGTGAGTCAGTTGTTATTTGCTGATGACATGGCTCTGGAGGCAGATTCAAATGAGAAACTGCAGAAGCTAGTGTGTAATTTTCATGAGAGTGTGTGAAAGAAGGAAATTGAGAGGTAATATGAATGAAAATAAGGTTATTAAGTTAAACATTGGAGAGGAACAGGTTGGTTGTAGTGTGAGTTTAAATGGAGAGATTGTAGTAACATGGGAATGGATACAATAGCAGATGGAACCATTGGAGCTAAAGTAAGCCATAGAGTGGGTGACATTGTTAAGGTCCTGGGCTCATTGAGGAGTTTGTGTAGGGCAAAATAGGTACATTTGATGGTTTAATGGCTCTGACAGTATTGTATGAATGCAAGGCGTGGGCCTAGAATAAAAATGAACAGAAGAGGTTGGATGTGTTAGAAATTAAATGTTTAAGGACAATATATGGTTTGAGGAATATTCATCAAATAAAAGGGGGTTGATATGCAGTGTGAGAATGTTTGATTTCTGCTTGAAAGGAAACGGTGAAAAATTAGATTTTTCAAAGCCTTATAGAGTGAGAGAAGAGAGTGTGCTAAACTGGGGGAAAAAGATGGGAAGAGGTGACAGAGTTTAAGAATTTGGAGATTTTTTTTTTTTTTTTTTTTTTTTTTTTTTTTTTTTTTTATACTTTGTCGCTGTCTCCCGCGTTTGTGAGGTAGCGCAAGGAAACAGACGAAAGAAATGGCCCAACCCCCCCCCCCATACACATGTACATACACACGTCCACACACGCAAATATACATACCTACACAGCTTTCCATGGTTTACCCCAGACGCTTCACATGCCTTGATTCAATCCACTGACAGCACGTCAAACCCTGTATACCACATCGCTCCAATTCACTCTATTCCTTGCCCTCCTTTCACCCTCCTGCATGTTCAGGCCCCGATCACACAAAATCTTTTTCACTCCATCTTTCCACCTCCAATTTGGTCTCCCTCTTCTCCTCGTTCCCTCCACCTCCGACACATATATCCTCTTGGTCAATCTTTCCTCACTCATTCTCTCCATGTGCCCAAACCATTTCAAAACACCCTCTTCTGCTCTCTCAACCACGCTCTTTTTATTTCCACACATCTCTCTTACCCTTACGTTACTTACTCGATCAAACCACCTCACACCACACATTGTCCTCAAACATCTCATTTCCAGCACATCCATCCATGGAGATATCTTGAGTAAATTTGGTGATATGGAAAGAGGGATAAGAGTGAGAGCACTACAGGAAAGAAGAGTCATTGGGTCCTTTGATAGAATAATGAAGGGTAGAGGTGTAAGTATGAAGTGAAGAAAGGATTAAGAGACAGCATAGTCCTCCTGACCTTGACCATTGCAGCTGAAACATGGACATGGAATAAATCACAGAGGTCAACAATCCAGGTTATGGAAATGAGCTATTTTAGAGGAACATGTGGTATGACTTGATGGAATGAAGAAGGAAATAAGGGGTATATGAGTGATTTGGTATGACAGGAAATGCAGAGGGAGTGAATTGTGGAATGGCGCAGTAGGTGAAACTTAATACTTTAAGGTGGTTGGGACATATGGAAAAAACATGAGATGGGAAGTTTATGAGGAGAGTGTATGATAGAAAGGGGAAGACTACCTGCATCATGGGGAAATAGATTGGAAGATTACTGGTGGAAATGAAATGATGGAAGAATGTGAGGAATGGTGTATCTAAGGAAGGCATGTATGTTCAGGGATAAATTGACTCTTTTGCCTAACCCACTCACTGATGGAAGTTCCTGGGGGAATTGGCATCAGAGATGCAGATATATTGATAGAAAGATTAATTGAATAAGAAATGATTGGAGTAAGATGAAGGTGTGGTATTAAGAGGAGCATGAATGAGAGGGATGCAGATGGTATGCTGAAATGGTTTGGACATATGAAGATGACTGAGGAGAGGATGACTAAGGGGGGCATACCTGTTGGAAAAGGAGGGAACATGGAAAGAGGGAAACTTAGGAGAGGGAGGATTGGAATGAAAGATGCTTTTAGATGTCAGGGCCAGAACAAACATGTAATCAGTTATGAGGTCTGCATGGGATGGAGGGAATTAGATCGATATGATGCACAGGGAGCAAAGTGCTGTCATTGGGTCGAGCAAGGACATATGAAGCAGCCAGGGGAAACCATGGAAAGGCCTGTAGCTACGGCTTGGTTCATAGGGGGCTCAGGTTTTGATGCATTATACATTATACAATGATATGAGTTACTAAGGCCATTCTTCTTATTTTCCTGTCACTACCTTGCTGATGCAAGAAAGGGCAAACAGGTAAAAAAGGAATTTTTTTATATTTTCATTCATGTTGGACATTTCCCTTAGTAATAGGGCAATGTCAAGAGCAGATGAGGAATGACCTCATTTGCTCAGATTCACTCTTTATCTGTCACATATGATGCATTGAAACCAAATTCCCTTATCAAAAACCATGCCCAACAGACCTTTTCTTGGTTTCCCCTGACTGCTTCACTAGCTCACCCCCACTGTATATCACATCATTACTGTTCACACTGTCTCATACATGCCTTACAACATCCTGCATGTTCAGGCCTCAGTATCTCAAAGCATTTTTCATTACATCCCTCACCTTCTCCTTGGTTTCCCTCTTTTCCGTGTTCCCTCCTCTTCCAACGTGTACACCCTCTTTACTCATCCTCTTCATATACATCCTCCTCTTACTACTATACCTCCCTCATACCTTATCATTTCTATTCGGTCAACCATCTTCACATCACATATTTCACTGTAACAAATTGTACTTTTATTTTTTTTGGTAATAATTGCTATTTTGTACTTGATTATTTCTTAAAAGTATAGAAAATAGCTATTATTCCCTTGAAACTTTGCTTTTGTGATCAAAATGGTGATATGTTGAAATTTACCTGTTTTTTTAAAACATTCCAGGTAGATTCAGTGCTGAGAAGCTGATATAGAACTTTCTAGAAGTTTCCAGTAATATAGATAAAACTAGAGTGATATGGGTAAAACTGAAAGTGGATGGAGAGGAATGGGTGATTATTGGTGCATATGCACTTGGGCATGAGAAGAAAGATCATGAGAGGCAAGTGTTTTGGGAGCAGCTGCGTGAGTGTGTTAGCAGCTTTGATGCACAAGACCGGGTTATAGTGATGGGGGATTTGAATGCAAAGGTGAGTAATGTGGCAGTTGAGGATATAATTGGTGTACATGGGGTGTTCAGTGTTGTAAATGGAAATGGTGAAGAGCTTGTAGATTTGTGTGCAGAAAAGGGACTGGTGATTGGGAATACATGGTTTAAAAAGAGTGATATACATAAGTATATCCATGGGGATAGGGGAGAAAGAATACTTCCCACGCATTCCTCACATGTCGTAGAAGGCAACTAAAGGGGACGGGAGCAGGGGGCTAGAAACCCTTCCCTCCGTGTATTTTAACTTTCTAAAAGGGGAAACAGAAGAAGGAGTCACGCGGGGAGTGCTCATCCTCCTCAAAGGCTCAGAATGGGGTGTCTAAATGTGTGTGGATGTAACCAAGATGAGAAAAAAGGAGAGATAGCTAGTATGTTTGAGGAAAGGAACCTGGATGTTTTGGCTCTGAGTGAAATGAAGCTCAAGGGTAAAGGGGAAGAGTAGTTTGGGAATGTCGTGGAAGTAAAGTCAGGGGTTAGTGAGAGGACAAGAGCAAGGGAAGGAGTAGCACTACCCCTGAAAAAGGAGTGATGGGAGTATGTGATAGAGTGTAAGAAAGTAAACTCTAGATTGATATGGGTAAAATTGAAAGTGGATGGAGAGAGATGGGTGATTATTGGTGCATATGCACCTGGGCATGAGAAGAAAGATCATGAGAGGCAAGTATTTTGGGAGCAGCTGAGTGAGTGTGTTAGTAGTTTTGATGCACGAGACCAGGTTATAGTGATAGGGGATTTGAATGCAAAGGTCACTAATGTGGCAGTTCAGGGAATAATTGGTATACTTGGGTTGTTCATTGTTGTAAATCAAAATGGTGAAGAGCTTGTGGATTTGTGCACTGAAAAAGGACTGGTGATTGGAAATACCTGGTTTAAAAAGAGAGATATACATAAGTATACGTATGTAAGTAGGAGAGATGGCCAGAGAGCATTATTGGATCATGTGTTAATTGATGGGCATATGAAAGAGAGACTTTTAGATGTTAATGTGCTGAGAGGTGCAACTGGAGGGATGTCTGATCATTATCTTGTAGAGGCAAAAGTGAAGATTTTTAAAGGTTTTCAGAAAAGAAGAGAGAACGTTGGGGTGAAGAGAGTGGTGAGAGTGAGCTTGGGAAGGAGAGTTGCGTGAGGAAGTACCAGGAGAGACTGAGTACAGAATTGAAAAAGGTGAGAACAAAGGACATAAGGAAAGTTGGGGGAGGAATGCGATGTATTTAGGAAAGCAGTGATGGCTTGTGCAAAAGATGCTGGTGGCATGAGAAGTATGGGAGGTGGGCAGATTAGAAAGGGTAGTGAGTGGTGGGATGAAGAAGTAAGATTATTAGTGAAAGAGAGAAGAGAGAGGCATTTGGACGATTGTTGCAGGGAAATAATGCAAATAAGTGGGAGATGTATAAAAGAAAGAGGCAGGAGGTCAAGAGAAAGATGCAAGAGGTGGAAAAGAGGGCAAATGAGAGTTGGGTTGAGAGAGTATCATTAAATTTTTAGGGAGAGTAAAAAGATGTTTTGGAAGGAGGTAGATAAAATGCGTAAGACAAGGGAACAAATGAGAACATCAGTGAAGGGGGCTAATGGGGAGGTGATAACAAGTAGTGGTGATGTGAGAAGGAGATGGAATGAGTGTTTTTAAGGTTTGTTGGATTTGTTTGATGATAGAGTGGCAGATATAGGGTGTTTTGGTCGAGGTGGTGTGCAAAGTGAGAGGGTTAGGGAGAATGATTTGGTAAACAGAGAAGAGGTAGTAAAACCTTTGTGGAAGATGAAAGCCAGCAAGGCATTGGGTTTGGATGGAATTGCAGTGGAATTTATTAAAAAAGGGGGTGACTGTATTGTTTGCTGGTTGGTGAGGTCACCTTCTACGACACATGGGGAATGCGTGGGAAATGTTCTTTCTCCCCTATCCCCAAGGACATACTTATGTATACCTCTTTTTTAAACCATGTATTCCCAATCACCAGTCCCTTTTCTGCACACAAATCTACAAGCTCTTCACCATTTCCATTTACAACACTGAACACCCCATGTACACCAATTATACCCTCAACTGCCACATTACTCACCTTTGCATTCAAATCCCCCATCACTATAACCCAGTCTCATGCATCAAAGCTGCTAACACACTCACACAGCTGCTCCCAAAGCACTTGCCTCTCATGATCTTTCTTCTCTTGCCCAGGTGCATAGGCACCAATAATCACCCATTTCTCTCCATCCACTTTCAGTTTTACCCACATCAATCTAGAGTTTACTTTCTTACACTCTATCATATATTCCCACCACTTCTGTTTCAGGAGTAGTGCTACTGTATTGTATTGTACTTAAACACTGCCTTCCGTGTTAGCGAGGTAGCACAAGGAAACAGATGAAAGAATGGCCCAACCCACCACATACATATGTATATACATAAATGCCCACACATGCACATATTCATACCTATTCATTTCAGTGTATGCATACATATACATACACAGACATACATATATACACATATACATTTTCATACTTGCTACCTTCATCCATTCCCATCGCCACCCCCGCCACACATGAAATGGCATCCACCTCCACCTGCATGCGCGCAAGGTAGCACTTGGAAAAGACAACAGAGGCCACACTCTTTCGCACTCAGTCTCTAGCTGTCATGTGTAATGCACTGAAACCACAGCTCCCTTTCCACATCCATGCCCCACAAAACTTTCCATGGTTTACCCCAGCTGCTTCACATGCCCTGGTTCAGTCTATTGGCAGCACGTCGACCCCGGTATACCACATCGTTCCACTTCTCTTTATTCCTTGCATGCCTTTCACCCTCCTGTATGTTCAGGCTCCAATCGCTCAAAATCTTTTTCACTCTATCCTTCCACCTCCAATTTGGTCTCCCACTTCTTGTTCCCTCCAATTCTGACACATATATCCTCTTTGTCAATCTTTCCTTACTCATTCTCTCTATTTTACCAAACCATTTCAATACACCCTCTCTCTCACCACACTCTTTTTATTACCTCACATCTCTCTTACCCTTTCATTACTCACTCGATCAAACCACCTCACACCACATATTGTCTTGAAACATCTCATTTCCAACACATCCACCCTCCTCTGCACAACCCTATCTATAGCCCATGCCTCGCAACCATATAACATGTGATTCTGAATGTTTTATGTGTAAACCTTATGTACAAACAAGGTACAAGGCATTTCACTAATCATAAGAACACATGATATAAGTTGCTGACAGTAGGATTATGCTTATATAGTTTCATTCAGAATATGTTTCTCTACTCCTCTGATACAGTGGGGAGAACAGCTGCTTCCATCAGATTGCAACAAAATAGTAAGCCATAGGGATATGTTACTGAAGTAAGGGGCAAACTAAACTTACTAAGTAGGAATCAAAGCTTATTTGGTTATGGTTAATTCTATAATGTTTTGCTGCTGATTTTTTTTTTGTATAGTTGAATGTTGCTTTATGGTAGAGACTAACAGAACATCCTCACTCAGTTTAGCAGAGATGTTCTAGATAAATGTGTTGCTTGTGAAATTTTACCATAAGACAGCCCTTTTGGAATGCTTGAAATAGGTTTTTTATATAAAGAGAAGAGCTGTTATATTCATCACTGAACCTTAATTGACAATTGCATTGGTAAGCAAAGTTTTGTTCGTGGTAATTAATTCAAGACAATTCATCCCCGGCAGGTTGGAGGATTCAATGATGAAGATAGTCGTAATTTGTGTTCCAGTCAGATTGAGGTTAGTACTTATTACTGTACAGTACTTAAACTCTATGTAATTACCTCTTACCTATTTGCAGTCTCTATTGTACTAGGAAGGAGTTTTATGCTTGAGGAGCTCCATCACTTGAACATTTTTTGTTATACAATTTCTTATATTCATTTATGCTTTCAGCATTAACTATGTCTTCACTTATCTTGTTCCATTCATCCACCACTTTGATATACAAGTACTTCTTTACATCTTTTTAACAAGTTTTGTGCTTAATTTCATCTTGTGTTCTCTTGGTTATCCTCTTTTGGACCATTTACTAAAAGTCATTATTCTAATAGAGAAGGTCCAGAAGAGGGCAACAAAAATGGCACCAGAATTAAGAGAGATGAGTTACAAGGAAAGAAATAAAGATAACATTGGTAATTATGATGACTGATGATATTAGATAGTAAGTCTGATCATTTCTCAGTGGAGGCAAGTGTGAAAGTTTCTAGAGGCTGTAGGAAAAGAAGAAATGGAATAGGTGGGAAGAGGGTGTTGAGGGTAAGCAAAATTGGAGAAGATGCTTTTATGAAGAGATACCTGGAGAGATTAGGTCAAAGATGGCAGAAGATGAAGGTAAAGGATTCTAGGGGAGTGAGTGAGGAATATGACGTAATTAGGGAAGCATTGCTTACAAATGTGAGGGAATTGTGTAGCACATTAAAGTTGGAATTTGGGCCGGTGAGATAGGGTAGCAGGTGGTGAGGAAGTTAAATTGCTAGTGAAAGAGAAAAGATAGATGTATAGGGTGACTGAGAGATGGACAAGAGGAAGTGGCAGGAGATCAAGAGGAAGATGCAGGGGCTGAAAAAGAAGTCTTGTGAGAGTTAGGGTCAGAGATTATCAGCAGACTTAAGGGAAAATAAAAGAAGATAGTTTGGAAGGAGGTAAACAGTATGAAGAGAACAATAGAACAAATGGGGGCATCAGTGAAAGAAAAAGATGGGAAGTGGTAACAGGAGGTGGAAAGGATGTGATATAAGTATTTTGAATGACTGTTGAATGTGTTTAATGATACAGTGGCATATGTGGGGTGTTTGGAACATGGAAATATGCAAAGTAAGAGAGTTATGGCAAGTGGTTTGGTTAAAAAAGAAGAGGTAGTGAATGCTTTGCTTAAGATGAAGTGTGGCATAGTGGTAGAAGTGGATGGAATTGTAGTTGAACTTCTCAAGAAATGGGTTGCTGTATTAGTTGGTTAGTTTGGAGTTTCATTGTATGTATGGCTCAGAGTAAGGTTTCTGGGGATTGGTAAAATGCCTGCATAGTGCCATTGTATAAAGGCAGGGGTGACAAAAATTAATTCTCGAATTACAGAGTTATATGTATGTTGAGTTTATTGAGTAGTGTGCATGGGAGAGTACTGATAAAGAGGTTGGTGGCATGCACAAAGCATGAGACTGAGGAGGAGCAGTAAGGTTTCAGGAATGATAGAGGGTTTGTGGATAAGTCGTTTGTTGAGAATAATGTGTGAAAATTTATCAGAAAAAAAGGATTTGTATGGAGTATTAATTGATCTGAGGGAAGTGCATAATGGGGTTGATAGAAATGCTTTGTTGGTGTTACTGCTTCCAGAAGCCATGAAGAGTTTTGATCAAGAGATTAAAGAGTTGTTTAGATGAAAGTGGGTCTGTTTTAGGGATGTTGGGGTGGTGAGGGAAGTGAATGAGAGGCTCTTGGGGAGAGGGGCAGGTCTCCAGGCTTTTGGAGGTTGAAGAGCTTGGGAGGTGAGTCAGTTGTTATTTGCTGATGACATGGCTCTGGAGGCAGATTCAAATGAGAAACTGCAGAAGCTAGTGTGTAATTTTCATGAGAGTGTGTGAAAGAAGGAAATTGAGAGGTAATATGAATGAAAATAAGGTTATTAAGTTAAACATTGGAGAGGAACAGGTTGGTTGTAGTGTGAGTTTAAATGGAGAGATTGTAGTAACATGGGAATGGATACAATAGCAGATGGAACCATTGGAGCTAAAGTAAGCCATAGAGTGGGTGACATTGTTAAGGTCCTGGGCTCATTGAGGAGTTTGTGTAGGGCAAAATAGGTACATTTGATGGTTTAATGGCTCTGACAGTATTGTATGAATGCAAGGCGTGGGCCTAGAATAAAAATGAACAGAAGAGGTTGGATGTGTTAGAAATTAAATGTTTAAGGACAATATATGGTTTGAGGAATATTCATCAAATAAAAGGGGGTTGATATGCAGTGTGAGAATGTTTGATTTCTGCTTGAAAGGAAACGGTGAAAAATTAGATTTTTCAAAGCCTTATAGAGTGAGAGAAGAGAGTGTGCTAAACTGGGGGAAAAAGATGGGAAGAGGTGACAGAGTTTAAGAATTTGGAGATTTTTTTTTTTTTTTTTTTTTTTTTTTTTTTTTTTTTTTTATACTTTGTCGCTGTCTCCCGCGTTTGTGAGGTAGCGCAAGGAAACAGACGAAAGAAATGGCCCAACCCCCCCCCCCATACACATGTACATACACACGTCCACACACGCAAATATACATACCTACACAGCTTTCCATGGTTTACCCCAGACGCTTCACATGCCTTGATTCAATCCACTGACAGCACGTCAAACCCTGTATACCACATCGCTCCAATTCACTCTATTCCTTGCCCTCCTTTCACCCTCCTGCATGTTCAGGCCCCGATCACACAAAATCTTTTTCACTCCATCTTTCCACCTCCAATTTGGTCTCCCTCTTCTCCTCGTTCCCTCCACCTCCGACACATATATCCTCTTGGTCAATCTTTCCTCACTCATTCTCTCCATGTGCCCAAACCATTTCAAAACACCCTCTTCTGCTCTCTCAACCACGCTCTTTTTATTTCCACACATCTCTCTTACCCTTACGTTACTTACTCGATCAAACCACCTCACACCACACATTGTCCTCAAACATCTCATTTCCAGCACATCCATCCATGGAGATATCTTGAGTAAATTTGGTGATATGGAAAGAGGGATAAGAGTGAGAGCACTACAGGAAAGAAGAGTCATTGGGTCCTTTGATAGAATAATGAAGGGTAGAGGTGTAAGTATGAAGTGAAGAAAGGATTAAGAGACAGCATAGTCCTCCTGACCTTGACCATTGCAGCTGAAACATGGACATGGAATAAATCACAGAGGTCAACAATCCAGGTTATGGAAATGAGCTATTTTAGAGGAACATGTGGTATGACTTGATGGAATGAAGAAGGAAATAAGGGGTATATGAGTGATTTGGTATGACAGGAAATGCAGAGGGAGTGAATTGTGGAATGGCGCAGTAGGTGAAACTTAATACTTTAAGGTGGTTGGGACATATGGAAAAAACATGAGATGGGAAGTTTATGAGGAGAGTGTATGATAGAAAGGGGAAGACTACCTGCATCATGGGGAAATAGATTGGAAGATTACTGGTGGAAATGAAATGATGGAAGAATGTGAGGAATGGTGTATCTAAGGAAGGCATGTATGTTCAGGGATAAATTGACTCTTTTGCCTAACCCACTCACTGATGGAAGTTCCTGGGGGAATTGGCATCAGAGATGCAGATATATTGATAGAAAGATTAATTGAATAAGAAATGATTGGAGTAAGATGAAGGTGTGGTATTAAGAGGAGCATGAATGAGAGGGATGCAGATGGTATGCTGAAATGGTTTGGACATATGAAGATGACTGAGGAGAGGATGACTAAGGGGGGCATACCTGTTGGAAAAGGAGGGAACATGGAAAGAGGGAAACTTAGGAGAGGGAGGATTGGAATGAAAGATGCTTTTAGATGTCAGGGCCAGAACAAACATGTAATCAGTTATGAGGTCTGCATGGGATGGAGGGAATTAGATCGATATGATGCACAGGGAGCAAAGTGCTGTCATTGGGTCGAGCAAGGACATATGAAGCAGCCAGGGGAAACCATGGAAAGGCCTGTAGCTACGGCTTGGTTCATAGGGGGCTCAGGTTTTGATGCATTATACATTATACAATGATATGAGTTACTAAGGCCATTCTTCTTATTTTCCTGTCACTACCTTGCTGATGCAAGAAAGGGCAAACAGGTAAAAAAGGAATTTTTTTATATTTTCATTCATGTTGGACATTTCCCTTAGTAATAGGGCAATGTCAAGAGCAGATGAGGAATGACCTCATTTGCTCAGATTCACTCTTTATCTGTCACATATGATGCATTGAAACCAAATTCCCTTATCAAAAACCATGCCCAACAGACCTTTTCTTGGTTTCCCCTGACTGCTTCACTAGCTCACCCCCACTGTATATCACATCATTACTGTTCACACTGTCTCATACATGCCTTACAACATCCTGCATGTTCAGGCCTCAGTATCTCAAAGCATTTTTCATTACATCCCTCACCTTCTCCTTGGTTTCCCTCTTTTCCGTGTTCCCTCCTCTTCCAACGTGTACACCCTCTTTACTCATCCTCTTCATATACATCCTCCTCTTACTACTATACCTCCCTCATACCTTATCATTTCTATTCGGTCAACCATCTTCACATCACATATTTCACTGTAACAAATTGTACTTTTATTTTTTTTGGTAATAATTGCTATTTTGTACTTGATTATTTCTTAAAAGTATAGAAAATAGCTATTATTCCCTTGAAACTTTGCTTTTGTGATCAAAATGGTGATATGTTGAAATTTACCTGTTTTTTTAAAACATTCCAGGTAGATTCAGTGCTGAGAAGCTGATATAGAACTTTCTAGAAGTTTCCAGTAATATAGATAAAACTAGAGTGATATGGGTAAAACTGAAAGTGGATGGAGAGGAATGGGTGATTATTGGTGCATATGCACTTGGGCATGAGAAGAAAGATCATGAGAGGCAAGTGTTTTGGGAGCAGCTGCGTGAGTGTGTTAGCAGCTTTGATGCACAAGACCGGGTTATAGTGATGGGGGATTTGAATGCAAAGGTGAGTAATGTGGCAGTTGAGGATATAATTGGTGTACATGGGGTGTTCAGTGTTGTAAATGGAAATGGTGAAGAGCTTGTAGATTTGTGTGCAGAAAAGGGACTGGTGATTGGGAATACATGGTTTAAAAAGAGTGATATACATAAGTATATCCATGGGGATAGGGGAAAAAGAATACTTCCCACGCATTCCTCACATGTCGTAGAAGGCAACTAAAGGGGACGGGAGCAGGGGGCTAGAAACCCTTCCCTCCGTGTATTTTAACTTTCTAAAAGGGGAAACAGAAGAAGGAGTCACGCGGGGAGTGCTCATCCTCCTCAAAGGCTCAGAATGGGGTGTCTAAATGTGTGTGGATGTAACCAAGATGAGAAAAAAGGAGAGATAGCTAGTATGTTTGAGGAAAGGAACCTGGATGTTTTGGCTCTGAGTGAAATGAAGCTCAAGGGTAAAGGGGAAGAGTAGTTTGGGAATGTCGTGGAAGTAAAGTCAGGGGTTAGTGAGAGGACAAGAGCAAGGGAAGGAGTAGCACTACCCCTGAAAAAGGAGTGATGGGAGTATGTGATAGAGTGTAAGAAAGTAAACTCTAGATTGATATGGGTAAAATTGAAAGTGGATGGAGAGAGATGGGTGATTATTGGTGCATATGCACCTGGGCATGAGAAGAAAGATCATGAGAGGCAAGTATTTTGGGAGCAGCTGAGTGAGTGTGTTAGTAGTTTTGATGCACGAGACCAGGTTATAGTGATAGGGGATTTGAATGCAAAGGTCACTAATGTGGCAGTTCAGGGAATAATTGGTATACTTGGGTTGTTCATTGTTGTAAATCAAAATGGTGAAGAGCTTGTGGATTTGTGCACTGAAAAAGGACTGGTGATTGGAAATACCTGGTTTAAAAAGAGAGATATACATAAGTATACGTATGTAAGTAGGAGAGATGGCCAGAGAGCATTATTGGATCATGTGTTAATTGATGGGCATATGAAAGAGAGACTTTTAGATGTTAATGTGCTGAGAGGTGCAACTGGAGGGATGTCTGATCATTATCTTGTAGAGGCAAAAGTGAAGATTTTTAAAGGTTTTCAGAAAAGAAGAGAGAACGTTGGGGTGAAGAGAGTGGTGAGAGTGAGCTTGGGAAGGAGAGTTGCGTGAGGAAGTACCAGGAGAGACTGAGTACAGAATTGAAAAAGGTGAGAACAAAGGACATAAGGAAAGTTGGGGGAGGAATGCGATGTATTTAGGAAAGCAGTGATGGCTTGTGCAAAAGATGCTGGTGGCATGAGAAGTATGGGAGGTGGGCAGATTAGAAAGGGTAGTGAGTGGTGGGATGAAGAAGTAAGATTATTAGTGAAAGAGAGAAGAGAGAGGCATTTGGACGATTGTTGCAGGGAAATAATGCAAATAAGTGGGAGATGTATAAAAGAAAGAGGCAGGAGGTCAAGAGAAAGATGCAAGAGGTGGAAAAGAGGGCAAATGAGAGTTGGGTTGAGAGAGTATCATTAAATTTTTAGGGAGAGTAAAAAGATGTTTTGGAAGGAGGTAGATAAAATGCGTAAGACAAGGGAACAAATGAGAACATCAGTGAAGGGGGCTAATGGGGAGGTGATAACAAGTAGTGGTGATGTGAGAAGGAGATGGAATGAGTGTTTTTAAGGTTTGTTGGATTTGTTTGATGATAGAGTGGCAGATATAGGGTGTTTTGGTCGAGGTGGTGTGCAAAGTGAGAGGGTTAGGGAGAATGATTTGGTAAACAGAGAAGAGGTAGTAAAACCTTTGTGGAAGATGAAAGCCAGCAAGGCATTGGGTTTGGATGGAATTGCAGTGGAATTTATTAAAAAAGGGGGTGACTGTATTGTTTGCTGGTTGGTGAGGTCACCTTCTACGACACATGGGGAATGCGTGGGAAATGTTCTTTCTCCCCTATCCCCAAGGACATACTTATGTATACCTCTTTTTTAAACCATGTATTCCCAATCACCAGTCCCTTTTCTGCACACAAATCTACAAGCTCTTCACCATTTCCATTTACAACACTGAACACCCCATGTACACCAATTATACCCTCAACTGCCACATTACTCACCTTTGCATTCAAATCCCCCATCACTATAACCCAGTCTCATGCATCAAAGCTGCTAACACACTCACACAGCTGCTCCCAAAGCACTTGCCTCTCATGATCTTTCTTCTCTTGCCCAGGTGCATAGGCACCAATAATCACCCATTTCTCTCCATCCACTTTCAGTTTTACCCACATCAATCTAGAGTTTACTTTCTTACACTCTATCATATATTCCCACCACTTCTGTTTCAGGAGTAGTGCTACTGTATTGTATTGTACTTAAACACTGCCTTCCGTGTTAGCGAGGTAGCACAAGGAAACAGATGAAAGAATGGCCCAACCCACCACATACATATGTATATACATAAATGCCCACACATGCACATATTCATACCTATTCATTTCAGTGTATGCATACATATACATACACAGACATACATATATACACATATACATTTTCATACTTGCTACCTTCATCCATTCCCATCGCCACCCCGCCACACATGAAATGGCATCCACCTCCACCTGCATGCGCGCAAGGTAGCACTTGGAAAAGACAACAGAGGCCACACTCTTTCGCACTCAGTCTCTAGCTGTCATGTGTAATGCACTGAAACCACAGCTCCCTTTCCACATCCATGCCCCACAAAACTTTCCATGGTTTACCCCAGCTGCTTCACATGCCCTGGTTCAGTCTATTGGCAGCACGTCGACCCCGGTATACCACATCGTTCCACTTCTCTTTATTCCTTGCATGCCTTTCACCCTCCTGTATGTTCAGGCTCCAATCGCTCAAAATCTTTTTCACTCTATCCTTCCACCTCCAATTTGGTCTCCCACTTCTTGTTCCCTCCAATTCTGACACATATATCCTCTTTGTCAATCTTTCCTTACTCATTCTCTCTATTTTACCAAACCATTTCAATACACCCTCTTCCACACTCTTTTTATTACCTCACATCTCTCTTACCCTTTCATTACTCACTCGATCAAACCACCTCACACCACATATTGTCTTGAAACATCTCATTTCCAACACATCCACCCTCCTCTGCACAACCCTATCTATAGCCCATGCCTCGCACCCATATAACATTGCTGGAACCACTGTTCCTTCAAGCATACCCATTTTTGCTCTCCAAGATAACGTTGTCACCTTCGACACATTCTTCAGCGCTCACAGAATCTTCGCCCCTTCCCCCAACCTTTGACTCACTTCTGCTTCCATGGCTTCATCCTCTGCTAAATACTTTTCCAGATATGTAAAACACTTCACTTCTTCCAGTTTTTCTCCATTCAAACTTACCTCCCAATTAACTTTCCCTGTACCCTACTGAACCTAATAACCTTGATCTTATTAACATTTACTCTCAGCTTTCTTCTTTCACACACTTTACCAAACTCAGTCACCAACTTCTGTAGTTTCTTACCCGAATCAGCCACCAGCGCTGTATCATCAGCGAACAACAACTGACTCACTTCCCAAGCCCTCTCATCCACAAGAGACTGCATACTTACCCCTCTTTCCAAAACTCTTGCATTCACCTCCCTGACAACCCCATCCATAAACAAATTAAAAAACCATGGAGACATCACGCACCCATGCCGCAAACTGACATTCACTGGGAACCAATCACTTCCCTCTCTTCCTACTCATACACATGCCTTATATCCTTGATAAAAACTTTTTACTGCTTCTGGCAACTTACCTCCCACACCATATACTCTTAATACCTTCACGAAGCATCTCTATCAACTTTATCATATGCCTTCTCAAGATCTATAAATGCCACATACAAATCCATCTGTTTTTATGAGTATTTCTCACATATATTCTTCAAAGCAAACACCTGATCCACACATCGTCTACCACCTCTGAAACCCAGATATATTTTTTGATGATACGTATAGCTATTTTTTCTTCATCCCCTTAATATGTAACTTATAGAATCTTTGATTACATATATTGGAGTCACCCATCTGTGACTTTGTGGCCTGGGAGATGCCTTAGGCCTCCAGGAAATTTAGTTTTTAGATACTCTCTGATGAAATCTAGGCTTATTTCCAGAACTGACTGAGCTTATTACCTAAAGGGGTTGTAGTGGATGAAGAGAGTGACAGAGCTGCATAGTAATGTCTGCCATTCGCTTCACTAAACTGAAAAGGAACCATTCTCGCTCCAGGGTTAGGTATTCTGGGGAAAAAAAATCTATGGACTACCTCCTGTCTGAAATCTTAGTGTCTAACCTTTTTTGTAGAAGTGGAAAAGCAATGTATAGATAGATAATGGCTCTAATTCCTATACTTTTTCATTCTTGTTTTTTCAAGTACAGCATTTAGAAAATCCTTGAAAACACTCAACTGACAAATCTAATTTGACAATTTATCAGTAAAATAAACACCCTGGTGGTACTCATTCACATAAAAACATATCAGATTTTCATCTGCAAGTTAGTTTAAAGTGGCAAGATATTTTCTACTGTTTAAAGAAATTAAACACCAGATGAACTAAGGTCTACTTCTTCAAAGTGTTGTACCTGATTCCCCTGAGGATTAGTGTTCTGACTCATGTTATGTCTTCCTCTAATGCTATTAAGATTGTTAGTATTTGACACTGAATTATGGTCACTCAAACTTAAATTTATCGAGTCCTCCAAAATGGTCTTTACTTCAGTGTAGAGAGCCATTGTTATGCCTGTTATATTTGGATCAATAACATCCACATGGTCAGGGTTATGAGATGCTTTTAGTGAAGGACTATTTTGATGGACATCTATATATTCTTGTCTTAGTGACTGATTACCACACTGATTCTGTGAAGAGCTGGAAGAAGTGCTTCCATTTCTATTGATACTGATATTACTGGAGGATTTTTGCTCAAGTAACCTGTCACCTAACATGCTACAACTGGGTGTACTGCTATTCTCACTGGGAAACTTACTATTACTTGTAGACCTCTCTTCTCTAGATGGTAGGATCTTCCTTCTTGAACTTTGCAACCAGTGGTGAACAGCATCAGGTAAAACTTTTAAGAATTTTAATGCTCTCTCTCTCTCTCTCTCTCTCTCTCTCTCTCTCTCTCTCTCTCTCTCTCTCTCTCTCTCTCTCTCTCTCTCTCTCTCTCTCTCTCTCTCTCTCTCTCTCTCTCTCTCTCTCTCTCTCTCTCTCTCTCTCTCTCTCTCTCTCTCTCTCTCTCTCTCTCTCTCTCTCTCTCTCTCTCTCTCTCTCTCTCTCTCTCTCTCTCTCTCTCTCTCTCTCTCTCTCTCTCTCTCTCTCTCTCTCTCTCTCTCTCTCTCTCTCTCTCTCTCTCTCTCTCTCTCTCTCTCTCTCTCTCTCTCTCTCTCTCTCTCTCTCTCTCTCTCTCTCTCTCTCTCTCTCTCTCTCTCTCTCTCTCTCTCTCTCTCTCTCTCTCTCTCTCTCTCTCTCTCTCTCTCTCTCTCTCTCTCTCTCTCTCTCTCTCTCTCTCTCTCTCTCTCTCTCTCTCTCTCTCTCTCTCTCTCTCTCTCTCTCTCTCTCTCTCTCTCTCTCTCTCTCTCTCTCTCTCTCTCTCTCTCTCTCTCTCTCTCTCTCTCTCTCTCTCTCTCTCTCTCTCTCTCTCTCTCTCTCTCTCTCTCTCTCTCTCTCTCTCTCTCTCTCTCTCTCTCTCTCTCTCTCTCTCTCTCTCTCTCTCTCTCTCGTGCTGTGTGCTGTGTGCTAGCTCAACCTAATGTTAAGCACCAATATGCCAGGGTAATATGCCCCATACCACCAATTCATGTTATTTTTGCTTATGGTTACTTAGCTACTGGTGGCTGGTTAATTTAATTGAGGGTGACCTTTGTGTTATGTAGTTCAGCTTACCATTTAGAGGATGTCAGTGCCACCATTTCCAGAAGGTCAAAAAGTTGTATGACTGTAATTAGTCCATTTTCCAAGTCCAGAAAATGTATCGCACTCCAACACCTTTTGATATCAGTATGATTACAGTGCTTATCTGGAACATATTTGTTTTACATTATACATATCTTTACACTGATTAAGATATTTTTCGTTAACAAACTTTTTTTTCATTTTCAGGATGCAAGGAATTTGAGCCACGAAAATGGGCCCTTGTATGATGGTAAGTTTATACTTTATCACTTCTTTTGAGTAGCATTGTGTTGTGGTTTGTATCAGGATAGAATAACTTGATATAGACATCTGAGGTATAAGTTTGTTGAGTATTCCTGGTAAATTATATGGGAGGGTATTGATTGAGAGGGTGAAGGCATGTACAGAGCATCAGATTGGGGAAGAGCAGTGTGGTTTCAGAAGTGGTAGAGGATGTGTGGATCAGGTGTTTGCTTTGAAGAATGTATGTGAGAAATACTTAGAAAAGCAAATGGATTTGTATGTAGCATTTATGGATCTGGAGAAGGCATATGATAGAGTTGATAGAGATGCTCTGTGGAAGGTATTAAGAATATATGGTGTGGGAGGAAAGTTGTTAAAAGCAGTGAAAAGTTTTTATCGAGGATGTAAGGCATGTGTACGTGTCGGAAGAGAGGAAAGTGATTGGTTCTCAGTGAATGTAGGTTTGCGGCAGGGGTGTGTGATGTCTCCATGGTTGTTTAATTTGTTTATGGATGGGGTTGTTAGGGAGGTGAAAGCAAGAGTTTTGGAAAGAGGGGCAAGTATGAAGTCTGTTGGGGATGAGAGAGCTTGGGAAGTGAGTCAGTTGTTGTTCGCTGATGATACAGCGCTGGTGGCTGATTCATGTGAGAAACTGCAGAAGCTGGTGACTGAGTTTGGTAAAGTGTGTGAAAGAAGAAAGTTAAGAGTAAATGTGAATAAGAGCAAGGTTATTAGGTACAGTAGGGTTGAGGGTCAAGTCAATTGGGAGGTAAGTTTGAATGGAGCAAAACTGGAGGAAGTAAAGTGTTTTAGATATCTGGGAGTGGATCTGGCAGCGGATGGAACCATGGAAGCGGAAGTGGATCATAGGGTGGGGGAGGGGGCGAAAATCCTGGGAGCCTTGAAGAATGTGTGGAAGTCAAGAACATTATCTCGAAAAGGAAAAATGGGTATGTTTGAAGGAATAGTGGTTCCAACAATGTTGTATGGTTGCGAGGCATGGGCTATGGCTAGAGTTGTGCGCAGGAGGATGGATGTGCTGGAAATGAGATGTTTGAGGACAATGTGTGGTGTGAGGTGGTTTGATCGAGTAAGTAACGTAAGGGTAAGAGAGATGTGTGGAAATAAAAAGAGCGTGGTTGAGAGAGCAGAAGAGGGTGTTTTGAAATGGTTTGGGCACATGGAGAGAATGAGTGAGGAAAGATTGACCAAGAGGATATATGTGTCGGAGGTGGAGGGAACAAGGAGAAGTGGGAGACCAAATTGGAGGTGGAAAGATGGAGTGAAAAAGATTTTGATTGATCGGGGCCTGAACATGCAGGAGGGTGAAAGGAGGGCAAGGAATAGAGTGAATTGGATCAATGTGGTATACCGGGGTTAACGTGCTGTCAGTGGATTGAATCAGGGCATGTGAAGCGTCTGGGGTAAACCATGGAAAGCTGTGTAGGTATGTATATTTGCATGTGTGGACATATGTATATACATGTGTGTGGGGGTGGGTTGCACCATTTCTTTCGTCTGTTTCCTTGCACTACCTCACAAATGCGGGAGACAGCAGCAAAAAAAAAAAAAAAAGACATCTGAATATTATCCCTGGGGATAGGGGAGAAAGAATACTTCCCACATATTCCCTGCGTGTTGTAGAAGGCGACTAAAAGGAGAGGGACTGAGGGGGGTGGAAATCCTCCCCTTTCATTTTTAATTTTCCAAAAGAAGGAACAGAGAAGGGGGCCAAGTGAGGATTTCCCTCAAAGGCTCAGTCCTCTGTTCTTAACACTACCTCGCTGACGTGGGAGATGGCGAATAGTATGAAAGAAAAAAAGATATCTGAATGTCTATCTCAAGAGCGTACAGTAATATACACATCCCATACCTCTGAACTATCTCAGACTCCAAGATATCAAGGATCTCATATCTGATTTGGTGCCAGCAAAAGCAGATTGTTGAAGTTAGTGAACAGAATGTAATGATGGTGAAAATGACCCTGAGCTTGTCTTCAATGAAATACTTGCTTATTAACCAATAGTGTGATCATTAGTACTAAAAGCAGTGAAATGTTAAGTTCTGAAACAATTGATTCTTTGGCTTTGAATTTTTATTTTCTTGTCATTTAGTGTGTACTTACTTACTTCCTGCCTTAGGAGTCACTTCAGTCTTTAGGAGGCTCTTTCAGCACTCAGGCAGCTAGCCATATCCAGTGGTCAGGACCATAGGTCATAAAATGTTGTGATATGTGTTTATGTGTAGAAAGTGCATGGTACTGTGTGTCTCTATGGGTAGAGGTGCAGGGCAGTTTAGCATTAAGTGCTCAGTGTCTTCTATATGGTAGTTGCTTCTCAGATGTAAAGATCTTGGGATATATTGAAATGGTGTATGTAGCATTGTAGGGATTGTTTATGTCTAGAGCATAAACAGGAGAGAGTAACTCATTTTTGTCTTGGGATATGGTTTCTGATGGGATTATATCTGATGGATTGGATTTGAAGATTGAGGTGAGTCTGATGGATTGGAGTTTAAGACTGAGGTGATAAATCGATTGGTTAGTGCTCATCAGGTTATTTCATTGTGTATATGTTTTATTAGTGTTCTATTTGTTAGGGTTGGGTAATTTTGTGAATAGAGGTTACTGATTTGTGTGAGGTAGGGGTAATCTATTTATACATTTTTTTGGGTTGGAGGGATTTAGTGCTGAATTATAAAATTGGGTGGCAATTATGTTAAGATGGGACCAAATTGGAAGGATCTTTATTTCATTTTGTATATGTTGATTGTTTGTGGTTGCTCAGCAGTGATTGATTGTTCTAAGTGCACTTTATTTGGGAGGTTTACAGCTTTGTTATATTTGCTTTTGAGATGGTGAAATATCAGGCAGATGAGACATAGTTTAAAATGGAGAGGATAAATTGTTTGTACAGGATGTGAAGTGATTCTTTTTCTTAACTTATTTCAGTTAGTGTTCTAAGGGCATTTAGTTATTTGTTGCTTTTGTGTTGTCATTGATGTGGTGAGGAAATGTCATTGGTGTCAGATATGATGCTTAGAAAGTTTGGTGTTATGTCCATTCAAAGTGTCTGGAAGATGTCAGGTGGATTCTTGTCTGTCTGAGTTTCAAAGAGTGATTGAAGACCATTGGGAATGCAGTTATTCTGTTCTTGGCGACTCATTGTTCCAATTGTGTTAAGTAGTGCTGCATATTTGATTTTGCTACCGTAGTGTCAAGGTGTAATGTGATTTTGAGGTCCTTTGCATATGAAAAGACCTTAATATTGAGATTTGCTTGAGGTAATAGGAGTTGTGTAGAAAGAGATTGCAGAGAGTTGGAGAAAAAACTGCTCCTTGGGGAAATCCGTTGTAGAGTTAAGTGTTTTTGATGTGAGGCCATTGTGAGTGACTCTGTCATGGGAGCAGGCTATGAAATTGGCCTACCAATTTTTGTCATTGTTGTGGAGGGTGGGATGTGTAAGGGAACAATGTGAAATACTTTTTTGAGGGCTACTGCCACTGTGCTGGATGGGAAGGGGTATTGTGGTTGGTTGAATCCATCAAATATATGTTGCATGAGGTCAGTGTGTCCAGTGGTGGTAGTGTTTAGGTCTGAAGCTGCACTTTGTAGGTGAGAGTAGGATGCTTTTTTCGAATCACTTGTGGGTCAGTTTCTCACAATTTGGATACTGAGGATTGAAGTGATATACAGCAGTAGGAGTAGGGGAATTGGTTGGTTTGAATAGTTTTAGAATTGGTATTATGTTGACAAGTTTCTAGATGTTAGGGATTTTGTTGTGTAGCCAGGAGTGGTTAAAGACATAAGTCTTGGATTGTAAATGGGCCAAAGTTTTTTATGTGAAAATTTGATATGTTGTTAGGCTCTGTAGGAGGAGAGTCCTTTAAGGTTTTAATTGCATTGTTTGTATTATTTGGAGTGAAAGGTGGATGGGTAGTTGTCTGGATAGATTTTGTTTAGGATTTTCACGACTTTCCTATTTAAGAGTGAGGTTGTTTTATGGTTGATTTTGAGCAGTGTCTGATGTGTTCTTTGGGGGAAGGGATTTCATTGGAATGGATCAGGAGTGTTTCATGAGTGGGCTGGATTGTTGTGATGTGAGTGAGTAGTTCACCTCAGGGATCATTGGTGTGAGTGTTTAGTCAAGTGAAATCTTGGGCATTAAAATCCCCAGAGATGAGTGTTGAGCCAAGTGAAATCGTGGCATTGAAATCTCCAGAGATGAATGTTGAACTTGCTGGTGGGTTCTACACTTTGGGAGTATTTCTGGGACATGTGGATAATGTTGCAGTTGGCACTATGAAGTTTTATATTTATGGATTGTATTTCTGGTGTTGTCACTGTCTGTGAATTCTTTTCTGGTGAAAGTGGTATTAGAGAAGGTATGGTTTGATGGATGAGTGTTATGAGTCCTCCTCCTTGCATCTTGGATTCAGGCTATGTGGATGTTGTGCTCTCTGAGTTGGATGAGTATTTCTGTATTTGTTTCTGATGCTGTTGGCACTAAGTTGCAGTATGTTCAGTTTGTTACTGGGGTTTTGTAGAGTAGAATGGCTTATTTTTGAAGAGTGAGAATGTGCATTCTGTGATGTTTGTTTGTTTGATGTTTGTGCTGGAGATGAGGGGTTTTTGATGGGGTTTTAGGGGTTGCTGTCTGAATATTTGCTACATTTCCAGTGTTCTGAGTAGTCTGTAATGGATGACAGTGATGTGCAGTGGAAGTGATACTAGTGAGTGCATTTGGAGAAGTCGATAGGGTAGCACTTTTCAGTGACAAGCATTTAGCTCTGTGGGCAGAGGTATACTGGTAGTCCAGGGTTAGGGTTAATGTCACTGACTTGCATTAGTTGGGAGATGATGACTAGGTTTGTCTCCCATTAGTGTACAAATATGTGTGAAAGATATCTGAGTATGACTCATGGTCTGGCACAGTGGTTGGGGACATCTCAAGGGTGCAACCCTCACAGGAGCAGGAATAGTTAAGACCCTTTGAGGCAGGAAGTTCTTGAAGGGTGTGGCTCCAGCCAGCAGTGACCCAGACTTCTCATCATGAGTGTAGGGAGCAGCAGATGGACAGTCCTCCAATCCTCCTTCTTCCGGCAGCACCACTACATGCAGGTGGTTCCTGTCAGTACCAAATAAGTGTTTTTTTTTTTAATCAATATCATATGATTTGTGAACTCTCTAAAATCTTAATGTTTGAGCTTCTGGAACTTTTTTTTTATAATACAAAATCCCACTCCGTAAGTGATGTACATGAAAGGGAAAGGAAGAGAAGAGGAAAAGAATTTATGAATTTTGGAGGTGATAAGCTTGTTTTTTAGAATTTGATGGGTCATAGTTATTGGGAAAGACATGAGAGTGTAGAGAGTTCCAAAGCTTCAAGGTGTAGGGAAATAAATAGTTGTCAGAATGGCCCTCTCTTGAGTTGCAAACAGCCACTTGATAATCATGTGATGCAGCAGCTTCCTTAGTATTGCACCACTTGATAATCATGTGATGCAGCAGCATCCTTAGTATTGCATGGTGTAGCTAATGTTAGGGCATACAAGCAGCCAGCTCTTGGGAGCAAAAGCCAGAGAGGAAAAATGTACCAGCATTGCAGCACAGGGCAAGTGATTCAAGTTTTGAAGTAAGGCTGGGAGAGGTGATAAGTCGGACCTCTTTCAACTCAACTCTGTCAAGTCAGGATGCAGAGCTGGAATCACCTCAGATGTTAGAGCAGCATTCTGTACAAGGTTGGATCAGTCCATAGTGTAAATGGAGCAACTTTTTAGAAGGAAAGAAATTTCAACATCTAAGGAGGACTTCCAGAGTCTTAGAGGCAGACTTAGTTATTTCCATACTGTGGGGTTTCCAAAGAAGTGTTACAGTAATACCATGTATGTTCATTGAGCTAAGAGATGGAATTACAGAACTGTCAAAGGAGAGAGGAGAGTAGTGAGGGATTTTCAATATAGATGGGCAGAAAACCCCACTGAGATATCCTGTCTGTCTGAGTTTATTGAGGAAGTTGTTTCAAAACAAGATGCAAATCAAGTGAGAGGAGCAAAACTGAGTGAGTGGCTGAATGCAGTATTGAGTCATCAGCGTATGAGTGCATTTGGTTATTTGTGGATGAAAGGAAATCATTGATAAAAAGGAGAAAAAACATAGGAGACTGGACAGAACCTTGAGGGATACAGCTGGTTAGCTAAGGAGAAAAGGGGAGAAGGTGATCCTTCAGCAACCATGGAAAAGGATCAGCCAGAGAGGAAGTTAGATGTGAGGTAACAGTGTGAGGATGGGGAACCAGAAGAAGGGAGGTTAGAGATGAGACCCCAGTGCCACACCATGTCAGAAGCTTTTGATATATTAAAGGCAGCTGCAGAGGATTTTTCCAAAAATCTTTCAGGGATGATGACCAGACAGTATTAAGATAGGAAAGAGTATCACCAGTGGATGTCATCTTACCAGAGCCACACTGATGATAAGAGCGAAGACTGTGAGACTCGAGATGTCTGAAGATTTGGTAGTTGAGGAGGGATTCAAAGACTTTAGAAATAGCCAATATCAGAGCAACAGGACAATAGTTGAAGGGATGAGAATGGTCTCCCTTCTTAGGGATTAGATGTACCAATGCATGCTCCTAAGAAGAAGGAAAAGCTCTGATTTTTAAGCAGAAATAGAACATACCAGTGAACACAGGTGCCAGTTAGCTGGCACACTCTTTCAGTACACTGGGATATATGCTAACAGGCCCATAAGTTTTGCCTGTGTTCAGAGAGAGAGGCACTTTTCAGACAGTTCGAAAAGAGATTGTAGGGATGGGCATAGGATTAGGTATAGGAGCATCAAAGGGGTGAAGGAATATTGAGGCATTCAAGGTAGAATTAGGGGAGAAACAAGAATTAAAGAGAGTTGCTTTGTTTATGGTAAAGACAGGTATAGTACCATCAGAATGGAAAAGGGAAGGAAAGGTACAATGACAGAAGTTGTCAGAAATATGCATAGCTAAAGACCAGAAAGTCCTATCACTGGATGAAGAGGAGAAGTTAATGCTTTTCCTTTGAATAAGGGAAAGCTTTGCCTCATGGATAACATACTTGCAGTGATTATGGGCAGTGATAAATGCTGAGTGGAAGTTGAAGGAAAGAAAGTTTTTCTAAGCCCAATATTCCTGATCCCTGGCTGAAAGGCTGCAGAACAGGAACAGTTGAACCTTGGACTGGAAGAAATCATTTTTTAGAAAGAAGGGATAGATGTCTCTATTCCTGCAGCAATCTCTGCAGTGCGTTTGGTGGAGATAGAAGCATCACCACTTAAGAGACAGTAATTTACCCAAGGAAAATCAAAAATGAATATTTGTAAGTTATTCCAGTCAGCTTTGTTGAGGTGCCAATTTTGAGGTTTAGAAGGGGCTGCTGGAGGGGGAGGTGCCTTTAAGATAGATACATATATGAGTGTTTGGTCAGATGAACTGACTGGGGATGAGATTTTGTAGCCATAGCACAAAGGATTTGAGGTGGTAAACAAATCTAGAAAAATTAGGAGAGCAGTCACAGCAGTTGGGAACATGGGTGGGACGGGTGATGATTTGCTTTAGATCATTGAGAATGGAAAATGTGAGGGGTTTCACTCCTCCCACCATCTGTATTGGAGGAATTCAATCATTCCATATGGTAAACACTGAAATCCCCATGGTAGATGATCTCGGCTTGCAGGTGAGAGGATGTCATGGCCTTGTGGCAGGAGTTTAGATTGTGGAAGTAAAATATATGATTTGTAGAATTTGCTGAGTGGTAGGCAAAACAAAAACAAAAACAAAGGAAAGGCATGGCAGTTGGGAGACAGATCTTGAGCCAGATAACATCAAAGTTTGCAAACTCAAGGTCTTTATGGTGGAATAAGCTCAGACACCGTCTCTGAAACAGAATTATGAGTGGAAATTGTAATTGGATATGAGAAAGGGGCTAGTGAGAATATCATCAGACAATTGAGTCTCAAAGAGAAGTAAGATAATGAGAGAAGTACTAGACAGATGGTGTTCAACAGCAGAGACGTTTCCAGAGAAACCATGAATGTTAGTATAGTGAATTGAAAAATAGGCAGATCTATTAGAGAGGGAAAGTTCATGGAAGAGGTTGGTACTATTACTGTTTGAGCCCCCATTCTCATTGGTAGTACAAGTCAGGTAGGAACCCAGAGATTCTTAGCTTCCCATGATGCTGGGACTAGGTGCCTTAGGTTTTTTGGACTCTGTCATGATTACGTTTAAAAATTATTGTGCAGACAGGAAATGGCAAGAAAACATCTGTGTAGAAAATAAGTGGTGCTTGAGTAGGTGTACGGTGCTTGTAAGGAGAATATGGCAGGACTAGCCTGATAGTTCATTCGTGATGAGACAGAAAGTAAGACCAGCAGTCATAACATGCAGGGTGTAAGATGGTTCCAGGTGCCACTTTAATGCTCCGGTGTTAGGATAGTAGTACCATCCTGGGCGACTGCTGTCAACAGCAAAGTGCAATAACATATATTATTCAGCTTATTGTAGAAGTTAGTGATACATATTGAAGAATGTGAAAAAACATTGTAAGTACAGTCAATAATCAGAAAAAGGTTCACAGTCCATCAAAATGAAAACTACAAAAAAGTGAAATGAATGGTGAGTACCAAATTCATGTTTTAGATTCCGTCATTGCTATGATGCATTACAATGGTATTTCATTTCCCATTATTTTGTTTTGTTCTTATTTACAAACAACAGCATAATGAATTATTGTAGCCTTGTAGTAACCATTATTTTGGTGTGTAACGTGGTGACAAGTGACAAAATGATGGGCACTTGTCCTTAGGCATGTAATGCGGACAGTGTAGTTTGGAGGTTGTGTATCTTCACTCCATATTTCCTTAGACTTTTTTTTTCTAGTGATAAGACATCTCTTTGGTAAAGTGTGTGAAAGAAGAAAGTTGAGAGTAAATGTGAATAAGAGTACAGTACAGTAGGGTTGAGGGACAAGGCAGTTGGGTGGTACATTTGAATGGAGAAAAACTGGAGGAAGTGAAGTGCTTTAGATATCTGGGAGTGGATTTGGCAGTGGATGGAAGCATGGAAGCGGAAGTGAGTCATAGGGTAGGGAGGGGGCAAAAGCTCTGGGAGCATTGAAAAATGTGTGGAAGGCAAGAATGTTATCTCGGAAAGCAAAAATGGGTATGTTTGAAGGAATAGTGGGTCCGACAATGTTATATGGTTGTGAGGCGTGGACTATAGCTAGAGTTGTGTGGAGGAGGGTGGATGTGCTGGAAATGAGATGTTTGAGGACAATATGTGGTGTGAGGTGGTTTGATCGGATAAATAATGAAAGGGTAAGAGAGATGTGTGGTAATAAAAAGAGTGTGGTTGAGAGAGCAGAAGAGGGTGTTTTGAAATGGTTTGGTCACATGGAGAGAATGAGTGAGGAAAGATTGACCAAGAGGATATATGTGTCAGAGGTGGAGGGAACGAGAAGTAGGAGACCAAATTGGAGGTGGAAAGATGGAGTGAAAAGGATTTTTAGTGATCAGGGCCTGAACATGCAGGAGGGGGAAAGGTGTGCAAGGAATAGAGTGAATTGGAATGATGTGGTATACCGGGGTCGATGTGCTGTCAGTGGATTGAACCAGGGCATGTGAAGCATCTGGGGTAAACCATGGAAAGTGGGGCTTGGATGTGGAAAGTGAGCTGTGGTTTCGGTGCATTATACATGACAGCTAGAGACTGAGTGTGAACGAATGTGGCCCTTGTCTTTTCTTAGTGCTACCTTGCGCACATGTGGAGGGATGGGGTTGTCATTTCATGCGTGGCAGGGTGACGATGGGAAAGAATAAGGGCAGACAGTATGAATTATGTACATGTGTATATATGTATATGTCTTTGTTTGTATATATATGTACATGTTGAGATATATAGGTATGTATATGTGCGTGTGTGGACGTGTATGTATATACATGTGTATGTGGGTGGTTGGGCCATTCTTTCATCTGTTTCCTTGTGTTACCTCGCTAATGCAGGAGACAGCGACAAAGTATAATAGATAAAGTGTAAATGAATAAGACATCTCTAGAAAATGAGTTGTCTTATTTAGGAAAGCAGACTGCTCAGCCTTTAAACATATCATGAAAACAGCTCCTAAATTTCAGTTGAGGTGATTTTTCATCCCTAAATCAATTTTTCTCACACCTCATCAAAATCAAACAAGCCAGCAAAAAGTTCATACAAGAGATATTTTTTTTTTTTTTTATTATACTTTGTCGCTGTCTCCCGCGTTTGCGAGGTAGCGCAAGGAAACAGACGAAAGAAATGGCCCAACCCTCCCCTCATACACATGTATATACATACGTCCACACACGCAAATATACATACCTACACAGCTTTCCATGGTTTACCCCAGACGCTTCACATGCCTTGATTCAATCCACTGACAGCACGTCAACCCCGGTATACCACATCGCTCCAATTCACTCTATTCCTTGCCCTCCTTTCACCCTCCTGCATGTTCAGGCCCCGATCACACAAAATCTTTTTCACTCCATCTTTCCACCTCCAATTTGGTCTCCCTCTTCTCCTCGTTCCCTCCACCTCCGACACATATATCCTCTTGGTCAATCTTTCCTCACTCATTCTCTCCATGTGCCCAAACCACTTCAAAACGCCCTCTTCTGCTCTCTCAACCACGCTCTTTTTATTTCCACACATCTCTCTTACCCTTACGTTACTCTCTCGATCAAACCACCTCACACCACACATTGTCCTCAAACATCTCATTTCCAGCACATCCATCCTCCTGCGCACAACTCTATCCATAGCCCACGCCTCGCAACCATACAACATTGTTGGAACCACTATTCCTTCAAACATACCCATTTTTGCTTTCCGAGATAATGTTCTCGACTTCCACACATTCTTCAAGGCCCCCAGAATTTTCGCCCCCTCCCCCACCCTATGATCCACTTCCGCTTCCATGGTTCCATCCGCTGCCAGATCCACTCCCAGATATCTAAAACACTTCACTTTCCTCCAGTTTTTCTCCATTCAAACTCACCTCCCAATTGACTTGACCCTCAACCCTACTGTACCTAATAACCTTGCTCTTATTCACATTTACTCTTAACTTTCTTCTTCCACACACTTTACCAAACTCAGTCACCAGCTTCTGCAGTTTCTCACATGAATCAGCCACCAGCGCTGTATCATCAGCGAACAACAACTGACTCACTTCCCAAGCTCTCTCATCCCCAACAGACTTCATACTTGCCCCTCTTTCCAAAACTCTTGCATTTACCTCCCTAACAACCCCATCCATAAACAAATTAAACAACCATGGAGACATCACACACCCCTGCCGCAAACCTACATTCACTGAGAACCAATCACTTTCCTCTCTTCCTACACATACACATGCCTTACATCCTCGATAAAAACTTTTCACTGCTTCTAACAACTTTCCTCCCACACCATATATTCTTAATACCTTCCACAGAGCATCTCTATCAACTCTATCATATGCCTTCTCCAGATCCATAAATGCTACATACAAATCCATTTGCTTTTCTAAGTATTTCTCACATACATTCTTCAAAGCAAACACCTGATCCACACATCCTCTACCACTTCTGAAACCACACTGCTCTTCCCCAATCTGATGCTCTGTACATGCCTTCACCCTCTCAATCAATACCCTCCCATATAGTTTACCAGGAATACTCAACAAACTTATACCTCTGTAATTTGAGCACTCACTCTTATCCCCTTTGCCTTTGTACAATGGCACTATGCACGCATTCCGCCAATCCTCAGGCACCTCACCATGAGTCATACATACATTAAATAACCTTACCAACCAGTCAATAATACAGTCACCCCCTTTTTTAATAAATTCCACTGCAATACCATCCAAACCTGCTGCCTTGCCGGCTTTCATCTTCCGCAAAGCTTTCACTACCTCTTCTCTGTTTACCAAATCATTTTCCCCAACCCTCTCACTTTGCACACCACCTCAACCAAAACACCCTATATCTGCCACTCTATCATCAAACACATTCAACAAACCTTCAAAATACTCACTCCATCTCCTTCTCACATCACCACTACTTGTTATCACCTCCCCATTTGCGCCCTTCACTGAAGTTCCCATTTGCTCCCTTGTCTTACGCAGATATACAGATATACAGATATACAGAGATATAGAAAGAAATATAACCCAAACTTCTCACACAGTACCATTCACCATTACTAGAAATTAGAGAAATTCAAGCTCTGAATAACACCAGTAGTTAGTTAATCACTGAAAACTATACTGCAAAATGGCATGCCTTCCTGAACTCATTAAATCAAAAGATCCACAACAACCAACTCTTGCACACTTTAAAGAAGGTCCATGCTTACTACACTAATCCATCCTCCACTCTTGAAGCACTTCTGACCCATTCCAGTGACATCCCTTCTCTCAAAGAATTTACAAACTTACACATGATACATTACTCAGGAATCAACCTCAGACCAACTTCCCCCTAAATAGGAAAGTCATGAAACACCTTTACAGAATCCATCCAGAAACTACTGCCCCCCCCCCCCCAGTATTAACAGTTGAATAGAATCCTTAAAGAACTCTCCTTCTACAGGCCCTGACAACATATCAAACTTTCACTCAAAACACCTGGCCCAGATGTAGTCAAGCACTAACAGATATCTTCACCCACTCCTAGCTACACAACAGTATTCCTCATCGTTGAAGGCCACCAAAATGATACCAGTTCTAAACCTTGCAACTCCTCCTGCTACTGCTGTATATCTCCTCTATGTTTAGTATCCAAACTCTGCGAAAACCAGTCCACAACAGAATCATGCAAAATATCCCACTCTCACCTACATGGCATGGCTTTAGACCTAACCACTTCACCACTACATTGCACATTGATCTCATATAATGTATCCTAGATGGCTTCAGTCACCTACAACCCCTGCCCTACACAGTGCTAGTGGCAGTAGCCATCAATGAGCATTTGATAGTGTCCCTCAACACATCCTCACACAAAAGATACTTGACACCAACTTCTACAACAGTGACAAAAAGTGGTTGGCCAGAGCCACTGACAGTAGTTCTCCAAGCAGCAGTTCTTCTTGGACCCTGTAGCCATCAATGAGCATTTGATAGTGTCCCTCAACACATCCTCACACAAAAGATACTTGACACCAACTTCTACAACAGTGACAAAAAGTGGTTGGCCAGAGCCACTGACAGTAGTTCTCCAAGCAGCAGTTCTTCTTGGACCCTCTCTAGTCTCTTCCTTCATGACCTTTCATACCCACCATGAAACACATCATGAACATCCTCTCAAGTGCAGACAACCTCACAGTCACATCACGACATCCTAACACCACAGTAGCAACAGCAAATATGCAGCACTACATTACACAATTAGAACTGGCTCACCCAGAACAGAATGTCATTATCTCATCAGAAGTGTTCCATCACTCTTTTAACCCTAAACAGATACAAATCCAACCCCCACCCTTCAGTCTTGAATAGATAGTCTCACCCTCTAAATGAAACACCAACCATATAGGCATCATATGTGATGCATATATTACATTTCTTCCTCAAACCAAAAACGTCAACACAAAAGCAACACATAAATTAAATGCCCTCAGATTTGGACAAGAAAAAGAATCCCTTTATATTCTCTACAAACAGTTCATCTACTCCTCTTTCAACTTTGCCTCACCGCCTGGTATTCCATCCTCTCAAACGCATATATAAGATAGCTGCAAATCACTCAAATTAAAGCATGCAGAACAAACACTGGCAGCCTAGAAATCACAAACACTCAACACCCATATAATGATATAAAGATTGTCCCAATACAATCCCACCTCAACAAGAAAAAGAACCCGTTATCATCCTCTGCAAACAATTCATCCACTCCATCCTGCCTAGACTTCCATCCTCTCGAAAGCAGATAAAACGAAGCTGCAAACCACATACAATAGAGTATGCAGAACAGTCACTGTTGATTAACCACAAAACATACTCAGTGAAACAAAGATCCTCCCAATACAATCCTACTTCAGAATGCTCAGAACTCAGTTTTTTGCAACAGCACTAGACCCCTCCAACCCGAATCACTCCATAAGATCACCAACCCCAAGTAGAATTAAAAATCTTACCTCTGCCTCACACCTCAGCAATCTTTACTCCCAGATCTTCCTACCCCAACAAACATAACATGGACAAAATTCATACACACTGAAATGACCAGACAAGCAGTATACAACTTTCCTCCCAGTCCTGTCTTAAAAACAAACCCATCAGACATCCACCCATCAGAAACCCCCACTCCCTGAACAAACAAGAGTTACACTTTTCCAACTACTCTCTGGACATTGCCTATCCCTGAATTACCACAAAGACCATTTCAGCAAATCCTAAAACCCTTCATGCCCATGATATAGCTACCACAGTAAAGACATCGGACACTTACTGCTCAGTTGCCTTGCATCCTCCATACATTTACACACAAGCAACATCAATGCACTTATAATCTATGGTTTTGCACGATATATACCTATTTACTTACATACTCAGGAGACCTTTTTATCTTCTTTGTGGCTCCCATGTACTCTGGAAACTGGCTACATCCACTGGGTGGGACCCCAGGTCATAAAGTGTAGTGATTGTGTGTGTGTGTGTGTGTGTGTATTGTGAGTGTTTGGCAATTTAGCAGTACTGTAAATGTTTGGTGTCATTATCAGTAGTTCCATTATAGATATGAAGAATCTTAATGTATTTTGAATTGATTTTTGTAGTGTTGTCATGATAGGTGATGGCTTGAGCATAGATGGGAAAGTGTGACTTTAATGTTTGGGAAGTGTGGTTTCAGATGGTTGTATGTCTGGTGGGATGGTTTTTAACACTTAGTTGTGAGGGGCAGCTGTTTGCTTGTCATTTTGGTGTGTATATGTTTTGATGTTTTGTCATGTTTATTTGGGGTGGGGGGATCTGTGAGTAAAGGTTGTTGATGTTTGATGATGAAATTATTATTCTTTTATTTCTTGAGGGTGAAGGAAAGAAGCATTTGTTAAATGGTGAAATGAATTTAGATTTATGTATGTAGTGAAGATGCATTTATTAAGGTTAGAGTGAAGGTTAGAATTATTGAGGGTGTAGTGAAGATGCATTTGATGGTGTCTTTCTCTGTAATGCACATGATTTTGAATGATTGTAGAGTGGGAGACACATGGCATTGGCTCATGAATGTTGACATTTGTTTTCAAAATGTTTTCATGTTGTATCCAATGGGTTTTGGTTATACTTTTTAATTATCATTATTTTCAGTGTGTAAGTGACATTGCTGTTGCTTTTGGAAAGAATATCTCATGAAATATAAACTTTTAGTATGATTAATACCATTAGTCTGATTAGGTCTATAGAAAAAGGTTCAATATTCTCATCATTTAAGATTATATAGGTAGCAGTTGTAATATTGTCTTCATCTGTATTTTAGATCTGTTGGAAGAGGAGGAGGAAACCCATCTTGAGGAAATTAGTGATGATGAATTAGAGGAGGATCGCCAGGCCAAATTCAGTGAGTGTCCTCATCTTTATTATAGATATATTGGTATATTGAGTTGGATACCGAAATGCTTTCAGCACAGCAATATCAGAAATCCATATTTCTAAATTCCTTAAACTATTAGAATTCATTGTTCAGTAAATTGAAGATGACCAGTAACTTCATTTATAACTTTCTAGAAAGTGAGTTCAATAAATGTTTATGTGCATAGTATATGTTAACATATGTTACAGACACATAACATCTAAGCCTGCAGTAGGTCTACAAATCACTTTACGAAGGTTCCTTTATGTTCAGACCATGTATTTACATCTATATTTGTATCTGTCATATTTACTTTATTTGCAATTCAGGTAAGTGGATCAGGTATGCACGGCATATGCAGTATTAACTCTTTTTTTATCTTTTTTTTTTACATCAATCAATTTCCAGTGTGTTAAAGTGAAATTTAATCTTCCTGACTTATTGAAATCCATCCTACTTTTTCTTTTTACACTTTTTTGTCAATGGACAAAAGTCCTCATCAAGGCTGGGCCTGAAATGAAATATGGAGAGATTAATGAAAGAGAAAAAGAAGATACAAAGGAAAGTATTTAAAGATTTTGGAGGAAGTGAAAAACCTGTCTTTTAGAATATGCCAGGTCACAGTTATTGGGAAAGTTGAGAGGGGAGAGAGTTTCAAAGCTTCAAGGTGTAGGTAAAGAAACAGTTATCAGAATGGCCCACTCTTGAGTTGCCAGTGGCCACAGTAATCATATGATGCAGCAGCTTGCTAAATTTGCATGTTCTACCTAGTGGTAGTGGTGCACAAACAGCCAGCTTTCAGGAGCAAAAACCAGTCATACTTAATGGATATGGAAAACAAACCAACATTTTGGTGTAAGGCATTCAGGTCAAGTTTTAAAATTAATCTTGGAGAGTTTACAAGTCGGACTGCTGCCGACTCAACTCTGTAAGACAAAAAGGATGCAGAGCTAGAACCACCCCAAATGTGAGAGCAATACTCAGTACAAGGTCATATCAATCCCTTGTATAAATGGAGCAATTATCTGGAAGAAAAGAAATCTCAGCATCTAAATAGGAATCTCAGTTTCTTGGAGGCAGTAATACTAAGTATTACAGTTACAGTAATGCAAAGTATGTTCATTAAGTCAAGAAGTAGAATTATGGTGCGGTCAAAGCAGAAAGGTAAGTTGTGAGAAATTTTGGTTAGAGAAATGGGCAGAAACTTTGTCTTGAAGGCATTAAACCATATTTCATCTAACCCACTGAGATATCCTGTACAAGTTAGAGTTTATTAAGGAACTTGTGTTGAGATGAGATACAGATCAAGTGAGAGAAGAAGGAGCAAGATTAAAAGATGTGGTGGAATGCAGTGTTGAGGCATCTGTGTAAGAGTGCATTTGATTATTTGTGGAAGAAAGATCGTTGATATAAAGGAGAAAAATTGTAGAGACAGGATAGAACCTTGAGAGACACTGCTGTTGATGAAGAAAGGTGTAGAGGCTGATCCATCAACAGCCACAGAGATAGATTGGCTAGAGAGGAAGTTAGATATGAGAGAGCAAGTGAGGGAGGGAAGGCAAAAAAGGGGAGCTTAGAGATGAGACCTTCATGCCTCACCCTGTCAAAAGTTATTGATATATCAAGGACAGCTACGTTGGATTCGTAAAAATCTTTCAGGGATGATGAACAGACATTAGTAAGATAGGAAAGAATATAACCGATGGATCTTACCTTATGGAAGCCATACTACTGATCAGAGAGAAAACTTTAGACTTAAGATGTATATGTGAGTTGAGGGATTCAAACACTGGAAATGGTAGGTGTAAAAGTAACAGGATGATAGTTGGATGGCTCATAACAGTCACCCTTCTTAGGGATGGGATGTACTATAATATATTCCAAGAAGAAGGGAAGGTTCTGATTTTTAAACAGAAACAGAACAGACAAGCAAGCACAGGTGCAAGTTAGAGGCACACTTTCGGTAAACTTGGATGGAAGCCATCAGGAGCATAATCCTTGAATGTGTCCAGAGAGAAGCACTTTTCAGACAGTTCAAGAAGAGATTACTGGAAGGGGCATAGGATTGGTAAGAGTAACATCAAGGGTAAAGGAATGTTGGAATCATCCAAGGTAGAGTTAGAGGAGAAACAGGAACCAAAGAGAGTTGTTTTGTTTATTGGAGAGACAGCTATAGCACCTTCAGAAAGAAAAGTGAAGATAGGTAGAGCAAAAGAAGTTGGTAATGATACCCATAGCCAGAGAACAGAAAGACCTGTCGGTGGATAAATCCATATTTCTAAATTCCTTAAACTATTAAAATTCATTTTTCAGTAAATTGAAGATTACCAGCAACTTCATTCATAACTTTCCAGAAAGTGAGTTCAGTAAATGTTTATGTGCATAGTATATGCTATGAGCGAAAGAAGTTGGTAATAATACCCATAGCCAGAGAACAGAAAGACCTGTCAGTGGATAAATCCATATTTCTAAATTCCTTAAAATGTTAAAATTCGTTGTTCAATGAATTGAAGATTACTCGCAACTTCATTCATAACTTTCCAGAAAGTGAGCAGTAAATGTTTATGTGCATAGTATATGTTAACATGTGTTACAAACACATAACATCTAAGCCTGCATTAGGTTTACAAATCACTTTACAAAGGTTCCTTTATGTTCAGACCTTGTATTTACATCTATCTGTGTAACTGTCATATTTACTTTATTTGCAATTCACGTAAGTGGATCAGGTATGCACGGCATATGCAGTATTACCTCTTTTTTTATCTTTTGTTTTTAAATCATCAATCAATTTCCAGTGTGTTAAAGTGAAATTTGAATAAAGGAATACTTTGCCATAGGAATAATGTACTTGCAGTGATTATGGACATTGATAAATGTTGAATGAGAATTGGAAGAAGGAGACTTTTTGCAGCTCGATATTCCTGATCCCTTGCCTGAATGGCCTCAGAACTGGAACTGTTGAATCATGGATTGGAAGAAGAGGTTGTAATAGGGGATAAATGCTTCCATTTCTGCAACAATAACCTCTGCTGTGCATTTAGCAGAGACAAAAGCATATCTATGTAAGGCAAAGTAATTTAACCAAGGAAATTCAGTAAAGAATTTTCGTAAGTTACTCCAGTCAACTTTGTTGAGTTGCCAGTATTTACATTAGCTAGTAGATAGTAGGTTGTTGACAACAGCTGCCCAGGGTGGTTCTACCGTCCTGACTGAGGATCATTAAAGTGGTACCCAGAACCATCTTACACTCTCCGTATTAGGATTGCTGGTTTTACTTTCTGTTTAATCATAATAGTACCATTGGGCTAGTCTTCTCCTAACAAGCAATATCACTTACTATCTTTCTATTCACTATACCAACATTCGTGATCTCCCGAGTAACCTCTCCTCTGTTGAATACCATCTGTCCAGTACCTCTTCTCATATCTTACTCTTTTCTCACACACAGTTGTCTGATGATGTTCTCTTAAGATCATTTTCCACATCTAACTGTAATCTCCACTCAAGACTTCAGCTCAAAGGTGGTGTTTATGCTTATTCCAACATCAGCACACCTGTTGCACACCTCAGCTTTGTTATATGGCTCAAGGTCTGTCTCCCAACTACCACACTTTTCCTCTGTTTTGCTGACTGCTTTCCTATTTCTAGAAATTTGATATCATTCTTTGACTTTCTAAACTTCTGCCATGAGACTGTGACATCCTCTCGCCCACAAGCCAAGATCCTCCACCTCAGGGATTTCAGTGTTCAACTTAGAGTATGTTTGAATTCATTCCATACTGATGGTGGAGGGATTGAAGCCTTCACATCTCACTTTTCATTGATTCAGAACAAATTAACTCCCACCCTACCCATATTCCTGACCACAGTGACCACTCTCCTAATATTCTGGGTCTGCTTTTCACCCCTAGTCTGTCCTGCTGTGAGTGCACAATATCACCCCCAACTGGTTCATCTGATCATGCTCTTATAAATGTATCTTTCTAACAGCACCTCCTCCTCCTCCAGAAGCCCATTCTAAACATAGTCAACAAAGCTGACTGGAATAACTTACATAACTTCTTTTTGTGACTTTCCTTGGGTAAATTAGTGTCTCATGTGGTGATGCTTCTGTCTCTGTTAAATGCATAGTAAAGGTTATTATTGCAGGAAGGGAAACATTTATCCCCTCTTCCTCCAAGATGACCTCTTCATCCAATCAATGGTTCAACCATTCATGTTCTAAGGCCATTTGGACAAGAGATGAGGCATATCAGGCTGGAAAAACTCTCCTTTCCCTCACTCCCACTCAGCTTTAATTACTGGCCATAATCCCTGCAAGTACGTTATCCATGAGGTAAAGCATTTATTCATATGAAGTGCAGTAACCTCTCCTAGGCATCCACTGATAAGTCTTTCCGGTTGTTTACTGAAGGCATCTCCAGCAACTTCTGTCTCTCTACCTTTCCTTCACTTTTCCATTCTGACAGTAATATAGCTGTCTCTATCATAGACAAAGCAACTCTGTTTCATTCCCTTTTCTTCTCTAACTCTACTTTGGATGATTCTAACATTGCTTCACCCCCTGATGCTCCTCTGACTAGTCCTATGCTCCTTCCTGTAAACTCTTCAGACTGTCCAAATAGTGCTTCTCTCTCTGGTCACAACCAAGGCTTATGGTTGTGATGGCATCCATCCCCATGTGCTGAAAGGGTGTGCTTCTGAACTTGAACTCGTGCTTTCTCGTCTGTTCTGTTTCTGTTAAAAACCTAAACTTTTCCTTCTTGGAAACATGCGTTGGTACATCCCATCCTTAAGATGGATGACTGTTCTGACCCCTCTAAGTATTGTCTTATTGTTTTGATATCTACTATTCCCAAAGTCTTTGAAACACTTCTCAACCCCCATATCCATAAATACCTTGAAAATCACGGTCTTTTTTCTGATCACCAGTATGGTTTCCATAAGGTGAGGTCCATTAGTGATATTCTTTCACATGCCCTGGCTCAGTCCATTGACAGCACGTCGACTCCGGTAAACCACATTGTTCCAGTTCACTCTATTTCTTGCACGCCTCTCACCCTCCTGTATGTTCAGGCCCTGATTGCTTAAAATCTTTTTCACTCCATCCTTCCACCTCCAATTAGGTCTCCTGCTTCTTCTTGTTCCCTTCACCTCTTACACATATATCCCCTTTGTCAGCCTTTCCTCATTCATTCTCTCCATGTGTCCAAACCATTTCAGCACACCCTGCTCTGCTTTCTCAACCACACACTTTTTATTTCCACACATCTCTCTTACCCTTTCATTACTTACTCGATCAAACCACCTCACACCAGATATTGTCGTCATACATTTCATTTCCAACACATCCATCCTCCTCCATACAACCTTATCTATAGCCTATCCCTTGAACCATATGATATGGTTGGAACTACTATTCCTTCAAACATACCCATTTTTGCTCCGAGATAACGTTCTCTCCTTCCACATATTCTTCATCACTCTCAGAACCTTCGCCCCCCTCTCCAACCCTGTGACTCACTTCTGCTTCCATGGTTTCATTTGCTGCTAAGTCCACTCTCAGATATCTAAAACACTTCACTGGTTCCATTCACTGCTAAGTCCACTCTCAGATATCTAAAACATTTCACTTCCTCCAATTTTTCTCTGTGCAAACTTACATCCCTTCTAACTTGTCCCTCACCCTGCTGAACCTGAAAACCTTACTCTTATTCATATTTACTCTCAACTTTCTTCTTCTTTCACACATTTTTTCAAACTCAGTCACCAACCTCTGCAGTTTCTCACTGTAATCAGCCACCATTGCTGTGTCATCATCAAGCAACAACTGACACACTTCCCAGGCCCTCTCATTCCCAACAGACTGCGTACTTGCCCTCTCTCCAAAACTCTTGCATTTAGCACCCTAATCACCCAATCCATAAACGAATTAAACAACCATGGGGACATTGCACACCCCAGCCTTAGACCGACCTTCACTGAGAACCAGTTACTCTCCTCTCTTCCTACTTGTACACATGCCTTACACCCTTGAAAAAACTGCTTGTGGCAGCTATCCTACCACACCATGTATTTGTAAGACCTTCCTCAAAGCATCTCTATCAACCCCAGTCATATGTCTCCTCCAGATCCATAAATGCTACATACAAATCCATCTGTTTTTCTAAGTATTTCTCATATACATTCTTCATAGCAAACAGTATATGAGAGGCAAGTTTTCTGGGAGCAGCTGTGTGAGTATGTTGGCAGTTTTGATGCAAACATTTTATGAGAGGCAATCGTTTTGGGAGCAGCTGAGGGAGTATCTTAGTGTTTTGATGCATGAGATTGGGTACTAGTGATGGATGATTTAAATTCGGAGGTAAGTAATATGGCACTTGAGGGTATAATTGAGGGATAGGGTATTCAGTAGAGTGAATGGAACTTGTGGACAGCTTGTGGATGTTCTGTTTTCAAATAGGACAGGTGTTTGGGCATACCTGGTTTAAAAAGAGAAACATATTTAAGGGTACAAATGTGAGTAGGAAAGATGCTCATTGGGCATTATTGGCTTGATAAGTGTATAAAAGAGAGTCTTTTAGATGTAAATGTGCTGAGATGGGCTACTGGTGAGATGTCTGATGATTACCTTGTGGAGCCTAAGATTATGATTTGTAGAGGTTTTTGGAAAAGAGTAAATATATGGGAGAGAAGAGTAAGTGAGTTTGGAAAAGAGACTTGCTTGAAGATTTACTTAGAGGGATTAAGTGTAGAATGACAGAAGCTGAGAATAAACAAAGCTAGGAGAGTAGATGAGGCATTGGAGATATTTAGGAATGCAGTGCTGGCATGTGCAAGAGGCATTTGGCATACATGAGGTGGGAGCTTGGCTGGTTAGAAAGAGTAGTGAGTGGTAGGATGAAGAAGTGAAGTCATTAGTGAAAGAGAAAAGAGAGGTCTATGTTCAGTACTTACAGGGAAGAAGAGCAAATGATTAGGAGAGAAATAAAAGAAAGCAGTAGGAGTTCAAGAGAAAGGTGCAGGAGTTGAATAAAAGGGCATATGAGAATTGGGATAAGTGAGTATCAGTAAACTTTAGGGAGAATAGGATGTTTTGGAAGAGTAAGAGAACTAATGGGAACATCAGTGAAGGGTTATATAGGAAAATGGTTGCAGGTTGTTATGAAGTGAGGAGGAAATGGAATGACTATTTTGAAGGACTGCTCATTATGTTAGATGATAGAGTAGCAGGTGTAGAGTGTTTGGGTCAGGGTGGTATACAGAATGAGAGTCATGGAGAGTGGTTTTTTGAAGAGAAAAGAGGTGGTGAAAGCCTTGCATAAGATGAAAATTTGGCATGGTGGCTGTAGTGAATGGCTTTGAAGTTGAATTTCTTAAGAAAGGGGCTGACTGTGTTTTTGAATGGATAGTTAGGATTGTCATTATATATATGGGGCAAGAAACCCTCCCCTCCTTGTATTTTAACTTTCTAAAAGGGGAAACAAGGAGTCACGCGGGAAGTGCTCATCCTCCTCGAAGGCTCAGATTGGGTTGTCTAAATGTGTGTGGATGTAGCCAGTATGAGAAAAAAGGAGAGATAGGTAGTATGTTTGAGGAAAGGAACCTGGATGTTTTGACTCTGAGTGAAACAAAGCTCAAGGGTAAAGGAGAAGAGTGGTTTGGGAATGTCTTGGGAGTAAAGTCAGGGGTTAGTGAGAGGACAAGAGCAAGGGAAGGAGTAGCACTACTCCTGAAACAGGAGTGGTGGGAGTATGTGATACAGTGTAAGAAAGTAAACTCTAAATTGATATGGGTAAAACTGAAAGTAGATGAAGAGAGCTGGGTGATTATTGGTGTGATCATGAGAGGCAAGTCTTTTGGGAGCAGCTGAGTGAGTGCCAGTAGTTTTGATGCATGAGACCGGGTTATAGTGATCGGTGATTTGAATGCAAATGTGAGTAATGTGGCAGTGGAGGGAATAATTGGTGTACATGGGGTGTTCAGTGTTATAAATGGAAATGGTGAAGAGCTTGTAGATTTATGTGCTGAAAAAGGACTGGTGATTGGGAATACCTGGTTTAAAAAGAGAGATATACATAAGTATACGTATGTAAGTAGGAGAGATGAGCGTTATTGGTTTACGTGTTAATTGATAGGTGCGCAAAAGAGAGACTTTTGGATGTTAACATGCTGAGAGGTGCAACTAGAGGGATGTCTGATCATTATCTTATGAAGGCGAATTTGAAGATTTGTAGAGGTTTTCAGAAAAGAAGAGAGAATGTTGGAGTGAAGAGAGTGGTAAGAGTAAGTGAGCTTGGGAAGGAGACTTGTGTGAGAAAGTACCAGGAGAGACTGACTTCAGAAAAGAAAAAGGTGAGAACAAAGGAAGTAAGGGGAGTGGAGGAGGAATGGGATGTATTTAGGGAAGCAGTGATGACTTGCGCAAAATATGCTTGTGGCATGAGAAGCGTGGGAGGTGGGCAGATTAGAAAGGGTAGTGAGTGGTGGGATGAAGAAGTAAGATTATTAGTGAAAGAGAAGGGAGAGGCATTTGGGCAATTTTTGCAAGGAAATAATGCAAATGAGTGGGAGATGTATAAAAGAAAGAGGCTGGAGGTCAAGAGAAAGTTGCAAGAGGTAAAAAAGAGGGCAAATGAGAGTTGGGGTGAGAGAGTATCATTAAATTTTAGAGAGAATAAAAAGATGTTTTGGAAGGAGGTAAATAAAGTGCACAAGACAAAAGAACAAATGGGAACATCAGTGAAGGGGGCTAATGGGGAGGTGATAACAAGTAGTGGTGATGTGAGAAGGAGACGGAGTGAGTATTTTGAAGGTTTGCTGAATGTGTTTGATGATAGAGTGGCAGATATAGTGTGTTTTGGTCAGTGAGGTATGCAAAGTGAGAGGGTTAGGGAGAATGATTTGGTAAACAGAGAAGAGGTGGTAAAAGCTTTGTGGAAGATGAAAGCCAGCAAGGCAGTGGGTTTGGATGGTATTGCAGTGGAATTTATTGAAAGAGGGGGTGACTATATTGTTGACTGGTTGGTAAGGATATTTAATGTATGTATGACTCATGGTGAGGTGCCTGAGTATTGGTGGAATGCTTGCATAGTGCCTTTGTACAAAGGCAAAGGAGATAAAAGTGAGTGCTCAAATTACAGAGGTATAAATTTGTTGAGTATTCCTGGGATGTTATATGGGAGGGTATTGATTGAGAGGGCGAAGGCATGTACAGAGCATCAGATTGGTGAAGAGCAGTGTGGTTTCAGAAGTGGTAGAGGATGTGTAGATCAGGTGTTTGCTTTGAAGAATATATGTGAGAAATACTTAGGGAGAAATACTTGCAGGGAAAAAATGAAATTGAGTGGGAGATGTATAAAAGAAAGAGACAGGAGGTCAAGAGAAAGGTGCAAGAGGTGAAAAAAAGGGCAAATGAGAGTTGGGGTGAGAGAGTATCATTAAATTTTAGGGAGAATAAAAAGATGTTCTGGAAGGAGGCAAATAAAGTGCGTAAGACAAGGGAGCAAATGGGAACTTCAGTGAAGGGCGCAATTGGGGAGGTGATAACAAGTAGTGGTGATGTGAGAAGGAGATGGAGTGAGTATTTTGAAGGTTTGTTGAATGTGTTTGATGATAGAGTGGCAGATATAGGGTGTTTTGGTAGAGGTGGTGTGCAAAGTGAGAGGGTTAGGGAAATTGATTTGGTAAACAGAGAAGAGGTAGTAAAAGCTTTGCGTAAGATGAAAGCCGGCAAGGCAGCAGGTTTGGATGGTATTGCAGTGGAATTTATTAAAAAAGGGGGTGACTGTATTGTTGACTGGTTGGTAAGGTTATTTAATGTATGTATGACTCATGGTGAGGTGCCTGAGGATTGGCAGAATGCGTGCATAGTGCCATTGTACAAAGGCAAAGGGGATAAGAGTGAGTGCTCAAATTACAGAGGTATAAGTTTGTTGAGTATTCCTGGTAAATTATATGGGAGGATATTGATTGAGAGGGTGAAGGCATGTACAGAGCATCAGATTGGGGAAGAGCAGTGTGGTTTCAGAAGTGGTAGAGGATGTGTGGATCAGGTGTTTGCTTTGAAGAATGTATGTGAGAAATACTTAGAAAAGCAAATGGATTTGTATGTGGCATTTATGGATCTGGAGAAGGCATATGATAGAGTTGATAGAGATGCTCTGTGGAAGGTAGTAAGAATATATGGTGTGGGAGGCAATTTGTTAGAAGCAGTGAAAAGTTTTTATCGAGGATGTAAGGCATGTGTACGTGTAGGAAGAGAGGAAAGTGATTGGTTCTCAGTGAATGTAGGTTTGCGGCAGGGGTGTGTGATGTCTCCATGGTTGTTTAATTTGTTTATGGATGGGGTTGTTAGGGAGGTGAATGCAAGAGTTTTGGAAAGAGGGGCAAGTATGAAGTCTGTTGGGGATGAGAGAGCTTGGGAAGTGAGTCAGTTGTTGTTCGCTGATGATACAGCGCTGGTGGCTGATTCATGTTAGAAACTGCAGAAGCTGGTGACTGAGTTTGGTAAAGTGTGTGAAAGAAGAAAGTTAAGAGTAAATGTGAATAAGAGCAAGGTTATTAGGTACAGTAGGGTTGAGGGTCAAGTCAATTGGGAGGTGAGTTTGAATGGAGAAAAACTGGAGGAAGTGAAATGTTTTAGATATCTAGGAGTGGATCTGGCAGCGGATGGAACCATGGAAGCAGAAGTGGATCATAGGGTGGGGGAGGGGGCGAAAATTCTGGGAGCCTTGAAGAATGTGTGGAAGTCGAGAACATTATCTCGGAAAGCAGAAATGGGTATGTTTGAAGGAATAGTGGTTCCAACAATGTTGTATGGTTGCGAGGCGTGGGCTATGGATAGAGTTGTGCGCAGGAGGATGGATGTGCTGGAAATGAGATGTTTGAGGACAATATGTGGTGTGAGGTGGTTTGATCGAGTAAGTAACGTAAGGGTAAGAGAGATGTGTGGAAATGAAAAGAGTGTGGTTGAGAGAGCAGAAGAGGGTGTTTTGAAATGGTTCAGGCACATGGAGAGAATGAGTGAGGAAAGATTGACCAAGAGAATATATGTGTCGGAGGTGGAGGGAACGAGGAGAAGAGGGAGACCAAATTGGAGGTGGAAAGATGGAGTGAAAAAGATTTTGTGTGATCGGGGCCTGAACATGCAGGAGGGTGAAAGGAGGGCAAGGAATAGAGTGATTTGGAGCGATGTGGTATACCGGGGTTGACGTGCTGGCAGTGGATTGAATCAAGGCATGTGAAGCGTCTTGGGTAAACCATGGAAAGCTGTGTAGGTATGTATATTTGCGTGTGTGGACGTATGTATATACATGTGTATGGGGGTGGGTTGGGCCATTTCTTTCATCTGTTTCCTTGCGCTACCTCCCAAACGCGGGAGACAGCGGCAAAAAAAAAAAAAAAAAAAAAAAACTTAGAAAAGCAAGTGGATTTGTATGTAGCATTTATGGATCTGGAGAAGGCATATGATGGAGTTGATAGAGATGCTCTGTGGAAGGTATTAAGAATATATGGTGTGGGAGGCAAGTTGTCAGAAGCAGTGAAAAGTTTTATCGAGGATGTAAGGCATGTGTATGTGTAGGAAAAGATGAAAGTGATTGGTTCTCAGTGAATGTAGGTTTGCGGCAGGGGTGTGTGATGTCTCCATGGTTGTTTAATTTGTTTATGGATGGAGTTGTAAGGGAGGTGAATGCAAGAGTTTTGGAAAGAGGGGCAAGTATACAGTCTGTTGTGGATGAGAGAGCTTGGGGAGTGAGTCAGTTGTTGTTTGCTGATGATACAGCGCTGGTGGCTGATTCATGTGAGAGACTGCAGAAGCTGGTTACTGAGTTTGGTAAAGTATGTGAAAGAAGAAAGTTGAGAGTAAATGTGAATAAGAGCAAGGTTATTAGGTACAGTAGGGTTGAGGGACAAGTCAATTGGGAGGTAAGTTTGAATGGAGAAAAACTGGAAGAAGTGAAGTGTTTTAGATACCTGGGAGTGGATTTGGCAGTGGATGGAACCATGTAAGCGGAAGTGAATCATACGGTGGGGGAGGGGGCGAAAGTTCTGGGAGCATTGAAAAATGTGTGGAAGTCGAGAACGTTATTTTGGAAAGCAAAAATGGGTATGTTTGAAGGAATAGTGGTTCTAACAATGTTATATGGTTGCGAGGTGAGGGCAATAGATAGAGTTGTGCGGAGGAGGGTGGATGTGCTGGGAATGAGATGTTTGAGGACAATATGTAATGTGAGGTGGTTTGATCGAGTAAGTAATGAAAGGGTAAGAGAGATGTGTGGTGGTAAAAAGAGTGTGGTTGAGAGAGTAGAAGAGGGTGTTTTGAAATGGTTTGGTCACATAGAGAGAATGAGTGAGAAAAGATTGACAAATGGAATATATGTGTCAGAGGTGGAGGGAACAAGAAGTGGTAGACCAAATTGGAGGTGGAAAGATGGAGTGAAAAAGATTTTGAGTGATCGGGGCCTGAACATGCAGGAGGGTGAAGGGCGTGCAAGGAATAGAGTGAATTGGAACGATGTGGTATGCTGGGGTCAATGTGCTGTCAGTGGATTGAACCAGGGCATGTGAAGCATCAGGGATAAACCATGGAAAGTTTTGTGGGGCCTGGATGTGGAAAGGGAGCTGTGGTTTCGGTGCATTACACATGACAGCTAGAGACTGAGTGTGAACGAATGTGGCCTTTGTTGTCTTTTCCTAGGGCTACCTCGCACACATGCGGGGGGAGGGGGTTGTCATTTCATGTGTTGTGGGGTGGCATTAAGAACAGAGGACTGGGCAGGAGGTCAAGAGAAAGGTGAAAAGATGAAAAAGAGGGCAAATGTGAGTTAGGGTGAGAGAGTATCATTAGATTTTAGGGAGAGTAAAAAGATGTTTTCGAAGGAGGTAAATAAAGTGCGCAAGACAAGAGAGCAAATGGGAACTTCGGTGAAGGGGCTAATGGGGAGGTGATAACAAGTAGTGGTGATATGAGAAGGAGATGGAGTGAGTATTTTGAAGGTTTATTGAATGTATTTGATGATAGAGTGGCAGGTATAGGGTGTTTTGGTCAAGGTGGTGTGCGAAGTGAGAGGGTTTGGGAGAATGATTTGGGAAACAGAGAAGAGGTAGTAAAAGCTTTGTGGAAGATGAAAGCCGGCAAGGCAGTGGGTTTGGATGGAATTGCAGTGGAATTTATTAAAAAAGGGGGTGACTGCGTTGTTGACTTGTTGGAAAGGATATTTAATGCATGTGTGGCTCATGGTAAGGTGCCTGATGATTGGCAGAATGCATGCATAGTGCCATTGTACAAAGGTAAAGGAGATAAAGGTGAGTGCTCAAATTACAGAGGTATAAGTTTGTTGAGTATTCCTGGAAAATTATATGGGAGGGTATTGATTGAGAGGGTGAAGGCATGTACAGAGCATCAGATTGGGGAAGAGCAGTGTGGTTCCAGAAGTGGTAGAAAATGTGTGGATCAGGTGTTTGCCTTGAAGAATGTATGTGAGATATACTTAGAAAAGCAAATGAATTTGTATGTAGCATTTATGGATCTGTAGAAGGCATATGATAAAGTTGATAGAGATGCTCTGTGGAAGGTATTAAAAATATATATTGTGGGAGGCAAATTGTTAGAAGCAGTGAAAAGTTTTTATCAAGGATGTAAGGCATGTGTACGAGTAGGAAGAGAGGAAATTGATTGGTTCTCAGTGAATGTTGGTTTGTGGCAGGGATGCATGATGTCTCCACAGTTGTTTAATTTACTTATGGATGGGGTTGTTAGGGAGGTGAATGCAAGAGTTTTGGAGAGAGGGGCAAGTATGAAGTCTGTTGTGGATGCAGTCTGGTGGCTGATTCGGGTGAGAAACTGCAGAAGCTGGTGAATGATTTTAGTAAAGTGTGTGAATAAAGAAAGCTGAGAGTAAATGTAAATAAGAGCAAGGTTATTAGGTACAGTAGGGTTGAGGGACAAGTCAGTTGGGAGGTAAGTTTGAATGGAGAAAAACTGGAGGAAGTGAAGTGTTTTAGATACCTGGGAGTGGATTTGGCAGCAGATGGAACCATGGAAGTGGAAGTGAGTCACAGGGTGGGGGAGGGGGCGAAAGTTCTGGGAGCATTGAGAAATGTTTGGAAGGTGAGAACATTTTCTCGGAAAGCAAAAATGAGCATGTTTGACGGAATAGTGGTTCCAACAATGTTGTATGGTTGTGAGGCGTGGGCTATAGATAGAGTTGTGCAGAGGAGGGTGTATGTGTTGGAAATGAGATGTTTGAGGACAATATGTGGTGTGAGGTGGTTTGGTCGAGTAAGTAATGAAAGGTTAAGAGAGATGTGTTGTAATAAAAGAGTGTAGTTGAGAGAGAAGAGTGTTTATTGAAATGGTTTGGTCACATGGAGAGAATGCATGAGGAAACATTGACAAAGAGGATATATGTGTCAGAAGTAGAGGGAACAAGGCGAAGTGGGAGACCAAATTGGAGGTGGAAGGATGGAGTGAAAAAGATTTTGAGTGATCAGGGCCTGAATATGCAGATGGGTGAAAGGCTTGCAAGGAATAGGGTGAATTGGAACTATGTGGTATACGAGGGACGACTCGCTGTCAATGGATTGAACCAGGGCCTGTGAAGAGTGTGGGGTAAACCATAGAAAGTTTTGTCGGGTGTGGATGTGGAAAGGGAGCTGTGATTTCGGTGCATTATACATGACAGCTAGAGACTGAGTGTGAACGATTGTGGCCTTTGTTGTCTTTTCCTAGCACTACCTTGCTTGCATGCGGGGGGGGGTTGTCATTTCATGTGTGGCGGGGTGGTGATGGGAATGAATGAAGGCAGCAAGTATGAATTATGTACATGTGTATATATGTATATATATGTATACATTGAAATTAATAGGTATGTATATTTGCATGTGTGGACGTGTATGTATGTGGATGGGTTGGGCCATTCTTTCGTCTGTTTCCTTGTACTACCTCGCTAACACGGGAAACAGCGACAAAGTATAATAATGATTATGATATATATATATATATATATATATATATATATATATATATATATATATATATATATATATATATATATATATGTATTTTTTTTTTTTTATACTTTGTCGCTGTCTCCCGTGTTTGCGAGGAAGCGCAAGGAAACAGATGAAAGAAATGGCCCAACCCCCCCCATACACATGTATATACATACGTCCACACACGCAAATATACATACCTACACAGCTTTCCATGGTTTACCCCAGACGCTTCACATGCCTTGATTCAATCCACTGACAGCACGTCAACCCCGGTATACCACATCGCTCCAATTCACTCTATTCCTTGCCCTCCTTTCACCCTCCTGCATGTTCAGGCCCCGATCACACAAAATCTTTTTCACTCCATCTTTCCACCTCCAATTTGGTCTCCCTCTTCTCCTCGTTCCCTCCACCTCCGACACATATATCCTCTTGGTCAATCTTTCCTCACTCATTCTCTCCATGTGCCCAAACCACTTCAAAACACCCTCTTCTGCTCTCTCAACCATGCTCTTTTTATTTCCACACATCTCTCTTACCCTTACGTTACTCACTCGATCAAACCACCTCACACCACACATTGTCCTCAAACATCTCATTTCCAGCACATCCATCCTCCTGCGCACAACTCTATCCATAGCCCACGCCTCGCAACCATACAACATTGTTGGAACCACTATTCCTTCAAACATACCCATTTTTGCTTTCCGAGATAATGTTCTCGACTTCCACGCATTCTTCAAGGCTCCCAGAATTTTCGCCCCCTCCCCCACCCTATGATCCACTTCCGCTTCCATGGTTCCATCCGCTGCCAGATCCACTCCCAGATATCTAAAACACTTCACTTCCTCCAGTTTTTCTCCATTCAAACTCACCTCCCAATTGACTTGACCCTCAACCCTACTGTACCTAATAACCTTGCTCTTATTCACATTTACTCTTAACTTTCTTCTTCCACACACTTTACCAAACTCAGTCACCAGCTTCTGCAGTTTCTCACATGAATCAGCCACCAGCGTTGTATCATCAGCGAACAACAACTGACTCACTTCCCAAGCTCTCTCATCCCCAACAGACTTCATACTTGCCCCTCTTTCCAAAACTCTTGCATTTACGTCCCTAACAACCCCATCCATAAACAAATTAAACAACCATGGAGACATCACACACCCCTGCCGCAAACCTACATTCACTGAGAACCAATCACTTTCCTCTCTTCCTACACGTACACATGCCTTACATCCTCGATAAAAACTTTTCACTGCTTCTAACAACTTTCCTCCCACACCATATATTCTTAATACCTTCCACAGAGCATCTCTATCGACTCTATCATATGCCTTCTCCAGATCCATAAATGCTACATACAAATCCATTTGCTTTTCTAAGTATTTCTCACATACATTCTTCAAAGCAAACACCTGATCCACACATCCTCTACCACTTCTGAAACCACACTGCTCTTCCCCAATCTGATGCTCTGTACATGTCTTCACCCTCTCAATCAATACCCTCCCATATAATTTACCAGGAATACTCAATAAACTTATACCTCTGTAATTTGAGCACTCACTCTTATCCCCTTTGCCTTTGTACAATGGCACTATGCACCCATTCCGCCAATCCTCAGGCACCTCACCATGAGTCATACATACATTAAATAACCTTACCAACCAGTCAACAATACGGTCACCCCCTTTTTTAATAAATTCCACTGCAATACCATCCAAACCTGCTGCCTTGCCGGCTTTCATCTTCCGCAAAGCTTTCACTACCTCTTCTCTGTTTACCAAATCATTTTCCCTAACCCTCTCACTTTGCACACCACCTCGACCAAAACACCCTATATCTGCCACTCTATCATCAAACACATTCAACAAACCTTCAAAATACTCACTCCATCTCCTTCTCACATCACCACTACTTGTTATCACCTCCCCATTTGCGCCCTTCACTGAAGTTCCCATTTGCTCCCTTGTCTTACGCACTTTATTTACCTCCTTCCAGAACATCTTTTTATTCTCCCTAAAATTTAATGATACTCTCTCACCCCAATTCTCATTTGCCCTTTTTTTCACCTCTTGCACCTTTCTCTTGACCTCCTGTCTCTTTCTTTTATACATCTCCCACTCAATTGCATTTTTTCCCTGCAAAAATCATCCAAATGCCTCTCTCTTCTCTTTCACTAATACTCTTACTTCTTCATCCCACCACTCACTACCCTTTCTAATCAACCCACCTCCCACTCTTCTCATGCCACAAGCATCTTTTGCGCAATCCATCACTGATTCCCTAAATACATCCCATTCCTCCCCCACTCCCCTTACTTCCATTGTTCTCACCTTTTTCCATTCTGAACTCAGTCTCTCCTGGTACTTCCTCACACAGGTCTCCTTCCCAAGCTCACTTACTCTCACCACCCTCTTCACCCCAACATTCACTCTTCTTTTCTGAAAACCCATACAAATCTTCACCTTAGCCTCCACAAGATAATGATCAGACATCCCTCCAGTTGCACCTCTCAGCACATTAACATCCAAAAGTCTCTCTTTCGCACGCCTGTCAATTAACACGTAATCCAATAACGCTCTCTGGCCATCTCTCCTACTTACATAAGTGTACTTATGTATATCTCGCTTTTTAAACCAGGTATTCCCAATCATCAGTCCTTTTTCAGCACATAAATCTACAAGCTCTTCACCATTTCCATTTACAACACTGAACACCCCATGTATACCAATTATATATATATATATATATATATATATATATATATATATATATATATATATATATATATATATTTTCTTCTTTTCTTTCAAACTATTCGCCATTTCCCGCATTAGCGAGGTAGCGTTAAGAACAGAGGACTGGGCCTTTGAGGGAATACCCTCACCTGGCCCAATTCTCTGTTCCTTCTTTTGGAAAATTAAAAAAAAACGAGAGGGGAGGATTTCCAGCCCCCCGCTCCCTCCCCTTTTAGTCGCCTTCTACGACACGCAGGGAATACGTGGGAAGTATTCTTTCTCCCCTATCCCCAGGGAATATATATATATATATATATATATATATATATATATATATGTATATATATATAGGATGTAAGGCATGTGTACGTGTAGGAAGAGAGGAAAGTGATTGGTTCTCAGTGAATGTAGGTTTGTGGCAGGGGTGTGTGATGTCTCCATGGTTGTTTAATTTGTTTATGGATGGGGTTGTTAGGGAGGTGAATGCAAGAGTTTTGGAAAGAGGGGCAAGTATGAAGTCTGTTGTGGATGAGAGAGCTTGGGAAGTGAGTCAGTTGTTGTTCGCTGATGATACAGCGCTGGTGGCTGATTCATGTGAGAAACTGCAGAAGCTGGTGACTGAGTTTGGTAAAGTGTGTGGAAGAAGAAAGTTAAGAGTAAATGTGAATAAGAGCAAGGTTATTAGGTACAGTAGGGTTGAGGGTCAAGTCAACTGGGAGGTAAGTTTGAATGGAGAAAAACTGGAGGAAGTAAAGTGTTTTAGATATCTGGAAGTGGATCTGGCAGCGGATATAACCATGGAAGCGGAAGTGAATCATAGGGTGGGGGAGGGGGCGAAAATCCTGGGAGCCTTGAAGAATGTGTGGAAGTTGAGAACATTATCTCGGAAAGCTAAAATGGGTATGTTTGAAGGAATAGTGGTTCCAACAATGTTGTATGGTTGCGAGGCGTGGGCTATGGATAGAGTTGCGCGCAGGAGGGTGGATGTGCTGGAAATGAGATGTTTGAGGACAGTGTGTGGTGTGAGGTGGTTTGATCGAGTAAGTAATGTAAGGGTAAGAGAGATGTGTGGAAATAAAAAGAGCATGGTTGAGAGAGCAGAAGAGGGTGTTTTGAAATGGTTTGGGCACATGGAGAGAATGAGTGAGGAAAGATTGACCAAAAGGATATATGTGTCGGAGGTGGAGGGAACGAGGAGAAGTGGGAGACCAAATTAGAGGTGGAAAGATGGAGTGAAAAAGATTGTGTGATCGGGGCCTGAACATGCAGGAGGGTGAAAGGAGGGCAAGGAATAGAGTGAATTGGATCGATTTGGTATACCGGGGTTGACGTGCTGTCAGTGGAGTGAATCAGGGCATGTGACGCGTCTGGGGTAAACCATGGAAAGTTGTGTGGGGCCTGGATGTGGAAAGGGAGCTGTGGTTTCGGGCATTATTGCATGACAGCTAGAGACTGAGTGTGAACGAATGGGGCCTTTGTTGTCTTTTCCTAGTGCTACCTTGCACACATGAGGGGGGAGGGGGATGGTATTCCATGTGTGGCGAGGTGGCGATGGGAATGAATAAAGGCAGACAGTGTGAATTGTGTGCATGGGTATATATGCATATGTCTGTGTGTGTATATATATACATGTGTACATTGAGATGTATAGGTATGTATATTTACGTGAGTGGACGTGTATGTATATACATTGTGTATGGGGATGGGTTGGGCCATTTCTTTCGTCTGTTTCCTTGCGCTACCTCGCAATCGCGGGAGACAGCGACAAAGCAAAATAAAAAATTAATAGAATATATATATATATATATATATATATATATATATATATATATATATATATATATATATATATATATATATAGATATATACAAACAAAGTGTATAGGAACATGCACCTTCATGGACATACAAACCTCCTCTTGTTTTAGAGGAAATAACTCAGTTGGTAAGCAAAAGAATTTATTTATTTTTTTTTTGTTAGTTCATTGGGTCTACTCATCATTTAGAGCCGCCACAATCTTTGGGTTAAATCTAAGTTCTACCTTAATTTAAGACATACAGTTTAATTGATTAATTTGCAATTTGCAAAACAGCTACCACAAAGGTGATTTACATTGGTTTCATCACAACTTTTGTAGGTGTCGCTGATGCACTGGATATCAACTGGGCCTTACTGGTTCGGGACTCTTCTCAAGTAGCTACTAATGAAGTAGCAGCTGGAACTGCACTCAAACGGTTTAGTGCTCCTCACCTATTGGCTCGTCTTGGAGTTTCCTCCCGGTTTGCTCGACCGGAAGTGATACAACAGATTAAAGAAGCTTGTTCTCTAGATGCTACCCAAGATGATCCAGGTAGGTATACTTTGCAGCATTTAGTCATTAGGTGACTTTCTTGGAAGTTTTTTTTTCAATTTTTTTTTTTATGCCTTTAACTTTTCACATGCCTACATTTATGGAAGACTTACTTTCTTACTACAGGAATCCCCTATATAGATTGAGCTCCTAGTCTGCACAGGAAACTAACACTATCCAACAGGCAGGAGCACATTTTAAAAAGTTTGCTGATGTTGTATGTATGTCTGTGTGAGGAGAGTGCAGGACAATGTCTTTAGTGTGGTAGTTTCATCTTTGTTATGAGGGGAGGGAGATATGTACCTGTAGGTTGTGTAAGTTTGAAGCTGGGTAAATTTTTGTTTCTGCCTTGGAATGGATGATTGATTATGGTGTGGTATTGGTGGGGGGTTTAATGCTGTTGCAGAACTATATGCCAAGCATGTTGAAGTGCATTTTTTGTTGGGAGTATTTTCGGTACATCATGCAGGTGTTGAATGTTCATAGTTGCCAAGCAGTCTGAAAGTTTTCTATAGGATTTGTTTTGTGTGATTTACAGTTTTGTTGTGTGCATTTAACCAGGTAGATGACCAGGTAGTTAAGAGTTTTTTTTTTTATTGAAGGCTCCAGTCACAGACAAAGGCTGGCATCAAGGCTGAGCCTTAATCAAAATATAGAGAGAATAATGAAAGGGAAGAATATTAAGACAAGGGAAAATATTTAAGAGTTTTGTCTTTTAACAAATTAAACCCATTTTTTTTACAAATCTGTGCAAGGCAGCATATTTTAGGAATAATAAAGTATCAAGGAATAAGCCAGTACCTATATAGATAGATAGAATTTTAATTTTTAATTTTCCAAAAGAAGGAACAGAGAAGGGGGCCAGGTGAGGATATTCCCTCAGAGGCCCAGTCCTCTGTTCTTAACGCTACCTTGCTAATGCGGGAAATGGCAAATAGTTTGAAAGAAAGAAAAGAAAAGAATTGAATAAAAACGAAGGTAAGAGGTGTTACTTATGCGATACTGCATCAAAGCTGGCTGTGGGAGGAGGGAAGGAGTAGCACGAGAGGACCCAGGGAGGGCTGCTTATCAGCTGTGCCTGGAACAAGGCTAGGGGACTCTGTGTTTACTTTTGCTTTATGCTAAATTTATCATTTATGCATTTACTTACAGCTGCTATTTATGTCTATTTACATATCAGAGATGCCACAGACATTATGTAATGCACCCTAATGGGTTAAAATGTGCCAGGTCATAGTTATTGGGAAAGATGTGAGAGGGCAGGGAGTTCCAAAGCTTTGATTTGTAGGGAAAGAAGCAGTTATCAAAATGGCCCACCCCTTGAGTAGCTGATGACCATAAAGTAATCATGTGAAGCAGCAGCTTGCTGAGTATTGCATGGTCTAGCTAGTGGTGGGAGCACATAAGCTTCCAGCTGTCAGGAGCAAAAACCAAAGTAATACCAAAAGAAGAGGTAAAGTGAACCAACATTGAAAAATGGAGCAAGAGGGAGCAGGTTTGGAAATTAACCTGGAATAGTTAGTAAGTCGGACTACTTTCAACTCATCTCTGTCAAGTAAGGATGCAGAGCTAGAACCCACCCAGATGTGAGGGCATTACATCATACAAGGACAAATCAATCCTTTGTATAAATGGAGTTACTGTTCTGAAGAAAAGAAGTTTTGACGTCCAAACAGGACACCCAGTTTTTTAGAGGCAGATATAGCTATTCCTGTAATGTGGGTTTCCATGAAAGAGTTGACGTTACAGCAATACCAAGTATACTCATACAGAACTGTCAAAAGATGATGAAAGTTGTGAGGAGTTTTTGATAGAGAGATGGGTAGAAACTAGGTCCTGGGGCATTAAACTTCTAAATTTTGTCTACCCCACTGAGATATCCTGTCCAAGCCTGAGTTTATTGAGGAAGCTGTGTCAAGATAAGATGTAGGTCGAGTGAGAGAAGAAGGAGAAGAATTGAAGGATATGGATGAATGCAGCATTGAGTCATCAGTGTATGAGTACATTTGATTATTTGTGGAGAAGAAATGTTTGAAAAAAAAAGAAGAAAATGTGTAGAGGACAGGATGAACCTTGAGGGACACCACTGTTGATGGAGAAAGAGGGGGAGGCTGATCCATCAACAACCACAGAGATAGATTGCCCAGAGAGAAAGCAAGATATGAAGAAGCAAAGTGATGGAGGGAAGCCAAAAGAGGGCAGCTTAGAGATGAGACCTCAGTGCCACACCCTTTCAAAAGCTTTAGACATGTCAAAGGGAACTACACATGATTCCCCAAAATCTTTCACGGTTGATGACCAGACATTGATAAGATCGGAAAGAGTATCTTCAATTGATCTAGCCTCACAGAAGCCATACTGGTGATCAGAAAGAAGACTGTGATTTTCAAGGTGTCTAAGGATATGGGAGTTGAGGGATTCAAGACTGGAAATGGGAAATGTCAAAGCATTGGGACTCTAGTTAGAGGGGTCAGAACAGTCACTCTTTTTAGGGATGGGATGTATCAATGGCATGCTTTCAAGGAGAAGGAGAAGTTGTGGTTTTTACAGAAGCAGAGCAGATGAGCAAAGACAGGTGCGTGTTCAGAGGCACACCCTTTCAGTACACAGAGATGGACGCCATCAGGACCAAAAGCCTTGTTCGTGTCCTGAAAAAGAAGTATTTTTTTGGACAGTCCAAAAAAGAGATTACAGGAAGGGACATAGGATTAGTTAGAGGAGCACCTGGGAATGAAGAGTCATGCAAGGTGGAGTTAGCAGAGAAACAGGAACCAAAGAGAGTTGCTTTGCCAATGGTAGAGACGACTACAGTACTGTCAGAACAGAAAAGTGAAAGAAAGGTAGAGCAACAGAAGTTGTTAGAGATGCCCTTAGCCCAAGACCAGAAACACCTATCAGTGGATGATGATGAAAGGTTATCACACTTCCTTTGAATAAAGGAATGCTTTGCTTCACAGATAATGTGCTGGCAGTGATTGTGGGTAGTGATAAAACCTGAATGGGAGCCAGAAGAAGGAGAGTTGGGTGAAGCAGATAAATTACATGTAGGAAGATAATGAATGATTCTTTTCCTTATCCAATACTGGAATTGGTAAATGTTATGAGAGCATTTTGCTTTTATATTGTCTTTCTGGCTTCATTCATTTATATCCACACTATAGTTTTAAATTATCATGCTGTGAAACCAGAGCTCTCTTTTCACAACCAGGCACTAGAGACCTTTCAGTGGTTTCACCTCATCCACATCATATGACTTGGTTCATTGACAGCATTTCATTCCCTATTTCCCACATTGCTCCAATTCACTCCATCCCTGGTTTGCTTTGCACCTTCTTGCATGTTCAGGCCCCAATCCTTCAAAGGATCTATTGCTCCATTCTTCCTTGGATCCTTTTTCCCTTGTTCATCCACTCCACACTCATCCTCTCTATATGTCCATACCATGTCATCACACATTCTTCAGCTCTCTCATACATACTCCTCTTACTACCACACCACTTTCTACTTAATCATTTTTTAATCAGTCCATGCTCCTCATGGCACATGTTTTGTCCTTAAACATTTCCATTTCCAACACTTCCACCCTCTTCTTTACATTTTTGCCCAATTCCCATGCCTCACCTCCATATAGCACCAATGGGACTACTATAACACCGAACATACCCATCTTTGGCCTGAAAGACAGTGACCTCTCATTCCACACATTCCCCAGGACCTTTGCTCCCTCACCCACCCTATGGCTCACTTCAGCTCCCATGGTTCCATTCACTGCCATATTCACTCCCATGTATCTTCAGCACCACTTCCTTCAAGTTCTTTCCATTCAAACTCACACTCTAACTTGTTTCCCCTCACTGGTAAACCTAATAACCTTGCATTTATTTCATATTTACTTTCAACTTTCTCCTTTCACATATTTTCCCAAACACAGAACCAACCTATGCAGTTTCTCACTCAAATCTGCCACCAGTACTGTGTCATTAGCAAACAACAACTAACTCACCTCCCTGGGTTGCTCAAACCCCACCCTCCTTCTCCTTTCTCTAAGACCCATGCATTCACCTCCTTCACCACTCAATCTTTAAACAAATTAAACAACCATAATGAAACCACACACACCTTATGCAGACCCATCCTCACCCAGAACCACTCACCCTCCTTTTTCCTGTTTTGCACACGGACCTTATTCTCTTGATGAAAAGGTTTTTATTGCTTTTTAGAGCTTTTTCCCAAAGCCATATATTCGCCACATCCTGGATAGAGATTAACCCTATCATACACTTTCTCCAGTTCCATAATTGCTGCATACAGGCCCTTGTTTCTTCAAAGCAAACATTTGATCCAAACATTCTCCGCTTTTCCTGAAACCACATTGTTCTTCCCCAGTCTCCAGCTTTGTGCATGCTACCACCCTCTGTTACCACTCTCCCATACAACTTGCCAGCTAAACTCAGCAAACTTATATCTCTGTAATTTGAGCATTCACTTTTGTTCACCCACCCTCTGGAGAATGGCACTACATAGGCATTCTGCCAGTCCTCATGTCCCTTACCATGAGCCACATGTACATTGAAAATCCTTCCTAACAAATCAACAGCACAGTCAACCTCTTTTGCAAGAAATTCAATTGTAAAACCCATCCACTCCAGCTGCTTAGCCACACTTCATCTTAAACAGTGCTTTCACCACTTCTCTTTTCACCAAACCACTTTCCATGGCTCTCTCTTTGCATACCTTCATGTCCAGAACATCCCACATTTGTCACTATATTATTGAACACATTTCACAATCCTTCAAAAGACTCACTCCATGCTCTCTATACTCATTTTTTTGTTTGTTATCACTTCCCCATTTGCCCCCTCACCAATGTTCCCATTTGCTCTCCTGTTCTTCTCATGCTGCTAACCTCCCCCAAAACATCTTAATTCTCATTGAGATTTGCTGCTACTTGCTTTCCCCAACTCTCATTTGCCCTCTTTGTCAACCTCTGTACTTTTCTCTTGACCTTCTGCTTTCTCTTTTACATCTCCCAGTCACTTGTGCTCTTCCTGTAAATAATGCCATACACCTCTTTTTTCTCTTTCACTAGCATTGTAACTTTCTCATTCCACCACACACTATCCGTTCACACCTGTCCACCTCCCACCTTATGCATGCCACACTCTTCATTCACACATGCAAGCAATGCTCCCCTAAGCTCCTTGCATTCTGCAGCTACTCCCTGCCCATCAGTTAATCTCACCTTTTACCATTCCGTACTCCATCTTTGTTGGTATCTCTTTTCACAGGCCTTTTTTCCAAGCTCACTCACTTTCAACAACCATCCTTTCAATTATATCATTTCCTCTTCATAAAGCCTTACAAACTTTCACCTTTGCCCTCACTGAGTAATAATCAGTCATTGTGCCAGCTACCCCTTTCAGCATATTCACATCCAGGAGTCTCCCCTATGCATGCCTATCAGTTAGTACATAATCCTATAATGCCCTTTTTCCATCACTCCTATTTACCCATGTATTCTTGTGTAAGTCCCTCTTATTAAACCATTTGTTCACAGTCACCCGTCCTTTTTCAACAAACAGCTCCATAGGTTGTTCATTAGTCTTATTCACACATCCTAATCATATCCTCAACTGCCAGATTAGCCACTCTCATATTCTAATCACTTACTACTAACGCTTAATCCCTTGCATCAAAACTGCTGACACACACACTCGGCTTCTCCCAAAACTTTCGTGTCTCTTCCTCATTCATCCCATTTTCAGGTGCATTATCCACTCTCATGTTTACCCTCATCAGTCAGGAGCTCACTTCCTTACACTTTTATGCACATTCCTTACAACTCCTTAAGTAGCATTGCTGCCCCTTCCATAGCTCTTGCCCTCACACTAACTCATAAATTTACCCCAAGGACATTCCCAAACCATTTTTCCCCTTCCTGCATTAGTTTTATTTTTTTGCTTAGAGCTAGTATGTCCTGTTTGCTTGATCCTCTCCTCAAGCATACTGCCTGTGTTTTCCTTCCCCCTTCTTAGCTACATTCACACAACCTAACCTGATCCTTGTGTTCCAACTTTTAGAACTTAAAAACACATGAAGGGAAGGCTTTCCAACCAACCATTTCCACTTCCACTAGTTGTCTTCAATGACAAGCAGGGAATACAAGGAAAGTACTCTATTCCCCTATCCCCAAGGATCCTTCTCCCTTTAATTGCCTTTTGCAATATGTGAGACATACATAATATATATATTCTTTCTCCACTGTGTGGATATATATGACTAAGAGGGCATTTATTTCAGACATAGAGGGAACAAGAGAAAGGGGGAACCAAGGAGGGTGTGAGGTGTGCATGGGATAGAGGGAATTAGAGCAATGTGGTGTACAGGGGGCAACATGGTGTCAGTGGGCTGAGCCAGGGCATATGAAATAGTCAGCTGAAACCACAAAAAGGTTTGTGGGGCCACATATGTCTGTAACTTAGAAAGAAATAGGTGCATTTATTCACATTTACTTTCAAACTGTTGTATTTAATGCATCAAAACCACAGCCCCTTGCCCACAACCAGGCCCAATAGTCTATCTGTGGTTCCCCCTGACTACTTCATATATCCTGGCTCAGCCCATTGACAGCATGTCACTCCATGTATAAAACATTGCTCCATTTCACTCCATCCCATGTACACCTCACACCCTCCTGCATGATCAGACCCCAAACACTTGATGCATCTTTCACTCCATACCTCCACCTTCTCGTTGATTTCCCCTTATGCCAGGCAAGAAGTAGAACATTGTCTTAAACCTAAAAGCATACCATCAAGAATGGTACAGAAGTGTGGAACTATGCTTTGAAAGGTACAAAAGTAATATCAGATCAGAATTTGCAAATGTTGTGCAAAGAAACATGAGTGGTTGTTTAAAGGTATACAAGGGGAGATTGGATACATTCATTGAATGACCACAGAAGCATGCAAAGGAGGACTGGTAAGTTTGAATGGAGAAAAACTGGAGGAAGTTAAGTGTTTTAGATATCTGGGAGTGGATTTGGCACCGGATGGAACCATGGAAGCGGCAGTGAATCATAGGGTGGGGGAGGGGGCGAAAGTTTTGAGAGCGTTGACGAATGTGTGGAAGTCAAGAACATTATCTCGGAAAGCAAGAATGGGTATGTTTGAAGAAATAGTGATTCCAACAATGTTGTATAGTTGCAGGGTGTGGGCTATAGATAGAGTTGTGCGGAGGAGGGTGGATGTGCTGGAAATAAGATGTTTGAGGACAATATGTGGTGTGAGATGGTTTGATCAAGTAAGTAATAATAGGGTAAGAGAGATGTGTGGTCATAAAAAGAGTGTGGTTGAGAGAGCAGAAGAGAGTGTTTTGAAATGGTTTGGTCACATGGAGAGAATGAGTGAGGAAAGATTGACCAAGAGAATATATATGTCAGAGGTGGAGGGAACGAGGGGAGGTGGAATGTTAGAGTGAAAAAGATTTTGAGTGATCAGGGCCTAAACATGCAAGAGGGTGAAAGGCGTACAAGGAATAGAGTGAATTGGAACGATGTGGTATACCGGGGTCGACATGCTGTCAATGGATTGAACCAGGGCGTGTGAAGCGTCTGGGGTAAACCATGGAAAGTTTTATGGGGCCTGGATGTGGAAAGGGAGCTGTAGTTTCGGTGCATTATACATAACAGCTAGAGACTGAGTGTGAACGAATGTAGCCTTTGTTGTCTTTTCCTAGCGCTACCTCGCACACATGCGGGGGGAGAGGGTTGTTATTTCATGCGTGGCAGGGTATCGATGGGAATGAATAAAGGCAGACAGTGTGAATTATGTACATGTGTATATATGTATATGTCTGTGTGTATATATATGTATACGTTGAGATGTATAGGTATGTATATTTGCGTGTGTGGACGTGTATGTATATACATGTGTATGTGGGTGGGTTAGACCATTCTTTCATCTGTTTCTTTGTGCTACCTCGCTAACGCGGGAGACAGCAACAAATCAGAATAAAAAGAATAAAAAAAAACATGTAAGTAGGAGAGATGGCTAAAGAGCATTATTGGATTACGCGTTAATTGATAGGCGCGCGAAAGAGAGACTTTTGGATGTTAATGTGCTCAGATGTGCAACTGAAGGGATGTCTCATCATTATCTTGTGGAGGCAAAGCTGAAGATTTGTAGAGATTTTCAGAATAGAAGAGAGAATGTTGGGATGAAGAGAGTGGTGAGAGTAACTGAGCTTGGGAAGGGGTCTTGTGTGAGGAAGTACCAGGGGAGATTGAGTACAGAATGGAAAAAGGTGAGAACAAAAGATGTAAGGGGAGTGGGGGAGAAATAGGATGTATTTAGGGAAGCAATGATGGCTTGCGCAAGGGATGCTTGTGGCATGAGAAGCGTGGGAGGTGGGCAGATTAGAAAGGGTAGTGGGTGGTGGGATAAAGAAGTAAGAGTCTTAGTGAAAGAGAATAGAGAGGCATTTGGACGATTTTTGCATGGAAATGATGCAAATCACAGGGAGATGTATCAAAGAAAGAGGCAGGAGATCAAGAGAAAGGTGCAAAATGCAAAAGAGTGGGCAAATGAGAGTTAGGGTGAGAGAGTATCATTAGATTTTAGGGAAAATAAAAAGATGTTTTGGAAGGAGGTAAATAAAGTGCGTAAGACAAGGGAACAAATGGGAACTTCAGTGAAGGAGGCTAATGGGGAGGTGATAACAAGTAGTGGTGATGTGAGAAGGAGATGGAGTGAGTATTTTGAAGATTTGTGTGGAGTGAGTATTTTGAAAGTTTGTTGAATATGTTTGATGATAGAGTGGCAGATGTAGGGTGTTTTGGTTGAGGTGGTGTGCAAAGTGAGAGGGTTAGGGGGAATGGTTTGGTAAACATAGAAGACGTAGTAAAAGCTTTGCAGAAGATGAAAGCCAGCAAGGCAGCGGGTTTGGATGGTATTGCACTGGAATTTATTAAGAAAGGGGGTGACTGTATTGTTGACTGGTTGGTGAGGTTATTTAATGTATGAATGACTCATAGTGAGGTGCCTGAGGATTGGCGGAATGCTTGCATAGTGCCATTATACAAAGGCAAAGGGGATAAAAGTGAGTGCTCAAATTACAGAGGTATAAGTTTGTTGAGTATTCCTGGTAAATTATATGGGAGGGTATTGATTGAGAGGGTGAAGGCATGTACAGAGCATCAGATTGGGGAAGAGCAGTGTGGTTTCAGAAGTGGTAAAGGATGTGTGGATCAGGTGTTTGCCTTGAAGCATGTATGTCAGAAATACTTGGAAAATTAAATTGATTTATTTGTAGCATTTATGGATCTGGAGAAGGCATATGATAGATTTGATAGAGATGCTCTGTGGAAGATATTAAGAATATATGGTGTGGGAGGCAAGTTGTTAGAAGCAGTGAAAAGTTTTTAATCGAGGATTTAAGGCATGTGTACATGTAGGAAGAGAGGAAAGTGATTGGTTCTCAGTGAATGTTGGTTTGTGGCAGGTGTGTGTGATGTCTCCATGGTTGTTTAATTTGTTTATGGATGGGGTTGTTAGGGAGGTGAATGCAAGAGGGAAAGAGGGGCAAGGATGTAGTCTGTTGTGGATGAGAGAGCTTGGGAAGTGAGTCAGTTGTTGTTCGCTGATGATACAGAGCGGGTGGCTGATTCGTGTGAGAAACTGCAGAAGCTGGTGACTGAGTTTGGTAAAGTGTGTGAAAGAAGAAAGCTGAGAGTAAATGTGAATAAGAGCAAGGTTATTAGGTACAGTAGGATTGAGGGACAAGTCAGTTGGGAGGTAAGTTTGAATGGAGAAAAACTGGAGGAAGTGAAGTGTTTTAGATACCATGGGAGTGGATTTGGCAGTGGATGGAACCATGGAAGCGGAAGTGAATCATAGGGTGGAGGAGGGGGCGAAAGTTCTGGGAGTGTTGAAGAATGTGTGGAAGTCGAGAACATTATCTCGGAAAGCAAACATGGGTATGTTTGAAGGAATAGTGGTTCCAACAATGTTATATGGTTGCGAGGCATGGGCTATAGATAGAGTTCTGCGGAGGAGGGTGGATGTGCTGGAAATGAGATGTTTGAGGACAATATGTGGCTTGAGGTGGTTTGATCGAGTAAGTAATGATAGGGTAAGAGAGATGTGTGGTCATAAAAAGAGTGTGGTTGAGAGAGCAGAAGAGGATGTTTTGAAATGGTTTGGTCACATAGAGAGAATGAGCGAAGAAAGATTGACCAAGAGGATATATGTGTCAGAGGTGTAGGGAACAAGAAGTGGGAGACCAAATTGGAGGTGGAAAGATGGAGTGAAAAAGATTTTGAGTGATCAAGGCCTGAACAAGCAGGAGGGTGAAAGGTGTGCAAGGAATAGAGTGAATTGGAACAATGTGGTATACTGGGGTCGACATGCTGTCAATGGATTGAACCAGGGAATGTGAAGCGTCTGGGGTCAACCATGATAAGGTTTGTGGGGCCTGGATGTGGAAAGGAATCTGTGGTTTCGGTGTATTATACATGACAACTATAGACTGAGTGTGAACGATTGTGGCCTTTGTTGTCTTTTCCTAGTGCTACCTCGTGCCTATGCGGGGGTAGGGGGTTATTGTTTCATGTGTGGCAGAGAGGCGATGGGAATAAATAAAGGCAGACAGAATGAATTATGTACATGTGTATATATGTATATGTCTGTCTGTGTATATATGTGTACACGTTGAGACGTAAAGGCTTGTATATTTGCGTGTGTGGACGTGTATGTATATACATGTGTATGTGGGTGGGTTGGGCCATTCTTTCGCCTGTTTCCTTGCGCTACCTCACTAACGCAGGAGACAGCGACAAAGTGAATTAAGATAAATAAATGAAATAATAGACATATATATATATATATATATTATCCCTGGGGATAGGGGAGAAAGAATACTTCCCACGCATTCCTCACTTGTCATAAAAGGCGACTAAAGGGGACGGGAGCGGGGAACTAGAAACCCTCCCCTCCTTCTATTTTAACTTTCTAAATGGGGAAACAGAAGAAGGAGTCACACAGGGAGTGCTCATCCTCCTCGAAGGCACAGATTGGGGTGTCTTAATGATGAGAAAAAAGGAGAGATAGGTAGTATGTTTGAGGAAAGGAACCAGGATGTTTTGGCACTGAGTGAAATGAAGCTCAAGGGTAAAGGGGAAGAGTGGTTTGGGAATGTCTTGGGAGTAAAGTTAGGGGTTAGTGAAAGGACAAGAGCAAGGGAAGGAGTAGCACTACTTCTGAAACAGGAGTGGTGGGAGTATGTGATAGAGTGTAAGAAAGTAAACTCTAGATTGATATGAGTAAAACTGAAAGTGCATGGAGAGAGATGGGTGATTATTGGTGCATATGCACCTGGGCATGAGAAGAAAGATCATGAGAGGCAAGTGTTTTGGGAGCAGCTGAGTGAGTGTCTTCGCAGTTTTGATGCACGAGACCAGGTTATAGTGATGGGTGATTTCAGTGCAAAGGTGAGTAATGTGGCAGTTTAGGGAATAATTGGTGTACATGGGTTGTTCAGTGTTGTAAATGGAAATGGTGAAGAGCTTGTAGATTTATGAGCTGAAAAAGGATTGGTGATTGGGAATACATTGAGTTATACTTAAGTATACGTATGTAAGTAGGAGAGATGGCCAGAGAGTGTTATTGGATTACATATTAATTGATAGGTGCACGAAAGAGAGACTTTTGGATGTTAATGTGCTGAGAGGTGCAACTGGAGGGATGTCTGATCATTATCTTGTGGAGGCGAAGGTGAAGATTTGTAGAAGTTTTCAGAAAAGAAGAGAGAATGTTGGGGTGAAGAGAGTGGTGAGAGTAAGTGAGCTTGGGAAGGAGACTTGTGTGAGGAAGTACCAGGAGAGACTGAGTACAGAATGGAAAAAGGTGAGAACAAAGGACATAAGGGGAGTGGGGGAGGAATGGGATGTATTTAGGGTAGCAGTAATGGCTTGCGCAAAAGATTCTTGTGGCATGAAAAGCGTGGGATGTGGGCAGATTAGAAAGGGTAGTGAGTGGTGGGATGAAGAAGTAAGATTATTAGTGAAAGAGAAATGAGAGGCGTTTGGACGAATTTTGCAGGGATATAATGCAAATGACTGGGAGATGTATGAAAGAAAGAGGCAGGAGGTCAAGAGAAAGGTGCAAGAGGTGCAAAACAGGGCAAGTGAGAGTTGGGGTGAGAAAGTAACATTAAATTTTAGGGAGAATAAAAAGATATTCTGGAAGGAGGTAAATAAAGTGTGTAAGACAAGGGAACAAATGGGAGGATCATTGAAGGGTGCTAATGGGGAGGTGATAACAAGTAGTGGTGATGTGAGAAGGAGATGGAGTATTTTGAAGGTTTGTTGAATGTGTTTGATAATGGAGTGGCAGATATAGGGTGTTTTGGTCGAGGTGGTGTGCAAAGTGAGAGGGTAAGGGAGAATGATTTGGTAAACAGAGAAGAGGTAGTAAAAGCTTTGCGGAAGATGAAAGCCGGCAAGGCAGCGGGTTAACAAAGAAGAGGTAGTAAAAGCTCTGCTGAAGATGAAAGCCAGCAAGGCAGTGGGTTTGGATGGTATTGCAGTGGAATTTATTAAAAAAGGGGGTGACTCTATTGTTGACTGGATGGTAAGGTTATTTAATGTACTATGACTCATGGTGAGGTGCCTGAGGACCGGTGGAATGCTTGCATAGTGCCATTGTACAAAGGCAAAGGGGATAAGAGTGAGTGCTCACATTACAGAGGTATAAGTTTGTTGAGTATTCCTGGGAAATTATATGGGAGGGTATTGGTTGAGAGGGTAAAGGCATGTACAAAGCATCAGATTGGGGAAGAGCAGTGTGGTTTCAGAAGTGGTAGAGGATGTGTAGATCAGGTGTTTGCTTTGAAAAATGTATGTGAGGAATACTTAGAAAAGCAGATGGATTTGTATGTAGCATTTATGGATTTGGAGAAGGCATATGATAGAGTTGATAGAGATGGTCTGTGAAAGGTATTAAGAATATATGGTGTGGGAGGCAAGTTGTTAGAAGCAGTGAAAAGTTTTTATCGAGGATGTAAGACATGTGTACGTGTAGGAAGAGATGAAAGTGATTGGTTCTCAGTGAATGTTGGTTTGCGGCAGGGGTGCGTGATGTCTCCATGGTTGTTTAATTTGTTTATGAATGGGGTTGTTAGGGAGGTGAATGCAAGAGTTTTGGAAAGAGGGGCAAGGATGCAGTCTGTTGTGGATGAGAGAGCTTGGGAAGTGAGTCAGTTGTTGTTCGCTGATGATACAGAGCGGGTGGCTGATTCGGGTGAGAAACTGCAGAAGCTGGTGACTGAGTTTGGTAAAGTGTGTGAAAGAAGAAAGCTGAGAGTAAATGTGAATAAGAGCAAGGTTATTAGGTACTGTAGGGTTGAGGGACAAGTCAGTTGGGAGGTAAGTTTGAATGGAGAAAAACTGGAGGAAGTGAAGTGTTTTAGACATCTGGGAGTGGATTTGACAGCGGATAGAACCATGGAAGCGGAAGTGAATCATAGGGTGGGGGAGGGGGCAAAAGTTCTGGGAGCATTGAAAAATGTGTGGAAGTCAAGAACGTTATCTTGGAAAGCAAAAATGGGTATGTTTGAAGGAATAGTGGTTCCAACAATGTTATATGGTTATGAGGCATGGGCTATAGGTAGAGTTGTGCGGAGGAGGGTGGATGTGCTGGAAATGAGATGAGGACAATTTGTGGTGTGAGGTGGTTTGTTCGAGTAAGTAATAATAGGGTAAGAGAGATGTGTGGTAGTAAAAAGAGTGTGGTTGAGAGAACAGAAGAGGGTATATTGAAATGATTTTGCCACATGGAGAGAATGAGTGAGGAAAGACTGACAAAAAGGGATAAATGTGTCAGAGGTGGAGGGTACGAGAAGTGTGAGACCAAATTGGAGGTGGAAAGATGAAGTGAAAAAGATTGTGATTGATCAGGGCCTTAACATACAGGAGGGAGAAAGGCGTGCAAGGAATAGAATGATTGGAACGATGTGGTATACCGGGGTCGACGTGCTGTCAATGGATTTAACCAGTTCATGTAAAGCATCCAGGGTGAATCATGGAAAGTTTTGTGGGATGTGAAAAAAAGCTGTGGTTTTGTTGCATTACACATGACATCTAGAGACTGAGAGGGAACGAATGTGGCCTTTGTTGTCTTTTCTTATTGCTACCTCATACGCGCGCAGGTGGAGGGGGGGGTTGCCATTTCATGTGTGGCAGAGTGGCGACAGGATTGGATGAATGCAGCAAGTATGAATATGTACATGTATATATATATATATATATATATATATATATATATATATATATATATATATATATATATGTCTGTGTGTGTGTATGTATGTATTCGTTGAAATGTATAGGTATGTATATGTGTGTGTGTGGGCATTTATATATATACATGTGTATATGGGTGGGTTGGGCTATTCTTTTGTTTGTTTCCTTTCGCTAACTTGCTATCACTGGTGACAGCGCCTCGGTATAATAAAGCTCAAGGGTATAGGGGAAGAGTGGTTTGGGAATGTCTTGGAAGTAAAGTCAGGAGTTGGTGAGAGGAAGGAGTAGCACTACTCCTGAAGCAGGAGTTGTGGGAGTATGTGATAGAGTGTCGGAAAGGAAACTCTTGATTGATATGGGTAAAACTAAAAGTGGATGGAGAGAGATGGGTGATTATTGGTGCCTTTACACCTGGTCATGTGAAGATCATGGGGTTGTTGATGAGAGGGATTGGGAAGTGAGTCAATTGTTGTTCGCAGATGATACAGTGCTGGTGGTTGATTCAGGTGAGAAACTGCAGAGGTTGTTGACTAGGGTTGGTAAAGTGTGTGAAAGAAGAAAGCTGAGAGCAAATGTGAATAACTGCATGGTTATTAGATTCAGTAGGGTTGAGGGACAAGTTAATTGAGAGTTAAGTTTGAATGGAGAAAAACTGGAGGAAGTGAAGTGTTTTAGATATCTGGGAGTGGACTTAGCAGCGAATGGAACCATGGAAGCCGAAGTGATTCACTGGGTGGGGAAGGGGGCAAAGGTTCTTGGAGCATTGTAGAATGTGTGGAAGATGAGAACATTATCTTGGAGAGCAGAAATGGGTATGCTTGAAGAAATAGTGGTTCCAACAATGTTGTATGGTTGCGAGGCATGGGCTATAGATAGGGTTTTGAGGAGGTGGGCGGATGTGCTGAAAATGAAATGTTTAAGGACAGTATGGGGTGTGAGGTGGTTTGATTAAGTAATGAGAGGGTAAGAGAGATGTATGGTAATAAAAAGAGTGAGGTTGAGAGAGCAGAAGAGGGTGTATTGAAATGGTTAGGTCACAAGGAGAGAATGAGTGAGGAAAGATTGACAAAGAGGAAATATTTGTTAGAGATGGAGGGAATGAGGAGAAGTGGGAGACAAAATTAGAGGTGGAAGGATTGAGTGAAAAAGATTTTGAACGATTGGGGCCTGAACATAAAGGAGGATGAAAGGCGTTCAAGAATAGAGTGAATTGGAACGATGTGGTATACAGGGGTTGACGTGCTGTCAATAGATTGAACCAGGGCATGTGAAGCATCTGGGATAAACTATGGAATGTTTTATGGGGCCTTGATGTGGAAAGGGAGTTGTGGTTTCAGTGCATTACACACAACAGCTAGAGACTAAGTGTGAACGAATGTGGCCTTTGTTGTCTTTTACTAGCACTACCTCACACATGCGCAGGGGGAGGGTGGTGTTATTTCATGTGTGGCAGGGTGGCGACGGGAATGGATGAAGGCAGCAAGTATGAATATATAGATGTGTATATATGTATAAGTCTGTGTATGTATATGTAGGTATACGTTGAAATGTATAGGTGTGTGTGTGGGCGTTTATGTGTATCCATATGTAAGTGGGTGGGTTGGGCCATTCTTTCGTCTGTATCCTTGCGCTACCTCGCTAACACAGGAGGCATTGACTAAGTATAATAAATACATAAGTAATTATAAATAGATATATTTTTATTTCACATATACTTGCCATTTCCCGCATTAGCAAGGTAGTGTTACGAACAGAGGACTGAGCCTAAGAGGGAAAATCCTCACTTGGTTCCCTTCTCTGTTCCTTCTTTTGGAAAAGTATAGTCTGGAGGGGAGGATTTCCAGCCCCCCACTCCCTCCCCTTTTTGTCACCTTTCACGATACGCAGGGAATACATGGGAAGTTTTCTTTCTCTCCTATCCATTACCACTAGCAAGCAATTTAGGATGCTTTTAAATTTATTTTCCCCTTTATATTCACTAGAATTCAATGTGAAGTATATGTATTATAGTATTTTATATTTCCTGGTACATATCTACCATAGTATTTTTACTGGTATAATAGTTGGTTCTGTCACATTTATAAGAAAACCTCCTCATCTCCACTACTTACATTGTTTGATGTATGTGTTTTGATTACTCCGTCATTTTCAAGAACTTTATAATAGTGTAAATTGAGAGATGCCTGTATGGCTCAGGAAGAAGTAATTGATATATGGTAATCTTCATGTTGCAACAGATTGAAGGTATAGAAGAGAAGAAATTAAACCTAAAAGCCGCAGAACAAGGGAGATACAGACTTGGTGAGTCATCAAGAGCACAATGGAACATGCCAAAAATAAATCAGACACAAATATATGAAAGCCCATACAGGAAGCCAGAACATTGTATTGCCAGGAGTTATTAGAAACATGCATGGAACATCTAAAGATACATTTAAAAGAATATTTGATATATATTTGAAATCAGTCCCATATTAACCAAGAACCAATAATTGGTGGTCACTTTATATTAGCCTTACCATTTTGGCTGAATTCCATCATAGTATTCATAAGTAGGCATGCACACACACACACACACACACACACACACACACACACACACACACGCACGCACACACAAAGAAATATTCAAGTATCAACATTTTAGTTTTGGTTTCACTGTCATATAGACTTGGGCAAACTTGCTATGCTACTGATTGTATTTGTTCATTGTCCACAGAGGCTGAAAGAATAGAAATACCTTCAGTAATTGAATCATCCGGTGTCTTGCGTTTGATAAAGGCTCAAGCTGAAGATCGCCAAAGAATCCTTGATGGAATTGGTCCTAACAGACGGGCTCTCTGTGCACGGCAGGATATAGCTCTGAGGTAAATTGTTATAGTATTCTTTTATTATTTTTCATCCCATAATTGCAAGTGATCCTTGTCAAAACTACAAGATTGTATTCTCTTGTGCTCAGATATTGTTGTAGTAACACACATTTGATAATGATCACAGTGCTCTTCAGTTTGTCATTAGAGGAGTATCTTTTGAGACAACCTTAGAGTTTGCAAAATACTTCTTGTTTACCTTTTGTAAATGATTACTTAGTCCTTTGATTGTTAAAGTAGTGAGTGATAAGAATATGAGCTCATTGACATGTTACGCTTGAGAAAAGTGTTCCTTTTCCTTCATAACTCTTATGGTCTGTTACATTTTCCCAGAATCTACTTTTTCTTTTAGGAATTTATTTTGTGTTAACCCTTAAACACCAGGTAAAAGCAATCATAGTGGTTATGGAACTATGGAAACAGAAGTGAATCATAGGGTGGGTGAGGGGGGCAAATGTTCTGAGAGCACTGATGAATGTTTGGAAAGAAAGATGGATATGTGGAAGGGCCTAATTGGGTAAGCTTGAAGGTGTAATAGTCCCAGCAATGTTAAGTGTATTGAGGCACGGGCTGTTGATGAGAATGTGCAGAGGAGGGAGGAGGTGTTGGAAATTAATTGTTTGAGGCCAGTATGTGATGTGAGGGGTAGTTTGATCTAGTAAGTAATAAAAGGGTAAGAGAGAGATGTGGTAATAAAAAAGAGTGCGGGTGAGAGAGCTGACAGTGTGCTGAAATAGTTTAAACATACATAGAGAATGTGTGAGAAGATGTTGACAAAGAGGCCTTGTTGTGGATAGGGATCCTGTGGTTTCAGTGCATTACACATTACTGTTGAAAGAAATGCATGTAGAAGTAGAGTCTTTTCTTTCTTTCATACATGTTTACTGTTTCCCACGTTAGGAAGGCAGTGCTAAGAGCAGATATAGAAAAGGCCTTTATTTGGTCACATCCATTCTTTAGCTGTCATTTGTAGTTCACCAAAACCACGGACTTCTATTCAAAATCAGGTCTAACAGACCTTTCTTGGTATCCCTCATCTCCTTTACGTGCCTTGGTTCATTTCAATGACAGTATGTAGCCTCCTGTATGCCTTATATTCAAACCACCTCAGAACACCTTCTTCAGCTTTTTCAGTGGTACTTTTCATAATTTCACACCTCTTTTACCTTCTCATTGCTTACTCAATCAATTCTCCTCAAACCACATACTCTCCTTAAACATTTCATTTCCAACACCACCACCCTCTTCCATATATTATTATTTTTTTTTTTTTTTTTTTTTTTTTTTGTCGCTGTCTCCCGCGTTTGCGAGGTAGCGCAAGGAAACAGACGAAAGAAATGGCCCAACCCACCCCCATACACATGTATATACATACGTCCACACACGCAAATATACATACCTACACAGCTTTCCATGGTTTACCCCAGACGCCTCACATGCCCCGATCCAATCCACCTGATCCACACATCCTCTACCACTTCTGAAACCTCTCAATCAATACCTTCCCATTTATTTCCCAGGAATACTCAACAAACTTGTACCTCTGTAATTTGAGCACTCACTCTTATCCCCTTTGCCTTTGTACAATGGCACTATGCAAGCATTCCGCCAATCCTCAGGCACCTCACCATGAGTCATACATACATTGAATAACCTTACCAACCAGTCAACAATACAGTCACCCCCTTTTTTAATAAATTCCACTGCAATACCATCCAAACCTGCTGCCTTGCCAGCTTTCATCTTCCGCAAAGCTTTTACTACCTCTTCTCTGTTTACCAAATCATTTTCCCTAACCCTCTCACTGTGCACACCACCTCGACCAAAACACCCTATATCTGCCACTCTATCATCAAACATATTCAACAAACCTTCAAAATACTCACTCCATCTCCGTCTCACATCACCACTACTTGTTATCACCTCCCCATTTGTGCCCTTCACTGAAGTTCCCATTTGCTCCCTTGTCTTACGCACTTTATTTACCTCCTTCCAAAACATCTTTTTATCCTCCCTAAAGTTTGATGATACTCTCTCACCCCAACTCTCATTAACCCTCTTTTTCACCTCTTGCACCTTTCTCTTGCCCTCCTGCTTCTTTCTTTTATACATCTCCCATTCATTTGCATTTTTTCCCTGCAAAAATTGTCCAAATGCCTCTCTCTTTTCTTTCACTAATAATCTTACTTCTTCATCCCACCACTCGTTACCCTTCCTAATCTGCCCACCTCCCACGCTTCTCATGCCACAAGCATCTTTTGCGTAAGCCATCACTGCTTCCCTAAATACATCCCATTCCTCCCCCAATCCCCTTATGTCCTTTGTTCTTACCTTTTTCCATTCTGTACTCATTCTCTCCTGTACTTCCTCACACAAGCCTCCTTCCCAAGCTCACTTACTCTCACCACTTTCTTCGCCCCAACATTCTCTCTTCTTTTCTGAAAACCTCTACAAATCTTCACTTTGGCCTCCACAAGATAATGATCTGACAACCTTCCAGTTGCACTTCTCAGCACATTAACATCCAAAAGTCTCTCTTTCATGTGCCTATTAGTTAGCACGTAATATATATATTTTTTTTTTTTTTCTTTTGCTTTGTCGCTGTCTCCCGCGTTTGCGAGGTAGCGCAAGGAAACAGACGAAAGAAATGGCCCAACCCACCCCCATACACATGTATATACATACGTCCACACACGCAAATATTCATACCTACACAGCTTTCCATGGTTTACCCCAGACGCTTCACATGCCTTGATTCAATCCACTGACAGCACGTCAACCCCGGTATACCACATCGCTCCAATTCACTCTATTCCTTGCCCTCCTTTCACCCTCCTGCATGTTCAGGCCCTGATCACACAAAATCTTTTTCACCCCATCTTTCCACCTCCAATTTGGTCTCCCTCTTCTCCTCGTTCCCTCCACCTCCGACACATATATCCTCTTGGTCAATCTTTCCTCACTCATCCTCTCCATGTGCCCAAACCACTTCAAAACACCCTCTTCTGCTCTCTCAACCACGCTCTTTTTATTTCCACACATCTCTCTTACCCTTACGTTACTCACTCGATCAAACCACCTCACACCACACATTGTCCTCAAACATCTCATTTCCAGCACATCCATCCTCCTGCGCACAACTCTATCCATAGCCCACGCCTCGCAACCATACAACATTGTTGGAACCACTATTCCTTCAAACATACCCATTTTTGCTTTCCGAGATAAAGTTCTCGACTTCCACACATTCTTCAAGGCCCCCAGAATTTTCGCCCCCTCCCCCACCCTATGATCCACTTCCGCTTCCATGGTTACATCCGCTGCCAGATCCACTCCCAGATATCTAAAACACTTTACTTCCTCCAGTTTTTCTCCATTCAAACTCACCTCCCAATTGACTTGACCCTCAACCCTACTGTACCTAATAACCTTGCTCTTATTCACATTTACTCTTAACTTTCTTCTTCCACACACTTTACCAAACTCAGTCACCAGCTTCTGCAGTTTCTCACATGAATCAGCCACCAGCGCTGTATCATCAGCGAACAACAACTGACTCACTTCCCAAGCTCTCTCATCCCCAACAGACTTCATACTTGCCCCTCTTTCCAAAACTCTTGCATTTACCTCCCTAACAACCCCATCCATAAACAAATTAAACAACCATGGAGACATCACACACCCCTGCCGCAAACCTACATTCACTGAGAACCAATCACTTTCCTCTCTTCCTACATGTACACATGCCTTACATCCTCGATAAAAACTTTTCACTGCTTCTAACAACTTTCCTCCCACACCATATATTCTTAATACCTTCCACAGAGCATCTCTATCAACTCTATCATATGCCTTCTCCAGATCCATAAATGCTACATACAAATCCATTTGCTTTTCTAAGTATTTCTCCATACATTTTTTAAAAGAAAACCCCTGATCCCCCAAAATCCTCTACCCCCTTCTGAAACCACCTGCTCTTCCCCAATCTGTTGCTCTGTACATCCCTTCCCCCTCTCAATAAATTTCCCCTCCCATATAATTTACCATGAAAATTTGTCGATTATTTTAGGTGTAAGAGGGTTGTGGTGCTCGATAGGGTGAAAAGGGGAAGGGGGTATTGGGAATAAGTGGCATAGATGGCAGAATTTACGTGGATACGATAAATGGTGGATGTATATCTGTATGTGTGGTACAGGTCCCCCCACCCCCCCCCATTAAGGGATTGTTGCTACTGGATCCAAAAGGGGGGTTGTTTGGACTAGATTGTAATTGCACATTTAAGGCGGCATGGAAGGAGGGATGAGTAAGATATGAACTGGATAGTAAGAGGAGAGGGGGTAATTATGAAGGGGGAAAGTTAAAGAGATAGGGGATATAATAGAGTACAATTTATAAAAGTGTGGGAATAGAGTGATGATTTATATTGGATTATATTAAGGATTTTGTAGATAGATGAGAAGGAGATATGATTAATAGCTAGGGGGTGATAAGAAATATGGGGACGCAAAAAAGGATAGGTTGGGAAATGTGGAGGCAAGGGGAGGTCGATAGGGCTTGGGTAAGAATCGAATGTTATGAGGGGGTGGAGAAAGTTTTGGGTTGGTGGTAGAGAGATAACAATTAGAGATGGGGAAAGGGGGGGATAAGAGGGATAAGGGGAGGGTAAGAAGGGCGGAGGGAGGGGTGTATGAGAAATAGGACTTTTGGACTGGGGGTCAAGGCCATTTATTGAGGACAATTTGGAAGAGAGAGGAGCGGGATCGTTGTAGAGCGTAGGGAGGAGGAAATAAATAAGATAGTAACGGGAGTTGATTTAATACAGCAAATAGAGGCGGATGGAATATTGATGATGGGGCGATTGAATGAATAGGTGGAAAGTTTGTATGAAATGGAAGAAAAATAGAAAAGGTAGGAATGGGGGGGAGATAAGGGGGAATGGAGGGTAGATGGAGAGAAGTAGGGTAGGAAGATATATGGGGCGAAGGATATTGAGATAGGTAGAGATAATAAAGAGGCGAGGATAAAATTATGGGATAGAGGAGGGGGAGGGTTTACATGTCATTTTGAGGATAAGGTGACAGCATATAGTTAATGAGATGTAATCAATCATGTTTGCTCCTATCAGCATCATTAACATCCAAAAGTCTTCTCTTCGCAGCTGTCAATTAACACGTAATCCAATAACTCTCTCTCCTTTCCCCCTTTTCCCCACTTAAAAGTATACTTATGTATATCTCGCCCTTTTTTAAACCTGGTATTCCCAATCTTTAGTCCTCCTTTTTCAGCACATAAATCTACAAGCTCTTCACCATTTCCATTTACAACACTGAACACCC